>NC_090447.1:570601022-570906862 GCF_031143425.1 Pleurodeles waltl
TCTCAGACCTGGGAAACTGAGCAAGCCTTTTGGAGACTGGCCAGGTCTCCAAGACTACTCCTGTTCCCAAGCTCAAGCGAGGAAAAACAACGCCCATGTACCCTCTCTTATCAGGTCTAGTCTACTGTGAGAGCAAAACATCTTGGTTCATCTGGTGCAAAAACACAGCTTGGAAAAATACAGCTTGGATTCTCAACTGCAATGTCTAACTCCACGTTAAAGGCAATGGGCAGCTAACCTAAATATCAAATGCAATGTCATGTTAAAGGCAATAGGCAGCTAACCTAAATATCAAATGCAATGTCTAGTGTCATGTCAAAGCCAATAAGCATCTAAGCTGAATACAAAATGCAATGTCTAATATCATGTCAAAGCCCATAGGCAGCTGAGCTGAATACAAAATGCAATGTATAATATCATGTCAAAGCCAATAGGTAGCTGAGCTGAATATAAAATGCAATGTATAATATCATGTCAAAGCCAATAGGCAGCGGAGCTGAATATCATGTCAAAGCCAATAGGCAGCGGAGCTGAATACAAAATGTAATATATGATATCATGTCAAAGCCCTTAGGCAGAATATCTAATAGCATGTCAAAGTCAATAGGCAGCTAAACTGAATACATCATGTCAAAGTCAATAGGCATGCAATGTCAAAGCCAATAGGCGGCTAGACTGGATACAGCATGTCAAAGCCAATAGGCAGAATACAGAATGTAATGGCTAATGCGATGTCAAAGCCCATAGGCGGCTCAACTGAACAAAACATACCATGTGCTACTGGTGAACATTGAGCAACTAATATGCGCAGTGGTGAAACACAAAGTCATTGGTCAAAACAAAACTTATCAAATGGCAGAACAGGCTCTTATCTTGGCACTCGAACATACAGATCTAGTACAGCCCACACTAATTGTGTATGATTCATATTTCTGTGTCCAATTCAACATTGATTATCTTAATCAATGGAATTTGAATGGGTTCAGAGATTCCAAGGGAAACACCATTAAACACCGAACATTGTGGCAGAGTGTAGCTGACCTACAGGACAGACTACCAAAAGCTCATGTAGTACATACATCAGGACATAAACGTGTTGGAATATATGCAGTAGGATATACTTTAGCTGATGAAGCTGCCAAATCAGCAGTGGCTACAGCGTCTGTTTGTAATAACTCGTTCTCATACAAAATTGGATAATGAGACGCTGGCTGCTGTGAAAGCTTCAGCTGATGCCCAGTCCTTACCAAAAGAATACCCTGCAAAACATTCTTACCATGTTACTTCTAAAAACGTTGCATCTGCAACCATTCCAGGGGTGGGACATCGTGTGATCCCCAACCAAGAACAGAGATTAGATCTCATCAAAGTAGCGAATGAGAGTGTTGTTTCTGGCACGCAGGTATGATGGCCACAATTTCTCCTCTGCAAAAACGATTTTAGTGGCCAGGTCTATATAAACAGACCAAACAATATGTCCTTTGTTGTGAGATTTGCCAACAAATAAAAGTATCCACCATTAGACGCCCACCACAGACATCCCTCTTAGTGTCCAACAGACCACTACAATGTGTATACCTGGACCATTGTGGTCCCTTACAACTTGATGGTGCATACAAATACATCTTAGTTGCTGTTGATTCCTGTTCTAGATTCCTGTGGGTGTGGCCACAATGGTGGGCTGACGCTCGAATTGTTATTAAAGATTTGCAGGTCTTTATCGATACGTATGTGGCTGCAGCATTCCTTTTGGACCAGGGCCCTGCTTCTGCCTCTAGGGCATTCAGGGTCACCATGAGGAAGATGGGTGTTGAGCTCCATTACTTCTCCCCCTACCATCATGAGCGTAATTTGGTTGTGGCAAGGAGGAATTGAGACTTAAAGCAATACTTAACAGCAATAGTATTAGATTCAGGCCGTAGTTGGCTTCATCACCTACAGGGGGTGTAGAGAACATTAAACAATCTGCCCAGAAGGTCCTTGGGAGGTCGCTTCCCTTATGAGGTGTTATTTGGGATACCTATGTATGTCTCATATGTGGATGGTCCTCGCATGGTGGTTGCAGACACACCGTTTTACATGATTGAATGTTTTGCTGTTTTACAGGAGCTACAACAATTTTCAGATGACAATTCATCTGCCTGTACTGCCACATTGGGAATAAGGGATTTGCCAACAACATCTACAGGCTAGACTCCTAAAGTTGGGGATATGATTCATGAAAAGAATTCTGTGAAAAAGGAGTTTGGACTATCCTGCAGAGCACCAGTTCCAGTCCCAGGAATACAAAGTACCAGATCTGTCATCCTACCATTGCTGCCTGGTTCCATAGGGAACGGGTGTGTCTCCACTGACAAAGTAAAATTGAATTATGTGGCCGATCCTGCACAGTAGACCATGCGGTCCCTTGGGTAGTACCCGTTCCCCTTTCACTATCCAACAGGACATACCTCTACCAGCAGCAAACAACATTTCTGTAAGCACCAATGTGTACAACAATGCTGCAACTGCCTCCTCGAGCATGGAGAGGGCAGAGAATGAGCTTCTGCTGATTCCACTTACCACTTCACTGACATGACACATCCAAGATGTGGAACCATACTACTCTAAATTAACACAAGGAGACAGCATTGTGTACTATGAACCTCCACAACAAGTAGATGCACCTACCAGCTCTGCACCAGCTCCTGTGTTTGCACAGACTGCTTCTGGTTATTTTTCAATATTGATGATTTTTCTTCAAACTCATCTGCTTCTCCAACAGAAACTGTATCAAAGATACATAAACTGTACATTTGGACTAAAAATACCTATATGATTTATCCATGGTATTACCTGTGGATACTGTTGACATTACTTGCCTTTCTGCTTAGGATTGGTTTTGCCTTTGATTTCTTTCTCTTGCTAAATAGTCATTATCTTCCTGAATGCTCTGCCATTGAGCTGGTCGATGAGGTTTTAACACCTTATTTATTTTCCCATAAAATTCAAAGAGACTTGTCCCTTGTGAACATTTCAGCATTTCTCATTCAAAATGGGATCGTTTGGGATAAAGTGCCCTTTGATATATGGCGGTCCTACTCAGGTCATTCAAATTCCATATGTGTTTAAAAAATCAATAACTGATATTATTACGCCTGTTGTTGTTTCCCATGACTGGGATGTTAAAACAGTTGATTCTATACTTTCTGAGCTTGAATACTACACTGTATTTGGAAGTGAAGGTATGTATATGAACATACCGAATTATGGGGAAATGTTTTGTTATAACAATTGGGGGACATTACTTTCTCACAGAGCTAGTAAACCCAGATCAGTTTTCAGTTACACAAAATAGGAACATTGTCTGACTCCAACTGTCAGCATCGCCAAAACAGATGTAGAAAGGTTTGCATATTTTACTGGGCATGACACTAGAAATGCTGAGTCATATTATTTTAACTTACCACATTCCAAAGTAAGGAAATATTGCTAACCAACACAAAACTGATTAATTTATATTTCTTTGTTTCCCGACTTGCTGTTGAAACTATGAGTACTGGGAAAACACGAGTGATGTGAAGAGTGTATGGGGGACAAACGATTGGCAGATATGGGGTAGAGAAGCTTTGTTTAGAGCATGCCTTATTACTTTACAAATGATATTTTTAAATGAAACTGTCTAACAAACATTCTGCTTGGGGTTAGCAAAAATAAAAGTGATGAACGCTCCCAGCATCCACACACCAGCTACATATGACAATTGGCAAATGTCTTGAAATGTCACTGAAGATCAGCTCACAGCTTGGGTTCAGAATGGTACCTTTAATTTCTCACTTTCAAGTCCCAACAGGTGGGTATTGTGGCCGAAAGACACACATGGCTGCCAGGCACATTTTATTAATTTCTCAGGGGGGTTTCAAAGCAAGCTGGCCAGACTCTCACTATGTCTCAGGCCAGCACTCAGGTATCATCACTACATACAGTGTGGGTAAACTGTGCCAACAATGGTTATGTGCTTCCTCCTTAGCAGCAGTAAAAGAACATCTTAATCTCCTTTCTGAGGAAACAAAGTTACAAGATTTCTTGTTAGGATCTAGGAAGCCAAGCTCAAAATGTTTCTTGCACACAATATATAATGAGGTCGGGAAGCTTTCTCAAGTAGAAGCTGCTGGACGTTTAAGGCAAATAGGTAGGGAAAACATGGAAAAAGCTTTAGTTGTTGTTGATAATGGCATGAACACTTTGTCTAACAGAATTTACACCTTAAATAATATTGTGTCATCTGCCATTGACATCATTCAGCATCACATGTTCTTTTTACAGCACAGGCAAAGTCAGCTAAGTTACATTATGTAGTTAGGTTAGACATTGCAGATTCTGCAAAATAGCAGCATGCCTTTAAAAACACATATGTAGTAGCATATTTTATGCCTCTTTTAATTTGTTCGGGTAACAACAGATAATGGCTAAAACAGAAGCTAGTTATGTCATGCTTAATATTGAAAAGTTGGAAAAGTTGCCTTTTACTGTAGCAGAATACACAGGGCTATAAATCTGCCCAATTCCACCTTTTATTTCACAAACTGTTTAAAACATTTTGCTGTAGGCAGATATGAGTTGCTAGGAGACAGTTCCATACACGAAATGTGGCAGTTGTGTTTCGATTTCAAATGTTTGAATGGTGAAACGGAGGTCTTTCTTAGTGGAAGCGAATGTGAGACTACTGTTAGTCATTCTATGATTTGTAAGCAGGTGTCCTTGCAAGCCTTTGCAATGCTGAGGTCGCAAACTTGGCATGCCATCTGAATGGTACTCCCATCCCTTTGATTTTTCCAGTCTTTCAGATACTTTTGAATGGAAGTTATGTGCTTCTGAATGATGAAAGCTGCTGTAGTAGGAAGCCTGGAATTTCTTATGTCATTTTGGTTTCTCAAATGGTAACTTGTTGCAGCCATGTTTTATTCTCCCCCACACAAGAGATAGGAGTGGCAGACTTGTGGCACCGTATTGCTACTTCTACTGTAAACTGTGACAAGCTGAGCAGACTAAAGACGCTATAGTTTCAAAAACAAGTAGCCTTGACATTAGCCAGAGAGACATATGGTCTCCAGATAGCAAGGTCATCAGCCGAGATACAGTCCCTATTAAATACCAATATCCCCAGACACTTTGGAAAATTGGTGAGCAGAATTTTCAATGCTTCTAGTACTGCAGGGTTTGTGCGTTTTTTTCAGCCTGTTGGTTCTGGACCGTGTTTTGAGTCATACCTTCAGCCATACATTCATTCATTTTGAGTGTCTTGGCGTATTCCCAATTACCATGGCATTAATTGGTGGAACACTGCTGCTACTATTTTTGCTATGTATTGGGTGCTCTACCTCAGCAAAGCGGAGTGATGGAGCTACCACCAGCCCAGCTGTGTTGTAATCGCATGATGCAGTACTTTGGAGCCTCCTTGCTGGAAGAGCTAGAATATGATTGGTCATTGACGTTCCGACCAGTCCTAACATTTGTGCAGCCAGTTTTCCACTGCATTTGGTGCTCCTTCAAATATGCACCAATAGCGTGTCTCTGTGCCGCCTGTGCCTCCTGTGGACAAGGATCTGTTAATGTTCTCAATGAGGGTTCGTTCACGGACATGCCTCTTGAGACTGAGGTTGATTCACAAGCATCTTATGAGCCCCTGCTTGTGGATTTCCTGGCTCCAATGACATCAGGCACAAGGGATAGTGCAATATCCGCAGGACATTGTGCGTTTGACGTTCCTGCACACTTCTGCTCCATGGATCCCTCTGCTAATCCTTTGATCTATCCATTGCCTGCTGAAGTGGAGTCCTTTCTGGTCACAATCTCCATTGATGACATCTGAGACCTTTGGCAAGACCATGATTATTGTTGATTTGACCATTGGCGTTTTCTCAAAGTGTAAAATGTGACACCAAATTGCCTTTAAAATGTGGCCTGTCTGCTGGCCGCTTTGCTTGTCACTTTTGACATTATTGGAGTTTGGCAGTCCCAGGACAGCTATGCTCGCAGGGGCAGTCGTGTCGCCAACAGGCTGGCGGACAAGATCACCACATTATGACCATGGCGGTATTCACAACAGAATACAGCCAAAACACTGCTGACACCACCACTATGGTCTGGCCACCGCGTATGACGGTAGCCACCTACAGGCCCGCGGGGAGCATGTTTCTGCAGGACAGATTATGAGGTTCCACTCCACCAAGGTTTCCGCCACGGTTGCACCACCTCAGAAACCCAGATGGAAACCAACTGCATAAATGGATACGCCCACCTTCGGGAAGCCATACTCATCCAGAGCTGCAATGGAACAAGAACTACACGTCTTCCTGCTGCTCCTGCTCGCACAAAGACTTTGGAATCTGCGACAACAACAGCAACCGTAGGTATACACTCTTACCTATTATTGTTGTACATTGTACATTTTTGTACACATGCAACGTACATTCTGGAAGGGGGTGTGAGGGCGACACTCACTTCTAACAGCACACTAACATGCACACTCACATATAGCCACACCCACACTCGCATATACACAACAAACACGGCACGGCCACAACACACACACACACACCCCTACAAATATCACAAACACTTCCAGGTACGCACGGTAACACTGCATAGGCCCACACTCATACAGTAACACACAACACCACAACACAATACAAAAACAACACAACCTCACCATCTTCAATCACTTGGAAGGGACTAACAGGGACGATAGGCATTGACCTCTATGAATGACACAGACAAAAGGAAAAATACATGTCCATATGCACCATAACAATAGTAGTGGACAGAAAACATCAGTAACAGCAAGAAGGCAAACATTCTCATCCTCTCACTTGACACTCATGTACAAATTAGCATCTGCATGCATCAGCGGCTTCACTACTTTACATTTCAGGTACACCATCATACACCACTCCTTTCACACATTGGTGAAACATTCGACTCACCTGCTTCTCTAGTGCACCACATAGCTGTTCATAGAGGGGTAGGACCTCCTCCACAAGCTTCTCCAGCTCTTCAGGGATGAAGGCTGGCATGCTTTCACCTGCAGGACATGGCATGATAGCTCCCATAGGCAGTACACAGCAGCTCTTGCTGCCAGCAGTCTCAGGAGTCAAGTGAGCATTACTGCAGAAGATGGCAGTCACGTCCGCCATGTACAGGACCATCACCACCAGCAGATATCACCATTGGCCCAAGTCCACTAAAGGCAGTAATATGTACCAATGGCAATTTGCACTGCAGTTGTGATTGCCTACTGCCATGATGACTTCCTCTGGCGAATTTAGGTCACTTACACATGTCCAATACAGTAGGTAAGGCAGCTGCCATTTTGAGCACATTTCATGTATGGAAGAGCTATGTAATCTGCGTCATAATCTAAGCCCTATATTATGGAGTAAATCTAGGTACTGCCTTCATGTTTAGCTGTCTATTTGTGCATGTGAGCAGTAGAAGCAGTGTGGCTTAGGAGCATGTTGTGACAGCAATGTACACCTGTTCTGAGGATCCTATGTGCATTGTTTATGTAGATAATGTGCAACACCATGTGTACGACATGTCAAGTCAGTTGGACCAACAAACAAATACAGTCACAGATGATTATGCATGTGTAATACATTAGGTAATTGAGGGAATGTGCACCAAGAAGAGTGTTACCAGATGCATAGTTATGTGCTGTACTGTTAATATCAGAGGTTGTAACCGACCTCGATAGCAGATATGTGTGATTTGTATATGGACATTTACATTATGTGTGCATGCTTCATGTCACATATGATTTTACATGTTTCCACATAGTTACCCTGCAGTGAAGAAAGGAAGACAACCACCTGTGTACCGTTTACATTTCGACCTGTACAGCATGGACGAAAGACATGAATTCAGACATATCGGCTGAAGTGGCATACTATCATGGATCTTTGCGATCAGAAGGAGCCAGATGTGATGCCTGACATACGCAATGCCTATAGCATACTTACCATTGTTCAAGTCATGGTAGTGCTACACTTCCTGGCGACTGAGTCCTTTCAGAATACAGTGGCCCTAACTACAGTGATATCTCAGCCCATGTTCAGTCTGGTTTTGAATGATGTACTGTGTGCATTGCTGAAACACCTGGAGAGCTACATCAGGTTTTCCCAGAGTGCAGATTTGGCCTATGTGAAGGCAGCGTTTTATGCTATGGGACACATTCCACATGTGGTTGGAGCAATAGATGGCACCCATGTAGCTTTGGTTCCCCCCAGTGCCTATGAACAGGTATATAGGAACAGGAAAAACTAACTCTCCATCAACGTTCAAGTTGTGTGTGTGGCAGACCAGTACATTTCACTAGCAAAAACAACAAGTGATGGACGGAATGCTGAACATTGTCAAACACTCACCCCCAGTCATAGATCTGGGTTTAATCCATCGTTCTTTTGCTCACCATGCCACCCCAGTTTGGACCCAGCCATATGCAAATCAGTCTTGACCCTGTTCCTCATAGGAACAGTCCAGACCGAACTGCCAAGCCAGGTCCTCACTGGACCGGAAACAAGCATCCTGGGACCGGTTTCGGGGTTTCACCCCTCATCAGCCAGGCTAGCTTGAATCCAGTGGCATGGGAAGCACGGGACCCACGTCTGGGCATACCCTTCCCACTTAGGGCGACAAAGCAAAAACAACAAGTGATGGACGGAATGCTGAACATTGTCAAACACTCACCCCCAGTCATAGATCTGGGTTTAATCCATCGTTCTTTTGCTCACCATGCCACCCCAGTTTGGACCCAGCCATATGCAAATCAGTCTTGACCCTGTTCCTCATGGGAACAGTCCAGACCGAACTGCCAAGCCAGGTCCTCACTGGACCGGAAACAAGCATCCTGGGACCGGTTTCGGGGTTTCACCCCTCATCAGCCAGGCTAGCTTGAATCCAGTGGCATGGGAAGCACGGGACCCACGTCTGGGCATACCCTTCCCACTTAGGGCGACAAAGCAAAAACAACAAGTGATGGACGGAATGCTGAACATTGTCAAACACTCACCCCCAGTCATACTCCCCAGTACATTTCACTAGTCAGTGCTAGGTATCCAGAATCAGTCCATGATCTCTTCACCATAGTAACAGCAATGTCCCACTGCTGATGACACAACTCAACACAGAAAGGGCCCTTTGATTGGTAAGCTACAATTGAAATGTGTGTTTGCAAAGTATGTCTCCTGCCATCACAATGTTGCATGCTCCACATTTATGTTTGTGTTGTTCTACCTAATTGCATACAGGTGACTCTGGCTATCCTAACCTTCCTTGGTTGTTGACACCAGTGAGGTACCCAACCATGCCAGGGAAAGTCTGCTACAATGAGGCCCACGGGAGGACAAGGCGTGTTGTGGAGCAGACTTTTGGGCTCCTTAAGGCAAGATTTAGGTGCTTGGACATTTAAGGAGGAGCCCTGCTCTACTCACCCAACAAGGTATGTCAAATAATTGTTGACTGCTTCATGCTCCACAATCTTGTCCTGAGACATCAGATACCATTCCTACCAGATGAGGGGGAGCCTGCAGTACCTGTGGGTGGAAATGCTGATTTGCCAAGTGATGATGAACCAAATGAGGGTGAAGCAGGAGACTCGAGGGCAGATCTCATCAATCAGTATTTCAACTGACTCAAGGTATGTGATGTATTTGTGATGCAGTGATTAAATATATTAAGCTAGTATTGATGTGTAGCATGTTGCCTCTTCTTTGCCATCAGTTATGGGGTATTAGGTAGCTCAAATACCTATCAGTGAGTTGTGCATGCAGACTGTAATGTGGTGTTGTGGAACGAACAGACTGGTATACAGCTCAGGTATTGTTAATGCACTTGCAATGACACTCTTGTGAACATGACTTGTCTGCATTGAGGGATGTTTTCTGGTATGTCCTATCTGTCATCTATGTCAATCACAGATTTGACAATTTCCAGCTTGGCTCTTCATCGTTAGCAAGTCACAGTAAGTGTCAAAGGCAGATGACAATTGCAGGCACACATGAGAAGTGGATATGGCTGAAACCAGGTACTGAATCCAATGAGTCTGTGGAGTGAAAGTTGCATGGCCAGACTGTCAGGACACCAGGCTGGAATTGTGTCTACCCCTCAAGTTTACCTGTAGGGTACTTGAAGTGGGTAGATGGAGTCGATCTGTGTTTGGCACATGTAAATATGTGGAATCATAGCCTCTACCACCACAATGCTTATTGTTGTATGTAACCTACCCTGGACCTAGCTGTCAGTGTGTTCATACTTTACAGGACAATGTGCATGTCTATGTGGACTGCCATAGGTGAGGGGAAACCCTACAAGTATGTGACCAATGCAAGTGAAGAATTCCCTGGACTGGGGACATCAGCACTGATATATGTCTGTACCATGGGGGAAGTACATTAGAGAGCAAAGGTATGGTCATGTGATAAGGCTTTACCAGGTGATACAAAAAACATTCTGTATGCCTTCTGGCTTTTGGGACACCTGATATGTCCCTTACTTCTGATTCCTATGGATTAGCAGTGTCTTCCACCCTAGAGACATCTTGATGTTACTATCAGTTATACTCAATGAGCCCTCTGCATGTCTACCAATAAATGTGTGTAGATGTAGCATACTAACGTTTTTGAATCTATCCATGTTTGAATCCTAATGTAATGAGTCTTATGCTGATAGTGTGCACGTTTGATATCCATGACATAGGTTGTATAATACAGAGGGGCATATTGATAGCAGAGTTGCCATGCATCACAGTTGTACATGTTAGATTAATGACACATACACAGGACCTGAGTTAAAGTGTGATTTATTGTGAACAGTTAAACATTAAGTGGGACAAGGAATCTACAATTAAGCAGTCTAAACAGTGAAGGGTTCAGGCATAGTGGCTGGAATCATGAGGGAAGCTGCTACACCCTTTGGATACACAGGTCCAGTGTCCTTGTACCATGGAAAATGGGGTTTGCTTTAAGAACAGTCAACAGGATGTATTTGTGGCACACAAGGGGAACAAGCCAAGAGAGGTTCACTTCCTGGCAGTGGGTTTTGTCTTGGCATCTGCTCCTCCTGGATGTCTGGGTGGATGTCCATGTTTGCGGGGGTGTTCTTCTGCTACAGAGGGTGGGGTGTCTTAGGCATGTCCTTCCCCTGGCAAGGCATCCATTCCACTAGCAGCCGCAGTTGTAGAAGGGCTGGTAGACTCATTGCTAGTGGAAGAGGCCTGATGTAGTGCTGCAGTCCTACTGAGGGTAGTGTTGATGTCCATCAGCACCCCAGCAATGGAAGCCAGGCAGGCATGTTGTGCCTGCCACTGCTGCATAACTTCCTGGTGATGGTCCCTCTGCAGCTGTTGGATTTCCCCCACCATTGTGATTACCTGGCCCATCATGCCTTGGGAATTTTGGTATGCTCCAGAGACTTGGGAAAGGGTTTCTTGGTCAGTATTATCCCTTGGTGCACCTGTGTGCTGGCCCACAGGATCCCTCCCATGCACCCTACCCCCATATGCCTGTGCCCCCTGACACAGTGTCCCCACTCCCAGTAGTTGGCTGGACCATCATGGTCAGGGGTGATAAGAGGACACTCCAGTACCTGTACTGTGGGGCACACAATGGATGATACAGTCCTTGGGACACAGGTAAGGGGGTGAATGGTTGCCTGAGATGTAGCTGCAACAGTTATATAATATAAATATGGCAAAAATGACCATCAAAATGGCCGCATCTTCCTGTAATTAATCATAAGTATGCTAAAGGTGCTCATACACAAATAAACATATCTGTTGCCAAATATGTGCACTGGAATGGGACCAAACCTATACCAGAAAGTACAAATGTATAGAAAACATTATGTGGAGCACACAAATATACAAGTAATTCATTGTCTAAGTCGATGGATTCAAAAGACCTATAGTCAATTCAATATAGCAAAATTTTATTTGTACACAAAACAATAAACAAATCATACAACTAGTATGTGGCAAATATTCAATACGAAAAAGGAAACATTAATATACAAATAACAATTATAGTAAAACTAAAAACTCCATATTTAACTCCTGAACCACAAATACCAAATATGGAGAACCAAAGTAAACAGCTAAGTCCAACATAGGTTCATCCAAGAGCATTCATGCTTATAACTGTAAAATTCAGTCAAATAGACAATTGAGTCCAAGGTAAGTTCATCCAAGAGCATTCATGCTTGTAACTGTGAAATTCAGCCAACACGTGTTTCATCCTGATGCAGACTTCCTCAAGGCTGATTAAACAAGCACAAAGTAATAAAATGTTATAAATTATCAATCACCATGAACATACAGTTTTCTCAATAAATTGGTACACAACTGTGCAAATATAAAACTACTATTAGTAACCAACAAAAAGTGTCCAAAGAGACATGTAGCTGCAACAGGGCTGGGAGGAGCTGATGTGGGCAGGGTGAGGCTGACAGTTGTTGACTGACCAGGTGTCCCTGATAGGCCAGCTTCTTCTTCAGTGTCCACACATCCAGGGGTGTTGTCCTCACTGGGTCCTTCATCCAGAGGGGTTATGGCAGTCTCTGGTATCCTGTCCATGGTGACATTGACAAGGGTACCTGTGGGAGAAGTGGAACACAGAGTTGTTGTTACATTTAGGGTCTGGTTGATGTTGTGTGAGATGCAGACAGTGCCTTAACATTATCTCCAGAAATGACAATGACAGCTGCTGCACAGTCATGCTTTGTACAACATGAGACTCTGTAATTTCCATACCATACACCATACTTGTGGCTGTTAAACGATGTTGGTAGTGATTGGACTCCTCATACCATCTTATGTTGTCAGATTATTGCTATGGGTATTCATCTTTGTTGCCTTCCGAAGTTTCTTACATGATACATGACACAACAAAGATGTGTACAATGCACAACGTTGTCAGAGAAGTAATAAAGTATGGGAGAATGCAATAGACATTGACCTGTAACTGGTTGTACTGCATGTGCATCCACTTCTACATCAATATTTCTATCCCAGGTGAGCACATTTTAATCTTAGTTATCTTTATTCGATTGACATTGTGATTGGGCTCTCAGCTATAGCTGTGTTTTCTTGGTGATGATAGTTGGAGTGGGCCATTGCATTGCTGACATTGCCATTCACTGTTATACACGTGCAGAATCAAGATGGCTTCTATTGGTAGTTAGTTTCACAAGCATGACATCTCACATTTATTTTGTGCACTGTTCTGATTTTCAAAATGGTGGGTTATTGTATTCTGGCAGTTGTAGTGCTATGAGTTGCCGTTACTTTGTGTGCCATTTCAAGGGCCACGGAGCCAGGTGAGTTTAGCGGACCTGTGGCATGCCAGAGAGGGGGTAATAGAACATTTGGACAGAGGTGTGGTGGGTGGTATGTGAATTAGGGTGGGTTAAGGTGGTGAGGGAGCATGCAGGACATGACAAAATGGTGACAAGTATATTGGGGGACTTACCAGTCTCCACTACCCCAGGTATTCCTGTCAGGGACCTCAGGATGCAGTATGTCCAGACCTTCTCCTCCCAAGATGTGAAAGTAGTGGGAGGTGGTAGGGGCCCACCGCCAGTCTTGAGTACCGCCAGCTGGTACCTGGAGGCCATGGAATGTACCTTCCCCCTGAGGTCGTTCCACCTCTCCTGTTGTCCTCCCTTGTGCATGGATAGCTGCCTACAGAATTTACCCTGCTGACTATTCTTAGCCATAACTCAATTTTCCTGGCAATTGATGTTTGCTGGGCCTGTGCCCCAAACAGGTGTGGCTCTACCCTGACAATTTTGTCCACCATGACTCTCAGCTGTTCATTCGTGAAACGTGGGTGTTTTTGTGGGAACATAGTAGTCATGGTGAAGATAGTGTGGGTGTGTTGAAAGATGAAAGGCTGGAGTAAAATGTAAGTGGTGAGGTGTAGGTGCTGTGCTGTGATGTGAGTGGGTGACCGTTGTGGATTGTGTGTGGTAGTAAAATGTGTGTTGTGTATGTTGTGCAGGTGTGTGATGTGTGTGTAGTGAAATGTATGTGGATGCCTAATGTTGTTTTTCCTATTTCTGTATACGATTTTGCTTGTCTGTGGCTGTGTGTGGAGCTCAGGTTGCAAAAGATTGTGGATTGTGTAGGGGTGGGTTATGTAGTGCAGTGTATAAGTGTGTCGTGTGTGGATGTGTGTTAGTTGTTGGGTATTCAAACTATCCAATGTGGTGGTGTGTTCATTGTGCTGAATTGAGACCGCTGTGGTTTGCATCACCAACGGTTTTCCACCATGGAAATACTGTTGTCGTGATTTTTGGATCAAAATCTGATGGGTGGATTTCTGTCAGGTTGGCGGTCCGACAGCTTCTTTTCCGTCCTCCAATGTCCTGGCGGTTTCAGGAATTTGCTGTTTTTTGCCGGACTTCTCAGTGTGTCTCTTAATACGGTGCTCAGGTTGCCTCCAACGTGGCATCAGACCACCAAAGTCATAATGAGGCCCTATGTCTCTTATTTTAGGGCTTATTTTATGCTTGTAGAGCTGTATTTTATAACAGTTTTAGACCTTGGAATTAGCACTCTTGTTTCAGCAATAAGGGAGGGTGTTGTAGGTCCATTTTAGTTTTGCCTGAGTACAGGAGTTTAGCTCAGCTTCAGCTTGCTGGCCTGTGCTCTTTTACATAGATAACATGCTCTGTTCTTTATTATTTATTTTTATTCATTTTAGCACTGCTTGCATTTTAGAAGAAATGTTTTTATTTTATAATCAGTTGCCATTCCATGAAAGCCTCATTATCAGTAATGTACATACTAGATTGTCATCATGTTCTTTTGTTTACATTTGATAAAGAACAGCATGTGAACATGTCAGGCATTTTGTTGTGCTATTGCTGATACACGTTTGTGCTCACAATCTAACATTTAAATGCATACCCACGTCAGGATGTCTGCATGAACAATAGCATGTAAACACCTTGTGAAACCAAGGCCATTAGAGGGGGTTCCACCCAGAATATTCCATCTATACTGAACATCATTTTTCACCAGGCCTCAGCCAGACAAAGCCTGATTTGGAGACTGGAGGCTGACCTTGTCCTAAAGTAACGGGGTTGGGGTGCTTTTCATGGACATGGCATGGTCAGATTAGGTTTATCGTGCCTCGCGCTCTTTAGGGTAGAAAATACACTTTAGGGAGGAATTTGCATATTCATGTTTATTGCAATAGGTTAGGGTTGTTCATATTTACATACCTTATTTTTATAATCCTGATTCTGTTATTCCTCATTATCCTAATAATTACAGCTCATGCATTTTATCACAAACTGCAGTCTTTTCAATAAGTGTATTGAAAACTATCCTGCATCTTCTTTCCTGCCTGTGTGTGTAAGAGACATGCGCATTCTTGCCAGAAATCACCTTTACTATTTTGGGTTGTGGCTCCTGTAAAGGTCGCCAATACCTTGCAATCAAGTTTGTGCTATTATAAAAGCGCCTATGCTAGGATAACTTTCAGTTCCGCATGTAGCAGAATAACAGCCCTTTCCACGTCCATCTCACAATTTCAACGTGCAGTTGCGTGACTTCAGGCTCAGTGGGAGAAACCCACCTCAGTGCTGCTAGAGAGCCAGAAGGATTGGGCCTGCAGCTGCCAACTGGTGTAGGGGTGACTCAGTCGCCTACAAGCAGAGGTGCTGGCACCCCTAATCCAGCACTCTCCTAGAGATACGAGAGTCCTTACAACATCCTCTTCCGTAGTACTTCAAATCTCTTCTATTTCCAAATATTTAACATTGCTGATTATCGTCCAGGTATTTAGGTATAATTTACAAATTTAACAAGCATTGGTAAACCCAATACGTTTCACCTACAGAGAAGGTTTTGGCTTTGTCAGTTTCTTTTAGCCATGTTGTACAGCATGCGCTGTCTCTGGTGTGATCTAAAAAACAAATTGTGGGAGGCAGTCTTGTTGAGGAATGCAAAAGGGATTAGAGACCTTTAAAATAAATCAATTTCCTCTTGAAGAAGTTTTGAAGGACATACTCAAGTATTTCACCTTCTGTACCTTGAGCTCCCAAATTGGATCCCAGGGTTTAGACAATCCTCAATACAATGGAAGGATTTAATTCTGACACCTGAAATAAATGTGTGAAACTCTTTGGTATGAAGTGAGTGCTTTCATATTACGGCGGTTCGGCCGCGGTCAGATGCGGAAAACCGTCGGTCTCCCGCCGGTTTTCCGCTGCCCTTTAGAATCCTCCATGGCGGCGGAGCGCGCCAGGAACAGGATGGCGGTAGGGGGTGCCGCGGGGCCAATGGCATGGGCACTGCAGGGGCCCCCGTAAGAGGGCCCCACTTTGTATTTCAGTGTCTGCTATGCAGACACTGAAATACGCGACGGGTGCCACTGCACCCGTCGCACCTTCCCACTCTGCCGGCTCAATTCTGAGCCGGCGTCCTCGTGGGAAGGATGATTTGCCCTGGGCTGGCGGGCGGCCTTTTGGCGGTCGCCCGCCAGCCCAGGGCAAATCCCAAAATACCCTCAGCGGTCTTTCGACCGCGGAGCGGTATTTTGGTGGGGGAAGTCTGGCGGGCGGCCTCCGCCGCCCGCCAGACTCAGAATCACCCCCTATGTGTTTTTTTCCTCCACTTCACTCACCAAGTAAAGGTAAAAAAGGTATACAGTTAAGTAGCAACCCAAAATATAAATGTATTAGGCCAGTTGAGACTGCATGACGTAGCTCTGTGGTCAGCTACTCCACAGGGAGTATTTTTTCATTTAATCTAATTTCTTGTAAGCATGATAAAAGTCGGCACCCACCATAGAATTCATTCTAAAGTAACTTTATGTAGGCCCCTTTGGGATCACTGTGGAACAAGGAGGTGGAGTGAACTCTCTCCTAACATGAGCTTGAGGTTGGACTTACTACAGAGAGTAAAGAATTTAACAAAAAAAAACTGTGAACAAAACATTCAGTAACTTTACTCATAAGATTCCAAACCAGAGTATTTCAAACAAAAGTCTGTTTATGAAGCATTATTATCTGAAAAGTGGTTTCTCCCACTGAGCCTGAAGTCACGCAGCTGCACGTTGAAATTGTGAGATGGACGTGGAAAGGGCTGTTATTCTGCTACATGCGGAACTGCAAGTTATCCTAGCATAGGCGCTTTTATAATAGCACAAACTTGATTGCAAGGTATTGGCGACCTTTACAGGAGCACCAGTTACATTACACAAGGTCACATTTATTTTTTTAGGCACAGGGAGATTAAGGCCCACATTATGACTTTGGCGGTCAAAACAGTTGACCGTCGAGGTCACCCCGGCCAAGAGACCACCATATTATGACTCCTGGCAGCTCTCTGCCATTAATTGGGCAGAGAGCCGCCAGCAGCCATGCTGGTGGTAGGCGGTCTAGTGGAGGTTGCTCTGCTGGCACCGCCACATCATCACAATACTGCCCGCTGTATTACAACTTTGTAATTGGCGTGGTGGTGTTCTGGTGATGGGGCGGTACCAGCGGAGCAACCTCCACTAGACCACCTACCACCAGGATGGCTGCTGGTGGCTCTCCGCCCGTTCCCTCCTGGACGACCACCGCAAGCAGGTAATTTGATCGTCCAACAGGGGTGGGGAGGGGGAGAGGCAAGGGTGTTGAGAGTTTTGTCCATGAATGGGGGTGTGAGTGTGTGTGAATGGAGGGGAGGGTGTTTGTGTGCGTGTGTGTGCATGTATCTGTGTGAATGTGTGAACACGTGTCAGCAGGGGTGGGGGGTTTCGTGGACACGTTTATGTGTGTGTGTGGATGTGTTAGAGTGTGTGTGGTGTGCGCATGTGTGGACGGGGCGGTATGTACAGAGTCCGGGGGTGGGGGAGAGTGGTGTCTACAGGATTCGGGGGTGGGAGGGGGATCGTGGCTGTTTCGGGGGTTGGGGGAGTCGCATACTGGTGAGAGGAATGTTAATGCCTGTCGCCAGTATCCTTTCTGCCAGGGATTTCCTAATCCCTGGTGGAAAGGAGACTCATAATTTCGTCTGTGGTATAAGGTGGACCAACTTCAGCCCGGTGGTCCCACCGCCTTGGCGGTACAGGCGGTGAACTGGCTTATTTGCAGCCCATTTACCGCCGTGGTCATAATTTGGCGGTCCTGCTCTGCCACACTGTTGGCAGTAACGTGGCAGAGCAGGACTGCCAAACTCATAATGACCACCTAAGTGATTTACCCAGGAACACAGCTTGTTGAACCGACCCCCAATACCCCACCATGTACCAAAGTGAGTAGGTCTAACCGTTGATCTTTTGCTTCAAGAGCAGCGCAAGAATGGAAAAATTGAAAATAAAATGGTGCAAAAAAACACAGCAAATTACAATTTGTCGGGACCCAAAGAGTGAACAGGCATCACACATTCTTGTATGCACAGATGAAGCCACGACAACACCTAAATGAAGCACCACACAATTTCTTTCTTTATTATACTGGGCTGCAGTCTTGTGCTACTCCAGTTGTGGTAGTGAGATTGTGAAACAACCTGCAGAAAACTGAAGAGGGGGCGAAAAAAGTTGAGAACACAATACATATGAAACAAGAACTAAAACAAGAAAAAAGAGCAAGCACTATGAAGTTAGCAGCAGGAAGGGAGAATGGGAGGGGGTAACAAGTAGTACCTCAATCATGACAGGAGCCACGGAAGGGCACAGAGTAACTTGAATCAATCTGTGGTTGGTCCCTGCTCCACAGCAATGATCGGAAATTATATTTTGCCTGCACTGCCCACTCAAGGAAGCTAGAAAAAAAGTGTGATGTGAAGCCAACAAATGGTAAGCAATGAGCGGACTCAAGGCCGTTTTTGCACACAAAAGTACCTTGCAAGTGAGAGGCATGCGCTAGTGCATGCTCTCACAGGTTCAACCCCAAAAGTGCGCTCTCACTCCAGAGCCCTTCGTTACTTAAAGTCTGCCTTGCATCAATATATATTTAAATGGTTACAAAAAATGTGTATAATATCATGTATATTTATATTTCACATTTACCTCTTTTTATGGCTGCAAAATACAGATATTTTGGAAAACAGTATCTATTTGGCAGGCTGATTTCTAGTTTTGAAAGCAGAATCACCCTGCTTTCAATTGGTTACTTGTTCAGCTCTTTTATCTTTGTTTATGGGCAGAGCTGAGATGTGAGGAGCTGCCTGGTGCTGGAGAATAAAAACACATTTCTTGTGTGTTTTTCCTGGAAGTTCGACCCCTGCACACAGACAGTGCAGAATGAATTGCTGCTGAAACGCAGAATTCAAAAGAGCAGAGGTGGTCTGCAGGTCTCCCTTCATTCCCTGAGTGGGCAGGTTCACCACTGAACTTTCCACAGGGGATCAAAAATCCTTTTATACCCTTGAAGTCAGCACCACTGCTCCAGTGACAGAAGAATCTGTTATATGCTAGCATTGGAAAAAAAGTGGCAGCCTGCAGGTATTAACATTGTGCACAAACTTTCACTGTTGCTGCCTTTGCAGCTGTGAGGGACTCTGGGGTTGTTCTGGTGGTTGGCAGAGTGGTCACCTTCCACAAAGAAACATGTCACCCATTTTCGCATTTTGTGAGATTCTGGATGGAACAGGATCTGTGCTTGAATAAGAATTTCTGTATATGCTGCTGAATTTTTTAATCATGACTATTCTTCAGCATTTTGCTTTGATAATCATTTAGGAGTATTTTAGGCATTACTAAAATACTAATGCCCAGATTTACTAAATGTCATCCAGAATAGCTTTGCAATGAAAAATGCTGCTCTGCACAACTTATTTGGACATGGGTTATGCTATATTTACTATACAGTGTGCAGCAGCTCTGCATTGTTTCACAACTCAGTACAAAGCACTTGTCACTGAGTGACGCAAAGCGTACTTGCATGGCACAAGTCATAATTACATTAGGTCTTGCTGTACAACTCAACTCCGCCGGTGGAGTAGCGCAGAGTTCCCGAATTTCGAAATCCGGTCAGAGCGGAGTTTCCTCAAGCATGCAAGATTGGGTTTTCCAACTGTCTCACAAGTGCCACCATACTTCAGGGCCACGAGCGAACACACACAGGACTTTGCATCGCTTGCGCTGTTTCTGGCCGCGCGCGAGGAACTTTGCATTTACTTATGCTGCTTCTACGCACGACAGCGGACAAAACAGTCACATTTGCGAGTGAGAATGCACCTGGAGTAGATTTTCCACTTGAGATGCATCTAAATCTAGTCAAAAAGTGGTTTTTGAGTTAATTTTCATCTCCAATGGACTCTTCAATGTGTTTTTTATTGCAAGAAGCCTTTTTCTGAAAACGGAAGGAAGTGCCCCAGAGACTCCAACTTCCTGTTACTGTCCAGCAGGCTCCTCCCAGGGCTTTGTCCATCTCCTGGTCACTTTTCACTTGGATTTCAAGGTAGCAGGATCACTCTGTCTCCTGAATATACCTTTGGATTGAAGGACTTTTTGTTTTTGTGAAATCACACGTTAGTTCCAAAACTATTGAATAAGGGTGTTGTTTGTTTTCTTGGGCATACACCAATATTTCCTCATACTTTAATTTGTTTTAATAAATGCATAGTGTTGGGTGGCCTGGAGTTTAAGTATAGGCCTAGTGATTTAGCATGCATTTCATAGATTTTTCATCTTTTGTAAAGGAAAGTTGTTGCACAGCTCAGTAGTACCTGCCCTTATCTACATGTTTGTAACATTTGCAATATTACTTTACTATGTGGCCTAGATTTCCAAAGGGCCATCTAGCCAGTAGGCCCTGTACTAGTAGTCATCAGTGCATAAAATAAATATTTCAGTGGTATATGTTTTGAAAATTTAATTTAGGGCAGGGATGGTGTTTAATTAAATAAAAAATGTTGGCTATTGTGCCGGGTTTGATCCTAAATTCCGAGGACTAGTGAAACTCCTTTATTCGAATCCAACGACACGGGTGCAGGTGAACGGTGTTGTGTCGGACCAGTTTCTTACTCGCTGGGGAACCCGACAGGGGTGCCCCCTGTTCCCGCTTCTATTAGCACTGGCGGTGGAGTTACTCGCAAAGCTCATAAGGGAGGATCCCTTGATCGACGGTTGGTCTTGGCCCACTGGGCGAGAAGACCGCAGTGCGTTGTACGCGGATGATGTACTCTTGTTCCTGGCAAACCTGGCCAGCAGTGGACCCTGGGTGCTGCAACTGCTGGGGCTGTTCGCTGAGGCCTCTGGCCTGACACTCAACCCCAGTAAATCTCTGCTGGTTCCGTTGCACCCCACAAGGGATTGTTATGACTGGCAGAGTACCATCCCTATCCGACGCAACAGCTACTGGTATCTGGGAGTAACTATAGCTATGCTGCCCGAACTGGCATGGTCACTTAACGTCTCGCCACTCACTCAGAGGGTCAGGGAGGACCTCCAGAGGTGGCGGTCTCTGCCCCTCAACATCCTGGGAAGGATAGCACTGTATATAATGATGGTATTACCCCAATTCCTCTACCTGCTACAGAACTTCCCCTACCCCATCCCCAAGCCGTGGTTTAAAGAAATGGCCGCAGCTGTGTGGCAATTCCTATGGTATAATACCCACCCCCGACTGGAGTTCCACACCTGTCAAGGTGATGTGTGTGAAGGTGGTTTAGGGATGTCCATCCTTTATCTTTACTACCTAGGAATGCACCTGCTGGTGATTAATTACTGGCTGAGGGGAGGCGGGTCAGATACCGCATATCAACTAGAACTTCTGACGATGGGCTTCCCTGGCCTGCTCGGGATGCTGTATGATAACCACCTGCCGCGTAGGGTCCCTGAGGTGACAAGGGTGGTACTGATGTGGTGGAGAGCGGTGCTGGGGGCGACGGGTTGGTGGCGCCGTCTCACCCAACAAACCCCGGTGTGGCATGGGACGTAGCTGGGAGAGGTCTTGGCACGGAGGGGTTCCATAAATTGGATCTTATAGGCATTTCACTATTGGGCGACATCTGGGAGGGCTCACATATGCGGTCCTTCCAGGAGCTTCAACAGAGGTACTCGCTCACCAGGACCTCATTCAATAGATATCTACAACTCAGACACGCACTAAACGTGCATGTCCAGGCAGGTGTGGTCCTTCCTGAGTTTAGCCCCGTGGAAGCCAAGAGGCTGATGGGCAGCCATGCAAAGGGGGAGGGTCGCGAATATACCGCACCCTGGTCACTAACACAACACAAACATTTGGCAGACTCCGAAAGTGGTGGGAGCATTGGCTGGGTCAAATAGAGGATGAGGACTGGAGAGATGCATTGATGGCTTCGAGAACCTTGACTATGTCCTCCCGTCTTCATGTGGTGCAAACATACTACCTACATACGGCCTACCTCACACTTGACAGGTTGCACAAAGCAGGTCTCCTACCTCATGTGATTGTCCCCTCTACGCGGGCCCCGACGCTGACTTCTATCACATGGTGTGGAGCTGTCCACATATAGTAACTTACTGGTGGGCAGTAGTGACCGAGATCTCTAGTGTCCTGCAGGCAGAGGTGGAGGCTGCCCCGCTGCCACTTTTGTTGGGGGTCCTGGAGGAGGTGGGGTCCAGTAGAGCGGAGCGGGCCTTTGTGGGAGTGGCGTGTCTGGTGGCCAAGAGAGACATTGGAGCTGGTTGAAAGGCGGAGACGGCACCGACACTTGCGAAATGGCAGCGAGGGGCGGACTGGGGTGCCCAACAAGAAAAACTAGTGTATGAGGCGAGAGGCTGCCCAGCTAAATATGACAGAGTGTGGGGGAGATGGGCGGGAACCTGGGCAGCGATTGTTGTGTGCTCTGTCCCTGACTAATGTGGCTAATTTCGGTCATATGCTAATGTTACTTACGTGGGACTTGTATAGTGTTCAGTCAATGACGTGTGGATGTGACCTGTTGTTTTTTATGTTGTCATGCAAAACTAATAAAGTTGCTTATAAAAAAAAATAAAAAAATGTTGGCTATTGTTCGCATTTCTTTTTTTTTGCAAAAAGGTGTATATCTTGTGTTTCAATATTTGATGGCATAGGGGGACGTGTGGAATGTTGTGAAACTTTTATATGTCAGTTAATTCTCATGGATTGCATTGCTGAATTAATGTTTTCTTCAGTATTACCACCATGCCTCCTTATGGCCAGTGTGTGTGTGTGTGTGTGTGGGGGGGGGGGGGGGGGGGTGTCATCCTGTCTTTGTTCTCCAAGGGCCATTTTGTGTGGTCTATGTTTATAGGCTTGCATGTGTTCTTTGTTCTCCTTGTTCACAGTTGTTGTTTGACCATGTGGCTGGTGGCAATTTTCTGCATCTAGCCAGTGTGTCTTTGTGTGGGAAAACAGGGCTGATTGCAAAGGCCCCCCTGACTCTTTGCCCCCAATTTTCACTTTTTGCTGGTGTTTCCCTGACTCTGATGGTGCCCTGGGTACTGCTAACCAGTTCCAGGGCCTGTGCTCTGTAAAAAATGAGCATGCAAATTAGACTAATTATAATTGGCTTAGTCAACCTACCTATAAGTCCCTGGAATATGATAAGGCATGTAGATTTAGGGACCCCAGTATAGGCGCACTGTTGAGGTGCCCAGTGTCATTTTAAAGGCAGGCCTGCCTTGCTGGCTGCTTTTAAATTAAAGTTACATGCAAATTCTACTTTGGAATTAAAAGTAGTTCCAAAGTCTTAAACTACCTTATTTGTACATATACGTTACCCCTAATGTGTGCACCTTCCAGTTGTTGTATTTAATATAAATTGTTCAGGTGAAGAGTTTTAAACTTTACCTGAAACGTTGCCAAATTCAGCCCTGCAGTGTTTTAGTTGCTTTGCTCTGATTGGCCAGCCTCTGGCAACCTGGACAAGCTGCCTTGATGAGGTGTGAAGTGGCCTGGCTCAATACAAAGAGATGTGCCTGGGGGAGGAGATCTTCCCTGTGCAGATGGAGAGGCAGGAAAGGTGGAGGGCTGCCAAACTGGTCTCCAAATGCAGGGAATTACATTTGGAGCAACCCAGCACCTCCCTCACATCCTACAAACCCAGACAATTAGGTGCCACCCTGATTAGATTAGGAGAGGGCAGGAGAAGGGTGTGTTTAAGGTTTTTAGCCACACCAGTGGGTGGGTTCAGCCAGATGTAACCTCCAAAAGTCAGTTTCAGCCATGATGGAGGAATGTTGCTCTGTGGGACTGATTTTTGCCACACGTCCCAGGAAGTGGTCATCACAAGGGGAAGAACCCTGCACCTGATTGGAGAACCGGGACCTCCCCTGTTTTTCACCCAGGAGCAAGGATAAAACTGGCAGACCTGCACCCACACCTCAGATCCCTACCAGATTCAAACAAGAGAGAGCTACAGAAGAAGAAGGAATGCCCTGCTGGACCCCTGACCTGCACCTGGACACTGCACTCTGGAGGACTGCACAAGCTGCACACTTGGGCTTCACCACAAGAAGGGCTTTGCCTGGCTTCAACTGGTTTAAGGAGGGACTCCCTGTTTGCTACAGGTAACAAATTGCTAACCAGAGTCCCCTGCACCAACTCCTGAAGAAACTGACCAGCTGACCACTGTCCAGGGCCAAAAAGGAGTTTGCGCCAGGTGCATTCTGGGAGTCGTACTCCGCATCCTCAAGGAGCATCTCAGAGTTTCTGAAACCTTGGGTTGAGCTGTGGACCTCAAAAAAACCTTAAAGGAACATCTGGAAAAAGATCCAGAAGTTTGGAGAACTTTTGGTAAAAAGCTCTATAAAGGGACCGACCAATCCCCCCGGCAACTCTAGCCGGCTTGCCTCAACCACGACCCGGACTGACTTTCAGGTTCGCCCCGGTGAAGAAAATCTCTGAAAAAGTGACTAAGTCTGAATGTAGGAAGTTGACCGGGACCTCCAAGGCAGTGTATCCGAAGAGGGCTCCAGGGACATCGGATCAAGATTCAGGTTTGTCCCAGTAAAGGGATTTTCATCTTGAAAAAACGACTAAGTCCGAAGGTAGAAATCTCCACCAAGGGCTACCGCGATGCCTATCGGAGGAACAGTTCCAGGAGGTCGAATTGGACTGTCGACTTGGTCCCGCTGAAGGAAACCGACTCCAGGAAACCGACTAAGTCCGAAAGTAAACTTTTTGACTGAGGCCTCCCGCAAGCTTTAGCCGAGCAGGGCTTCATCTCGATCGGCCTCAAACTTTGAATTTGCCCCAGTCGAGGTGCGACCAGATGACCAGATTGGCGCTATTCGCTTGTTAGAGCTAAAAAGCATTAATTCTTTAAAAAAATCATACCTCTGGTTCCCCTTATTCGATTTAATATATTTTGGTGTCATCTTAAAGATAAAAATGTGATCTATTTTTATAAATTGTGGTTGGATTTTTACTGTGTTTTGTGTTTTACTTTACTATTTTGTGATTTCTAAATGCTTTACACATGTCTCCTAAGTTAAGCCTTGCCGCTCGTTGCCAAGCGACCAAGGGCTGAGCAGGGTTTACTTTATTGAGACCTAACTGGACCTAAGTGGAGGTTAGTGGCCTATTGCTAAGTATAGGTACTTACCTGCCCTTACCAATAGCCCATTTTCCAACACTTTTCCATAGGCTTGCATGTGTTCTTCTTTGTTCTCCTTGCTCCTTGTTGTTGATGTTTGGCCATGTGACTAGAAGCCATTTCGTGCATGCAGCCAGTGCTCATTTGCCGTAGGCTTGCATGTGTTCTTTCTTTGTTCCTCATGTTTTCTTGACCCTTGTTGTTTGACCATGTGGCTGGCAGCCATTTTGTGCAGTCAGTGTTCATTTCCTATAGGCTTGCATGTGTTCTTTCTTTGTTTCCCATGCCTCTTTGCTCCTTGTTGTAGTCATCTGATCATGTGGCTGGTGGCCATTTTGTCCATGCAGCCAGTATCCCTTTGACGTTGGCTTGCATGCGTACTTTGTTTGCCGTACCTCTTTGCTCCTTGTCATATTTTATTTTTTATTTTAATTTAATTACAAATGTTATTTTTTATTGTAATTTGTATTTAGTTTTCACTTTTTTTAATTTTAATTTTCAATTTTAACTTTTTAAATTGTTTTTTATTTTAATTATTTTCAATTTTTATTTTTCAGATTTTTTTTTTATTTGTTATTCAATTGTATTTTTCATTGATCAATCTATCCATCCACATTGATTCCTCCATCCATCCACCAAAGGTGCACAGCAGCACTTCATCATTCGTTTTCTTTAGGTGTATGATCATTCTATTTCCTACTGGACACCCTGAATTCGGTGCACTGCAGACACAATAGCAGCATAATTAATTTTTTAATGATTATTCCATTTCCCCTGGACCACTTTGCCACCATAGGTTTTTTGGGGATTACTCCATTTACCCATACATCTCTCTCTGACTACCACAGGTGTCTCCTTTAAAACAGAATGGAGATACAATTAAGAGCTATATCTGCATGCTGTGCTGCACGATTTGAAATTAAATTTTATGGTGTAGTTTGACTTTAAAGTGTTTGATTAAAATGGTATTTATTACAGAAGTAACCAACCGCACAAAGATTGCATTTGTCTGTGCTATTTCAATCTGCAACAATGCCACATTTCACTAAC
Source organism: Pleurodeles waltl (assembly GCF_031143425.1). Taxonomy (NCBI): domain Eukaryota; kingdom Metazoa; phylum Chordata; class Amphibia; order Caudata; family Salamandridae; genus Pleurodeles; species Pleurodeles waltl. Next base: position 570,627,592 of record NC_090447.1, read on the forward strand.
TACATGCTTTTCTTGCTTGGTTGCTGTTAGGTGTACAAGAGAAGAGACTTCATTTCACCCACAGTACTGCCAAAGGGAAGGCCTGTACAGTTACTTTGTCCTCCAAACTCTACTGCTTGTGCATCCTAGTGCCACTGCCAGCTTAGAGCTTAAGATGGCCAAAAAAAAAGAGGCTCCCAAGAAAGTGGTAATTGAGAAGATGCAGCTTTCCACCAGTGGCGTGCCAACCACAAACTTTTTTCTGGAGACCTAGCCCTGCCACACTGGCCTCGGGGAGGAAAGTGGGAGCAGGACTCCCACATCAACAGCACCATGCCAAACTAAGCCCAACACCATGTCTGGCAGTGAGGCAGCCACTGCAATCATGGTAACACTGATGTGCAGTGACATTGAACTGAATTTACACCTTTCACAAAGCAGTACTCAATCGTTTCAGGTAACTGAACAAAGTGGACAACAGTCGCAGGCAACAATAGTAGATCTTCCTGAAGCTGGTGCAGAAAAGGAGGTAGAGCTTCCTGCTGAGCAATCCTCTTTTAGAATCATGGTCCAAGATCTCCAGCAAGAAAAAGGAACTGTGCTACTCCACCTCCTTCTCCAAGCACTGCTTCTGGTGATGATGATAGAGACATGGAGTGGGCCACAGCAGAGTCTGGGAGAAGCTGGCAAAGGCAAGGGAAAAGAAAAGTTCCAGAAAGCCTTAGAATCATGGAAGGGAATGATGATGAGTAGGATGATGACGATGAACCAGTCATTGTGGAAACTGGTGCACAGGAGTGCAACATTACTGTCCAACCTGCTCCGAGGGATGTGGCACAGGCAGCACCACCAACTCCCATATTTGTAAGGCCCCAGCAGAGACCTGCACCAGCCCGTACCTCAGTATAAGTATGCACTGCAGAGAGGAAATCGAGCTACCTCCTGTTCTTCCTCATGCATTGGCAGTGGCCCAATAAGAATGTACTTCTCCCCAGTTTGGGACTTTTATATGATTAGCAAACAGGAGAAGGACATTGTGAAATGCTTAATTTGCCACGTGAGTGTTCATCAAGTTAAGCCTGGTTCACATTATGGTACTGAAGGCCAGACAACCCATATGAAAAAACATCATGCAATCTGGCGGGAGAAGCACCTTAAAAAATGGCTGAACATGGTCGCGGTGGTGAAGGTGAGGAGAGCCGGGAAACATAAACTACCACTGGTCAAATCACGGTGTAAGGTGAGGAAGAAAAAGGTGACATCCTCACGCAAAGCAGCCCTGTCCCTAACAGTGCACAAGAATCACCCACCTCAGCAACCTCACAATGGCACAGGAAGACACAGAGTCAGGTGGAGAGTGACACACATGGCATGCAGTGACTTCACCGTGACGCACAGTGAGTCTACCGCCATCTACATCTGAAATGTCACTTGTGTCAGTGGCCCCACAAAAGAAGACAATCCAGGCTACAGTTACGGACAGGTTTAGGCAGGAGGGGCCATACAACCACAACTACCCAATGGCACATTTGTACAATAGTAACCTGATAAAAATGTTAGCACTGGAACTCCACCCCTTTTTCCTTTATGGAAGGAGTGGGATTCTTAGAGTTTGTGGTTGTCATCAGCCTGAAATGGACGGTTCTGACCTATTTTGCCAGAGTTGCTGTCCCAGTGCTGCATCACAATGTGCTGCAAAGAGTTGGACAAGCTTTTCAGCAAAGTGTTGTCTACTCTAGCCACCTGACGACATACATGTGGACCAGTTGTCAGACTACTGATTACATGTGTATCACTGGATCTCTTCAGGGGGGTAAAGCAAAAGCTACCTACAAGTCTTGTCCCTGAAGTCATTTTTAAGAGCATTTGGCAGCATGCAACAGAAGCCATGTTCGCTCCAAACTGTATTTGTTGCCACGGACAACGGCAGTAACATAGTCAAGGCCATGGCAGATGGTGGCTATTTTAGGGTCCTGTGTGTGGCATATTGCATCAATCTGGTTGTGCAAGAATTTCTCAAAAAAGAAGACATTGTCAGCAACACACTGACCACCTGCAGACAAATCTGCACTCATTTCAGCCACTCTTGAGGTCCGGAAGGAGGTGCGGATCATTCAGTGTGGTAACAGAGTACCAGTTAAAGCCCTGATACAGGAGGTACCAACACGTTGGAACTCAAACTATTGTATGTTGCAATGTCTGTTTGAGCAGTACCGACAGATCTATGACTATGTCCTTCTAAGAGAAGATGCAATTGGGAAAGCTATGACCATGGATCAGACAAATGGGGCCTAGTCAAATGCCTCACACAGATGCTGTACATCTGCACCACCATCTTGATCCACAGTACAAAAAATTCATCCCAAATTCTTTCCCTTTTCTGAAGGGGATGTTTCAAAGTACAAGAGGTGGATTGTTGAGCACGCCTGAGAACTGGAAGAAGAATGACTGGAAATTAGAGTTTCACTCTGAAGGGCTGGGGTGTCCCCTTCAACTTATTGATAGGGCAGTCTTGTCTCATAGGAGCCAAAACCGGCAAAAAAGAACACCGGCAACAACAGCATCAGAAGAATTGGACCCAACCTTTGCATTGGCTTGGTTTCAAATGGCAGGTCTTAAGTCCAGTGCAAAGGCAAAGGTACAAGAGGTCGAGCAAGTGGCAGCACCAATGACACTTTGGAAGAATGTTCCAGGAGTATCTGGATGACCCAAAACCCACTGTGGATCAACATCCATTAGTGTATTGGTACGGGAAGATGTATCAATGGGCAGAGCTCAGCAGGCAGGCAATAACGTATCTGGCTAGTCCTTTAGTAAGCATGTTTGCTGAATGTGTATTCAGTGCAGCTGGTACAGTTGTAACTGGAAAAAGATACAGTTTCTCACCTCAAAATGTGGAGTGATTTACCATGATCAAAATGAACCAGCATTTTATACCACCTGATTACACCATTCCTGAAACACCACAGGAGAAGGAAGAGAATGATTGGTCAGAATCTAGTATGTTTGTTGATCAACTTCTAGGTGAACCACCTGAGTTTGAGGACGAACTCTACTTGCCGGGCCGAGTATGCCAGTGCTACCACAGAATTTCTTTATTTTTTCTCGTTGAACTTCTTTCTTTCTTTGTAAAATAAAAATTGCTAGTGGAACATTATGTTTGTGTCAGATATATGTTGTCCCACCATTTTTTAGTCACATAATATATGTCCGGATTGTAAACCAGTGTGCAGCAAAGAAGCCCCTACATTCCCTTCAGGACATTGGCGACAATGCCTGCCTGCCTCACATGTTACTGCCTATCCTTTTTTTACATCACTTAGCAGGGCTGCCCCAGAAGATCATTGATTAATTGACTACCAGTGCCAATGCCAAATTCCAATGTTTTGCTACTTGCTACCAATGGAGGATATTTTGTTCAACTACCATTCTTGGATTGGAAGAGGTAACCACTATAACACAGTGAGTGGTGATATATTGATATATTGAGTGATTGTGAGTGATGATTGATGATGTATGTGGTGGCTGACTGTAAGGGAGAAAGTTCAACAAAGGCCATAGAGTCATTTTTTGCACTGGAACGCCTACCTTGCATCTCATTAAGGCAAGGTAGGTTTCCACTTCCAAAAAATGACTTTAACTCCATAAATTTGGCGCTAGACGGGTCTAGCACCAAAGAATAAATATGGAGTTAGTTTTGCACTGAATTAGAGTACAAAAAAAATGACGCTAATTCAGTGCAAACAGAGTATAAATATGCCCCTTAGCGTCAGGAAATGATGCTAATCTGGTCAGAATCATTTATTTTGGCTCCAACCTCCCTAATGTCATTTTTCTTTAAGCTAGCCTACCCTTCGCACCGGCTTGCACCATTCCATAAATATGGTGCCCAGCTGGTGCTAAAAAATGGTGCAAGCCGGTGCAAATCTTTTTGGTGCAAAACTGCGTTAGTGCAGTTTTGCACCAAAAAGTATAAATAAGGCCCCCAGAGGAGAGACCCTAAATGGCCCTGAGAGGGGGTTTGGCTACCTAACCAGGTATGCACCTATCAGGAGGGGTCTCTGATGTCACCTGCTGGCACTGGCCACTCAGATGCTCCCAGAGGGTCCCCACACCTTGGAATCCAAGATGGCTAACACCAGGGTCACTCTGGAGGAGCTCTGGGCATCATCCCTGGGGTGGTGATGGACAGGGGATTTGTCTCTCCCCTTTCTTTTGTCCAGTTTCACGCCAGAGCGGTGTAGACTGGATTATGCAAGGAGGGCACCATTTGTGCCCTTTAAAGCAATTCCAGAGCCTCTGGGAGTATACCCCTCCCATGCCTGTAACACCTATTTCCAATGGAAGAGGGTGTAACACCCCTCTCCTAAAGAAAATGCATTGTTATGCCTTCCTGGGATTGAGCTGCTCAATTCCTAGGAGGGCAGAAACCTGTCTGTGAGGTGGCAGCAGCTGGGGCTGCAGTGTAAGCCTCAGAGAGCTGGTTTGGCAGTACTGTGGGTCCATGGTGGAGCCCCTGGGGTGCATGGAATGCCTCCCCCATACCAGAATTGGATTGGGGGTACAATTTCTCAATCTTAGACACCTCACATGGCCATGTTCGGAGTTACTATTGTGAAGCTAAATATATGTATTGACATTTATGTAGTGCACGCTTACAATGGTGTCCCCGCACTCACGAAGTCCAGGAAATTGGTCCTGGACAACGTGGCAGCACCTTTGCTAGTGCAAGGGTGCCCTCACAAACAGTAACTTTGCACCTAGCCTTCAGTAATTGAAGGTTAGACATACAGGTGACTTATAAGTTACCTGGTGCAGTGAAATTGGCTGTGAAATAGTGTGTGCACTGTTTCACTCAGGCTGCAGTGACAGTCCTGAAAGAGTGTTTGTATGAGTTCTTTATGGGTGGCAAAAGAAATACTGCAGCCCACAAGGATCTGCTGTAACCCCAATGCCCTGGGTACCTAGGTACCATATACTAGGGACTTATAAGGGGGTCCAGTGTGCCAATCTGGATTGGAATATGGAGTCACTAGACTATAGTGACAAATTTGGAAAACAGAGAGAGTATAAGCACTCGTGTTCTGGTTAGCAGGAGTCCAGTGACACAGTAAAGCATACTGACAATACAGTAAAACATACTAACATATAGGCCACAAACTATGAGCACTGGGGTCCTGACTAGCAGGATCCCAGTGAGACAGTAAAAACACACTGACAAACAGGCAAAAATGGGGGTAACCATGCTAGAATGAGGATACTTTCTCACAATCATGTGCCTAAGCTTTGGCTTATTCAGTCACTGTATAGACGAAAGTCTAAAGGGAAAAATCTGAACAGACATAACATAAATCTATTATGGGAATCCATTAAATATATTTTGGATACACTTTGCATGGCTATAAGAATGTGGCACATGCCAAGAATGGATTTTTCAATTTGTTTGTTAGGCTGTGATGGAAGAACTCAGGAAAAATAAAGGAGTGAAGTACTAATAGATGACTGAGTGGGTGAAGGGAAACAACACATCTTGTGTGTTCAGTTTGCAATGGATTGAAAACTTTGTAAATGCTGCATTACCTGAAGCAGAAGCACATTGAACAGCCAACACTGCAGACACTAAGAACCGTACTGCACTTCTTTGGTCAAGGGTGGCGAAATGCCATGGCCAGGGAGGGGTTTGAAGAATGATGATGTATAGGATACAGATATTCCTCATTTAACAGATACAGTGAGTCAAGGGATTAGAACACAAATTAAAATATGCTGGACCTGGGTGGTGCGCCAAACACACCTCTGCACTCTCCCCCAAAGCACCCGTCAATCCAGCAGGGGGTAACCGCTGTCAGGCCTGCTGCCCGCATGGAGGGGAGGTGGCACTGCACATAGAAAATTAGTGCTGCCACCTCTGCCGCACAGAAGATGGGCCAGGGCTGCACCTCTTGGCGGTGCCACTGCGCACAAGATAGAAGGCTGCTGCTGGCTGGCTGGGGGGCCTGGGGCTGCCACTCCCCTGTTTGCCAGTGCTGCCCTGCTCTGCCATGGAGCTGGGTGGAGGGGTGAAGAAAAGAAATAGGAGAAGAAGGAAGGAAGGAAGAAATAAGAATCACTAAGGAAGTAAAGGAAAAAATAAAAAAAAAAGTACAAAATGTCACAAAAAGCATGAAAAAAATGAAATAGAACCATTAAAAAAAACAGACACAAAAAGACGCACTAATACAATAAATAAAAATGAGTGGTAGCTATTTAGGAGGGTGGACGATTGAAACGATTATTAAGCGATGAAAAAAAACAGGCCAAGCACCATAGACAGGGTAAAAACAAGATGGTCGTGCCCATGCAAACCATGTGGTGCTGTTTGCATGCGATTTTGAATGCAAGAACGTGTTCCACATTGCATTTGAAAATGCAACACAAATGGGTGTGACAGTGAAACTCGGCCTGCCTGGGGAACTCCACGTAGCACAGCAGAGTGTTTTTACCACTTCGCAGAGTTCTGCATAGCACAACCCCTCACACTCTGCCCAGAACTAAATTGCATTAACACAAAACATCCTTGCGAGCGCTTCACTTTAAAAAGTTATAAAAATAAGATGTAACCTTCCTGGAATCCTTCTATTAACAATATAGCAAGCCAGGAATGTGCTAACAGCCAGAAAATCACTCAGCAACAAATGGGGCGGGGTGTTCCCAGAAGACTACCAGAAAAAGAAGCTTAACTTTACTCAAGAAAATAATTAACTTTCAATTTTTGAGGTGACAAAACAAGCAAAATATCAGTTTGTCACTTCAAGCCCCTCAGTAGCCAAGAAACCAGCTTTATAAAGAGCAATATTTGACAAAGACAATGCATTTCCACCAACACACAGGGCTGTTGAGAAATGACAGAAAAGATAGCATGACCACAAGTGCAGGACTAAGGAACATTTGGAAAAGAACCTAAGGAATGGCACGAAAACTGATGTAGTGTCTAGAAGTACATGAGGACTTTTCCTGTACAAAACCTACAATTCACATTACACACACACACATGTACACTATGACTCAAAGGCGTGTGTTGGTACAGGTAGCCTAAAGTGCACCAACACATGGGGGGCACGTAGCACCATACTGTTAGAAATGGGGTCTCTAGTTGGGAGGGGTATACAACCTTGTTCAAATAGGGACCACAATGCTAGTCAGAGTAAGTCGCAACACAGTCCCAATTATCCTTTGCCCACCATCTGGTAGCTTGGCACTGAGCAGTCAGGCTTAACTTAGAAAGCAATGTGTAAAGTATTTGTGCAATAAATCACACAGTAACACAGGGTAAACACCACAAAAATACACCACACAGGTTTAGAAAAATAGATAATATTTATCTGAATAAAATAAGGTAAAAACGACAAAGATCCATCAAGCACGATTTGAAATAGCACTTTTAAAAGCTTTAAAAGAGTCTAAATACTTAGAAATCAATATTTGTTTGTTTGTTACTCCCAGTAACTTGGATGCATCAAAAAAACGAGGCACCGAGTCCACAGAGGAGGAGATATGTGGAAAAATAAGGAGTTGCAGCAGAGTATCCAGCGCAGCACAGATGATTCATAGATTCTTTCCACGCTGCAAGGATTTGCGTTGCGTTTCAGGCGGGCAGTCTGGGTTCCTAACTGCGATGCAGAAATATTTTGACACCAAGGGACAATGCGTTGAAAATTCTTTACGCACTGGTAGAAGGACCAGGCACTGTGTTGATCTGGTAGGCCATGCATCAACTTTTCCGTCGCAATGCATCGAATTTCCAATTGAGAAGTCTGTGCTGTGTCATTCCAGTCGTCAGTGTGGCAATTTCCCAGCCGCGATGCAGGCTCTACGTCAGTTTCTGCAGGTGTTGCATTGATTTTCAATGCACAAGGAGTTTCTTGAAGAGGTGAAGTATTTGTTGGCCCTGAGACTTCAGAAACAGGAGGCAAGTTCAATTCAAGCCCATGAAAAGCACTTCAGGAGGAAAGCAGAGTCCTTCCAGCAGAGTAAGAGGCAAGCAGAGCAAGAAATAGGGTAGCAGTACTTCTCAGCAAAGCAGTCCAGATGAGTCCTTTGGGCAGCCAGGCAGTTCCTCGGACAGAGTGCAGGTGTAGATCCAGAAGTGTTTGACGTGGTGGGGTCAGAGACCCCGTTTGTATACCCAAAAATGCCTTTGAAGTGGGGGGAAACTTCGAAGAGTGGTTTGGAAGTGCACAAGTTCCCCTTTCAGCCCAGTCCTGTCTGCCTTTGAAATGTAAGTCTGAGCCCCTTCACTCTACCTACCCAGGAAGACCCATTCAGTATGCAGATGAATGCAGTTGCGACTGAGTGTCCTGTGTTTATGGTTGTCTGGGTCGAATGCAGAAGGGGAGCTGTCAACCAGCACAGACCAAAAGTGTATTGCAGGCAGGCTGTAAGGCACAGATGGTAGTAAGTGCAGAGAAATGCCCACTTTCTAAAAGTGGCATTTCTAAAATGGTGATATTAAATCCAAGTTCACCAGGATTTTGTATTACAATCCTGGCGATACCAAACATGACAGGTCCACTCCTTTCAGATTACAACCTACCAATCAAAAGTGTATGAGGGTAGGTCTAAGATTAGTCTATGAGAGGAGCACGCCTAACAGTAGTGGAAAACAAAATTATGAGTTTTCTACTGCCAGGACAAGTAAAACTCATAAGTACATGTCCTGCCTTTTACCTACATAGCACCCTGCCCTATGGGTTACCTTAGAGGTGACTTATATGTAGAAAAAGGGGAATTTAAGGCTTGGCAAATAGTTTTGAATGCCAAGTTGAAATGTCAGTGAAACTGCACACACATGGCTTGCAGTGGCAGGCCTGAGATATGGTTAAGGGCCTACGTATGTGGGTGGCACAATCAGTGCTGCAGGCCCACTGGTAGCATTTCATTAACAGGTCCTGAGCATATCTAGTGCACTTTACTAGGCACTTACAAGTAAATTAAGTATGCCAATTGGGTATTAGCCAATGTTACCATGTTTTAGGGAGAGAGCACATGCACTTTAGCACTGGTTATCAGTGGTAAAGTGTCCCGGGTCCTAAAGCCAGCAAAAATGAAGTCAGAAAAAGAAGAGGAGGAAGGCAGAAAGTTTGGGGTGACCCTTCAGAGAAGCCATTTTCCAATGGATACCATACTAGATATGGTACGGTTCAAGACCTTCAGCCATAAAATTTTTCCTCACAACTCATATAACCTTAAAAAAATATTTTCATGTTCCATTAAAGAATTTATATATCTCCCTTTCTCATATTCGGGCAGGCAGTGGTACGACTACTCCTCAATTTGAATCTGAAATAAGGGCACAGTCTGCCTCGTCACAACATCGTTATGTGGCATCTTATACTGATGTTATGATAGAGTGGACTGTGCCCTTATTTGAGATTCAAATTGAGGTGTAGGCGTACATATGCGCAGGGTAGGCTTTATGGCGGTGTGACCGGTGCAGCAGCACCTGGCGCTGGGCTTGGGGGTGAGGTTGCTGTTTAGTTTAGAAATAATTTATCAGACTAAAAGCACCTACTGCAGAGTTTCTTGTGTGTCCAGCAGTTTTCAGGCATGAATAAAAATATCAAGATAACTCTGGTAACCAATGTTCCCGCTGAAGATAGATTTGAGTTTTGTCTACTGGCAGTTTTGACTCATTGCAAAGTAGTGCAGAGGCTTAATATGCTGACTGCAAAGAATGTGTACCATGCAGATCAAAGAACTGTATTTAATGTGAATAGCTCAGTGAGTTGCTTTTGTCACAGACATCCTTTTGTTTCCTGCCGTTCAGACGTTACAACACTAGGATAGCACAGCGACCTACGAACTGTTATCAAAGAGCTGCATGCAAACGTCATGGTATAGGTTAAAAAGCTTTGTTTTCCCTCAGTCTTTTATTATCCTAATGTTAAAAAGGATTTTCTTGGGTACAAATACATTCTTATAAGTAAAGTGAATTCCAACCACTGTGGTACATTTTAAATCCTGAGTCTGTACTTCTCCAGACCAAGCACTCTTAAAATATACAGCCTACTAGTACGGATCATCAAGAAGAAACGTGTTGGCAAGAGTGGTGGAATGAAGATCATTTTGTACATCAACACTGATTGGTGTACTGTATATGAACCACAAGAGATTTGGGGCTAGATGTACAAAAGCTTTTTCCCATAGACACAGAATGGATAAAATCCTTTGGTACATCTGGCCCTTGGAGTGCTTGAGGATATTTTTATGACTTTTGGAAACTTATTATTCCTTTAGGAAGAGTGTTGGTGAATGTTCTCTTCCTCTGGAAGCAACAACATATTGAGTCGGGGACCATGCTAAACATTACGATTGTGGCAGAATGCACCCAGGTTTTTCTAAACTGCCAAATTTAAATTTGTTTAGGGTGCAGTTTTGCTCTGTCACTTTCGCACAACATAGCGCAGCAACTTTGGTTGCTGTGCTGCGTTATTTGAACACTTTGTGAATCTCCCTTCTTACCTATGTGTACCTGGCCTGTCCCATGAAGTGAAGGATTTCTGGAATCCGTCCTAGACTTGGAGGTGTGCACCAAGTGCACTCTCCTTTGGATTACTGTAATACTGCCTCTGTCATGAGTTTGCAGGTAGAGTTGTGGTCCCAGCATACTGAGTTTTTGTATATCAGTAGTCTTAATTATGTTACGTGTGCCAAGCGGGCATATCCAATTGGCTCTTTTTCTAAACTTCTACTGCTAATTGACAGCTTGGATCCTAGTGATAACGTCTACATGGATGTATGCTTGTGTGTTTGTATATGTCCTGTGCAACACCTACATTGAAGTCATGTGACACAACCAAACCAAAGAAGGCATATGGCTTTCATTTTAAAATCCCCTGGCCTTTTCATGTACACAAGATGGGGTGAGTTGGTGTCACGCAGCAGGAGTGTACATTCAGACATTCCCAAGACTGAAGGGAGGGAATCTACATATTCAAATAGCAAAATCACAGTTAGTACTGTATTGATATTTATGGAAAGATTGTTGCTGCAAGGGGCTGCAGAATACTTTTCCTGAGTACTTCCATTACGTAGATGGTGGTGGTGAAGGATGGGACTGCTATCTGTTGTGTACATAATCTTAAGTGTATTTTAGAGCATGTGTTTATTTTTTCTCTCTTCCTAATCACTGTCAGCTTGGTTAATGGTATGGTACCTCATCAATCTAAAAGTATATTATTTTTCTTTAATGTAGGTCAAAACAATGTTTCGAAATACCTCACTATTTGGAATGGCATATTTAAGTCATTAGAGGCCAACATCCACTTCATGAATGATGATATGGTATTTAAACTCATAGATAATTTAGGCAATTCTTCACCAATACTGGTAATGGAAGACAATGTTACAATGTCATCCAAATGTAATTAAGCCTCTTCTTCACAACACAGAAGATAACAACGCTCTTCTGTGGATGATGATGATCCAGAAGTCAATTTGCAGAGACATATCCACAGGGCAAAGGAAAAGACTGCAGAGAAAGTGAAGAAGGGGATGAGGAAACTCTGACACTCTGGAAGGACTCCAAAGTATTCTGAGCTCAAATAAGAACATTAAAGAAATTTCATTGCACTGATGATTCTCTAGGTGATATTGCTGAAGCCGGGAAAGAGAGACAACATAGACCAGTCTTCAAAGCAAAATGGGACTCTTTCCTTCGCATCATGAGTGTCCTACATTAGAACATTGTTTTTGTTATGTTATCTCAACATGCTCTTCCCAGGGATATTACTGTAGCCTTCAGGAGACTTACCAATGTCTTTGGGTATTCACCCTAGACCATAAGGCTTTGTTGTCTCCTCAGTGCAGACATCTACCACTCTGTCTACACCATCCCAACATATTAAAGAGCATGAGGATCCATCAGAGGATGACAATGAATTCGATATTATACGCTGTAATTGATAATAGGTAGCAAAGTTCCAAATTAGATAACAGTGTGATTATTTTGTTCAGTTTTCTCCTTTTTTAACAATGATCTTTATTAGAGTTACATAGGATGTAAATGGCAATAGGCAGTGATGTTGCTTTACAGTTAGTGTACCTAAATCATGACAGGATCAAGGAAAGAAGCCACAAAACTACCTCCATACCCCTTCCTCTTGTACATTGCTTACCAAGTAGTAAAATGCACCATATCTGAGCTACGACAGATTCATTAATTAACAGTTAGATACATTGAGTACAATGACCCAGCTCTCAATCTTATTTTCACCCTTCCAGTTCCCCAGATGATACAACAGTAGGAGGTTCTTTTAAATCAGATTCCATGGCTGCCCATGCCCTCAAATTATCTTCTAGTTTTTCGTCCGTAAAGACATGTTTCATCTGGATTTCTTCTGCTGTTGCCCAATCTGAGACATCCCTGAGCAAAATCCCCATATCTAGGGGGCAACACACCCAGCCATTTTGTACCTATCTGGCATTTTGCCAATAGCATTTTGCCAACTTCCTGTTGAATTTTCTAGTGGAAGGGGAAGGAATGGGACCCTAGAGTACCTGCCTCATGTCTAGCTGCATGTGCCAGCCGGTCACTCTATTCAGATTTTCTAACACCTTCTGCCCGTAGGGTGTCAGTGCCACATAGGACCACATCATATGTATAAAATCTGCAGCTAGGTTCCCGCAGTAGGGGCAAGCATCTTATTGGGTAATATTTTTGGGGAGAAATATGTTTGGTGGTACTTGACCTGAGAGGATTTTGGCAGCATTTCCAGCAACCCCAGATGAATTTTCTTTGTTCTCTACTCTCTACTGATGAAGGGCTAAACCCAGAAACACGTGTCTAGAGATATACAGCAATGTCTGCACCAACTTTGGTGAAAAACTACAGATAACTTTTAAGTAAGTGCTAACTGTGAACTGCACTTACCAGGATGCAAAGAGGTGAACTGTGCTGGGATGTGAGGCAGTGTGCTCCCAACCCCCCTTCCTGTTTAAAAGGCTCCCTTGAGCCAGTGAGCTGACACGCTTTGGAGATGCACCTGTGTGCCTGTGAGTTATACTTGACATGAGGGGATTTTGGCAGCATTTCTAGCAAACCCAGATTCATTTTCTTTGTTCTCTACTCTCTACTGGTGAAGGGCTAAACCCAGAAACATGTGTCTAGAGATATACACAATGTCTGCACCAACTTTGGTGAAAAACTACAGATAACTTTCACGTAAGCACTAACTGTGAACTGCATTTGCCAGGATGCAAAGGAGTGAACTGTGCTGGGATGTGAGGCAGTGTGCTCCAAACACCCCTTCATGTTTAAAGGGCTCCCTTGAGCCAGTGAGCTGATGAGATTTGGAGATGCACCTGTGTGCCTGTGAGTGGTACTTGACCTGAGAGGATTTTGGCAGCATTTCCAGCAACCCAGGATGAATTTTCTTTGTTCTCTACTCTCTGCTGATGAAGGGCTAAACCCAGAAACAAGTGTCTAGAGATATACAGCAATGTCTGCACCAACTTTGGTGAAAAACTACAGATAACTTTCAAGTAAGCACTAACTGTGAACTGCATTTACCAGGATGCAAAGGGGTGAACTGTGCTGGGATGTGAAGCAGTGCGCTCCCAACCCTCCTTCCTGTTTAAAAGGCTCCCTTGAGCCAGTGAGCTGAAGAGCTTTGGAGATGCACCTGTGTGCCTCTGAGTGGTACTTGACCTGAGAGGATTGTGGCAGCATTTCCCGTACCCCCGATGAATTTTCTTTGTTCTCTACTCACTACTGATGAAGGGCTTAACCCAGAAACACATGTCTAGAGACATACAGGAATGTCTGCACCAACTTTGGTAAAAAAACGACAGATAACTTTCAAGTAAGCACTAACTGTGAACTGCATTTACCAGGATGCAAAGGGGTGAAATGTGCTAGGATGAGAGGCAGTGTGCTCCCAACCCTCCTTCCTGTTTGGTGGACATAGTTATATTGGATTAGTTTAAATCTGGCATTTGAGCTGACTGCCCAGACCCCCTTGTGTATCTGTGACCATTCCTTCCCCAACACTAGTTCACCTAATAATCCCTCCCATTAAGCCTGGATGGGGAGGGGTGCCTATGGGATATCACTGTGCAGTGCTCTATAGACGTGTGAACTTAGCCGGCGGCCCCTCGCCATTCCTAACAGTGTGACTATGGTGATGGAGTCCAAGGGGGTTTCTGTGATGGAGAGCCCGACCTTGCATGCTGTGGCAGATAGTTTGGAATATTGCTGATACTTATCCCCACCCCCTGGGTAAAGGATTCCATGGCCTCGCCCCTTAGGATGAATCACCTCCCAGGGTACAATCCGCCCAAAGTTTGACATCCTCCATCTTTCCATCTCTGTACTGACATGGACTTGGCTGTCTTCTGGAATGGTTGTAGTATCCACAGCAGCAGGTCTGGGGCATGTGGGGTGCATTAGAGTACTCTCCTGACCGCTCCCTCCCACACTCCGGATACTTGACGTAGAAGAAAAGGCATGTCTGGTAAAACACGGGATCCACTAATCAGTAACACAGGCAATATATTCCCGTCGTGGGAGCCCCTCAAAAGGGTCTTCTCCCACATGTCTGCAGGATCAAACCATTGAACGGCATGTTGCAGCTGTGTTGCCATATACTACAGTTCTATAATGGGAACCTCCAGACCCCCAAGGCTTCATGTCCTTTTCAGAGTGAGCAGCCCCTTGCACCTTCACTTGTTAGCCCACAGCAGATCAACAATGAGGCTATATATTGTTCTGAAATAGCGTCTAAGAATCACGGATAGAGTTCCTTGGAGCGCGTATAGACATCTAGGGAGTGTTATCATTTTCACTATGGTGAATCTGCCCATGAGAGAGAGAGGAAGGTCTCTCCAAAATCTCACAGACGTGCAAAGGCCCTCCACCACACCATCCTCCCGATATTAAGCTCCAGGAATGACTGCTCGGTATGCGCCAGGTGGATCCCCAAATAGCGAATGTTATTCAATTCCCAAGGAAGTCCCACAGCCAGAAGCATCTCAATCGATACTCTGTTCCTAATGGGAATGATTTAGATTTGGTCGGGTTCACGTGTAGCACCGAGATATCCCTGAACTCCTGCATCATGTTCATGAGTATGAGCACAGAATACGCTGGCTGTATCAGGATGTCATCCACATAGAGGGAACCCACGTGAGTTGTCTCCCCACTGTGATCCCGCAAGGGCCCATCGTTCTGTTCAGCTTCCTCCTTCCTCCCATTTTGATATTCGTGTTGTCTTTTCTTTCTCCAAAAAGTGCCCTGTGAATTTTTATGTTTTTTCAATGTATTACTCACACAAAACATTGTATGAGGGAGCTTTATTCTTGGTTTCTTGGTTTTCGGCTGTTAATGTTTTTTTGTATTATTATCGTAAGGATAAAATTGGGTAAAGCTAAGCTTTCTTTTCAATATACTGTTAGGATCATTTGAACATCTATAGAGAGTGTAAATATTTGTTCTTTAAAAAGGAAAACTAATTTAAAAAAGCTACATGAAAGGAATTTTTGTATTACCTCTTTGTCTTTAATCTTCAATGAAATGCAGAGCTGTGACATTTTTGGTCCTCGATTACACACAAGAGGGAAATATTTGCAGCAATTTTAAAAAGAAAACAAGAGTCAAGGGCAATGAAGCACAAGTTTTAGGACATCTGGACTCCTGCTTTTATAAAACATCTACCAATCATTTTACACCATTAATAAAGATTCATTTTACAAGTAACAAAAGATATGATCCAAATTACGAAAATTCATTGAAACTCTTGCGAGTAGATTATCAAACAGTGAATTGTGTTATCAAATGTAATTCTAACAAATGTTGATCCTTTTAATGAGCGACTGCTGGAAAGAAGATACTCATCTCTTCTGTTGGAAACTTCACAAGCTCTGAAGTGTAGGGTACAAACCAAACTGACAAATGTTTCACTGTTCAATTCTTTTTGTCACCGGTTGGGTCAGGAATATCCGCAGCATGGTGCACAATTGCATCCACTCACTTAAGAGCCATTGTGAGTTTCTTGTACCCAGGATGGTAAAATGTAGTCCCCAGCCTTAAGATAATCTAGCGTAGGGATAGACCTGTCCCTTGATGTGAATAAACTCCTCGATTTTTCCTGGACCTGAAGTGATGCTCAAGCATAATTTCCATAGTGACAGAGGGTATTTGTCTATGGTGGGATCTTAGTGTTACAAGGTCTTTTTATCTGTGTCACAGGAGTGATGTGCTATTGCCCCACTGGTGTAATGGCCTGCTGGTACAAATGAACCTGGATCATTCTGCTAGCATATCAAGCCCAGATGTGTATGTATATGTGTTTGTTATGCGTGTTGCACATATTGAGAGTACCTGAGTGCACCTGAGTAAAGGACGCACATGGGTTACATTCTAGAAGCAATATTCTATTCATGTGTGTGCAACTGAGGTGAGGTTACTGTCCCGCTCATTGTTAGTCTATTGCAGACATTCCTGAGATTGGCGGGGACAGACCCTATAGTGGACCAAGAGGAGACAATCTCCCTTTTGTAAATAGAGTGCTGCTATTTATTCTTGCTTGCTGCAATTTGTTTAATGTAAGGGGTCTAGGGCAGTGGCAGCTGCCACTAAACAGGGGTGGTAGGGTGGGACAGGACGCGAAGGGATGGGGGGCATTTAAAAATACACAATCCAAAAAGGGAGCACCCTGTCTTACATTTTAGCTCGAATGGCCCCAAAGCATCATGATAGATGCAGTCATTAGAATGAATTTGAATAATATTTCAAAAAGCCTTTCACCATAAATGGGTGCAGCAAATGCTGTAAGGTTGTAGAAAGTTTTTCACCATAAGTTGGTGCGGCGAATGCCATATCTCCGGACACGTGTTTCTGGCTTTCGGCCGTCATCAATGGAGAGCAAAGTGTGGCAGACGGGGTTGCTTGAAATGCCGCCTAAACATATTCTCAGGTTTTTGTATCACTCAGTAGGCGCACAGGTGCTTCACCAGAGCTCGTCAGCTCAAAGGCTCATGACTGCATTTATCATGATGCTTTGGGGCTATTCGAGCTGAAATGTAAGACAGGGTGCTCCCTTTTTGGATTGGGCATTTAAAAATAATCAATAATTTTTTTTCAAAAACGTATCTTTGAGGGGAGACACGTTCGTCTCCCCTCTGTCTTCTTCCTCTTCCTGGCTGCATAGGCTCCCAGCCAATCACAACAGTGCTGACAGGAGCATTGTGATTGGTCTGAGTGGCCTGCTTCACCACTCAGACTGGGAATGGGAGCCTTGGCATGTTCTGTAACCGGCTGTGCTATACAGCCGGGTAGAGAACATGCAAAGTGTGCATGTCTTTTTGGCCGGCCCAACAGAAACAGCCAGGGCACATAGACCTCCTCCGCCCCCCTCCCTCCAGCCCAGCCCTACACTACAAGAAAAAATAAAATGATAATAACGTAGTGTATGTTACTATCATTTTACTTTTACTTTTTTGGGAAATCCAGTGGGGCAACGCTCCTCCGCTTTAGCAGAGGAGCCACCTCTGGCCAAGGGTCCATGACAGAGGTGCATTTCACTTATCTCGCCTCTTCATCGATGTTAGTTGTGGTTGTTTATAGCCAAGTGGAGAAACCTCATAGCTCTGTCCAGTGAACTCTGGAAGTATTGGGACATAAGCTAGAGTCGGAGATCCAGAGGAGGTGTTGCCAACCTGAGAGGACGCACTGCTACACTCCTCCAAAGATGATGTTTCTGTCCACCTCACTCAGCTTTAGCTGAGTGAGGTGGACATTTTCAAAAATATTGTTAGGTAGTTCTAATGCTTCTATATCATTACACTGTACAAATCATATGGGAAAACTTCACCATTGTGGCTCTGCAACGAACAGCACATCTCTAGTTTGAAATGTATTCTAATTAGATGGTGACAAGCCACTGAAGGATCAATCCTAGCTCTACCTAGATGCCTGGCTCTGACTTGACCCAATGTCTTTTTGACCCTCAAGTCAAAAACAAGCATAGTCTTCATGTAGCTTCTGTATGCAGCCCACATGCTTACCTCGTTCTCCACGCCCATTACGCCCCACTCCTCCTGCACCACAGGAGATGCTGTTCAGCATTACACAGGTTGCCTTTTTACATATGGGCTGACAATGAAGTCCCATGCAGTGCTATGCTTCTCAGAAAAGGACATCATGCTAACAATTTTTCAATGAGTATGAGACGTTTGAAAAATCATTAGTGTTACATCTCTCTGAACACTTTCACAGTACTTCCCACCATGTTGACAGTCAACGCATTTGAAATGCTGCCCTTGCCACTAGCGAGTCATGAAAAATGCCAACAGCCTGCACAATGTCAGCTCTCTGTTAAAGTCTGTCTCTAGCTGACCTCTGCGTTTCACTTGTGTCTCAGTGGAGGCCTGTAAGACATAGGGCCTCATTACGAGTTTGGTGGTCTCAGGACTGCCATGTTGGCAGCGGCAGTCGTACAGTCAACAGACCGGCAGAGAAGACCCCCAAATTATGACCATGAAAGTCTTCCCAACACAATCCAGCCAATCCACCACCAGTGCCACCAGTGCAGTCATGCCGCCACGGACAGAGGTAGGCACCTTCAGGTCGGTGGACACCATGTTCCCGCCAGACAGATTAAGAGACTGCACGCTGCCAAGTTTCCGCCGCAGTCGCACCACCACGGAAACCCTGGCGGAAACCAACTATGTAAAAGGAGACACTCACCTTCTGGAACACATACCTGACTGGAGCCGAAATGGAAACTGAACTGTACGTCCTCCCACCGCTCCTGCTCGCACAACGACTCCGGAACCAGCAACGACGACAACAACCATGAGTGCACACACTTACCTGACACAGTAGGGAAAAAACAAAGTACCCACAGACACACAACATACACATCTGGAAAGGGTGGTGACGGTGACCCACACACACGTAACCTCACACTCATACGCACATTCACACACAGCCACATGCACACAAGCACACACATACTACAACCACCACGATCAAAACACACATACAATACACACATCAGTCCACAGACACACAGCACTGGCAAAGTCAAACACAACACTACCGCATTACACAACAACACCACAACCGCAACTACAGAAAGGCCTCATCAAACAAAGACAATACACACCTCCGCTTGACACTACATACATACAACAACACATAACAACACCTGAAAACCAATGTACACAATCACACGGCCATACAACGAACCATATGTCATACCAGGAAAACACACCACACAACAGTTCGGACATACCCATCACCACCCACAACAACCACACAAGGGCACACAACACCACTATTAAACATGTCAACACAAACAATATACAAAATATCAACATACATGCATGTTCCAAACACAAACAAGTCCAACACACAATACAAAGCCATCACAGTGGTACAAATGCCAGGGCCACACTCACGTATGTTGCCCAGACAACTAACACAACCAACATACACACACGTCACTCACACAGAAACCAAAGCAGGCAAGACCAAAACAGCCATGTGGAAAGAACGGCAGGACAAATATGTCACCATTGAACCAACAACTGGTTGGCCCAGATACATTAAATATATAAATATGGCAATAAATAAATAACTATGTCCAAGATAAAAGGCCAAGTGCAAAATGCACAGATGGCACTTCTGTGCACCCCTACATGACTCCTGACTGCTATATGACATCCACAGGGTAGGGGCATTAAGGGTACAGGCAGGCACCTGAGGGATTGGAGGGAGAGGGGAGGAGGGTTTGGACTTCAGTTTGGGAGGGGATCATTGGGCTTGGGCTTGGGAGAGGGGGCTGATGGCAAGTTTTAGGGGAGGGCTGGGAACACCTGGGATGGGTTGACTTCTTAGCAGGGGGAGGGGCATGGGTAATAGTAGGGGAGGGCTTGGAGGTAGAAGGGCTGGACATGGGGAGGGACACAGACCGTTTGGGGGTATTGCAGGGTGGGAGAGGAGTAGGGAAGAGGGAAAACTCTGAGAGGAACCCATTTTTAGACACACGGGGAGGTCATGGCAAAAGGGTTGGGAGTGGAGGGAGAGGGAGTGGTTGTAGGAGGTGTCTTGGTAGATGTCTAGGGTGCATGTGCGTGCGAGGAAAGCTTGTGGGTGCGGGGTGTCTGTTGGGTGGGTGAGTATGGCTGTTTATGTGTCTTGGGAGGATGGGGGAGGAGGTGCTGGGAGATGCCATGCTGTATAGGTGACTAGCAGTTGTGGTGGTGTCTTCAGGTATGGATGATGTGCTGCATGCTGGGGTGTCGGTGGTTGGGATGGCTGCAGATGTGGTGACTGGGGTGGATGTTTGAGGGTCTGCTATTGTGATGACTGTGGGTAGGATAGGAGACGTGGCTGTATCGGTGAATATTGGTGTGGTGTCTACAGGTGTGTCTGGTGTAGTGTCAGTGAAGGTGGGGTGGTGGGGGAGTCTGTGTAGGTAGTGGATGTTGGTGTGTCTGCAAGTGGGTGTTGTCTGTGTGCATGTCGGTGGTGGGACTTGTGGTGCTTATGTTTGACAGCAGTAGCCTTGGATGTTAAGGTGGGTGGATGCATGTCTGTCTGTGTGCTTTGGCTGGGTTTGGGAAGAGGTAGGTGGAGAGGGGGATGGTAGACAAGGGGTCACTGGCTGCCGTCAGTGTGGAGGCCAGAGCCTAAAAGGATCTCTGTAGGACAGCCAGTGCACAGTGAATGTCCTCCAGGAATGCATTGCTCTGCTGGACTTGAGCTGCCAGTCCCTGGATGGCATTCACAATGGTCAACTAACCCACAGAGATCAACCTCAGAAGGTCAACAGCCTCCTCACTGAGGGCTTCAGGGCTCACTGGGGCAGGGGCAGAGGTGGTGCTGGGGTGGTCCGAGAAGGGTCTGTCACCACCAGGGAGTGTCCAATGGAGGAGGATTCCGATGATGATGTTAAAGATCTGGTCTCCCCCATGGCACTTCCCTCACCCTCGGTGTCACTGGTAGCAGCTCTCCGGCTCCCGTGGCCTGCGCATCTCCCCTCTCACCTGTGCCCGGTCTCCTTCACTTGCTGATGCTGATGCACATAAATAGAGAGAGACAGGGAGGGAGGTAGATGGAGTGGGAGGTTCAACATATCCCTCACATACGCACATTTAGACATGCACATCTGTAGGAATACACATCCTGGGTAAGCTACCTCTGGTGCCAATACTCATATCCTACATCATGTCACAACATGTCACTACTACCCACCCCTGTATGCCAATCATCACACCCACATTTAAATCAAAGTAGGTCTGCATGACTGGAGTCATCCACATTATCACCACCAAAGCCATGTTTGCATGCACATCATGCCCTGGCTGAAATACAAATGACTCATCATACCTCTTCATATTCCTATCACCTATTGGAAGTGTAGGTGACTGAACAAAACACATCAGGCCTGTACAGTTACTACACCTGATCAGTTCATGTCCTTTGTAAAGTTTCATGATAGTGAAGACTACTCCACTCACACAACACAAAGCACATGCCTGTCACATAACATGGCTGACATGACACTCTGTACAGAAAACCCAATAGTGAACTGATAAGTGATGTAGTCACTAGAAGTTGGACACCCAGAGAGGTGCCATCTGATGTGTAAAATACAAGTCAAGGGGCCCATTCATGTGATAGGTCAGACCCAATCACAGAGGAAGATATTCAGACACCAAAACCATTTATACTACAACTATTCACACAATAAATGTATCTACAATGGCCCAGACTGCATACATTACACATTCATACTCAATCACTGAGTGCAGTGTCACAACTGATGAACTCCTGGAAGACACATATGACATCATGGTCCACATAAAATTTCACCGGACATGCAGTATTACTAGTTGTACTTCATAACATGATGACACCACTATCGCTCACACCATTCATGACATGTGAATACCTGTGCCTAAATCCTGACAAAACACGTCAGACAGAGAAGACATCTAAGCATTATGCACACATGGACCAACAGGATTGCCATAGCACTGACAGCAAATCCCACAACTACATAGGGCTGCTTCATGAAAGATGAAACAACACATATTTCACGTCAACATCTCATAAGTCATACAACACCGAATCCTGTCCAATTCACCCACTTCA
Organism: Pleurodeles waltl; assembly: GCF_031143425.1. Taxonomy (NCBI): domain Eukaryota; kingdom Metazoa; phylum Chordata; class Amphibia; order Caudata; family Salamandridae; genus Pleurodeles; species Pleurodeles waltl. The sequence goes on from NC_090447.1 coordinate 570,649,712, forward strand.
GCTAGGCCAAGGGTATCAGTCATTGATCCACTCCATCAGATGTGCCCCCAAGTAACCACTGAGACATGATGTTGGCCGCAACTAAGCTATGTTGCTCTGTAATTGCTAGGGCATTGTCATACATAGCATTTACATTACATATTGGCAATGGCGAGGTCTGCCTAGGCACTTACCACCTCTAGTACTATCCCATTGGGTTTAAGGTCACATCCCCACAGGTCTAACACATTGAAATGCATGATGACTGCAATCAAATCAAATCAAAGCCCCAAATCAAGTTATCCTACTGTTGCAACCTTCACACACCACATATATAGAAGATGAACATCATATGGGGATACAACTAGCAAGCCATAAGTCCAGTCCCATACAGCCCATATTAATGGTGAAAATGTAATGGCTGCCACACATGGAGTCAACACCAGTACTTGATGTCTATAGTCCCTGTGAAAAGACAAGAGTCACCCTTTAGCTAATGCAGGTGAGCAATACAGGTGGGAGTGGACTTACACCTTAGGGCCACTAATTCTCAAATGCTGATGGTTAGACCAGGCCATACGCAATGGGTAGGGTAAAATACAGTCTCACATTCATGGAAAAGTCAGGGTGGAGTCACACATGTGCCATTGTCAATTGACCATCTCCACATGCAGACATGAAGATGTCTTGATAAAGGAGATGCACTTCCACTGACAGCAAACCATGAAAACACATCTACAACTAATGCTACCCATGTCCACTAGTCGACATATATGTTGCACTGACTACATTGTCACATAAGCTACAGTGAGGCAGCTAACATCACCCAACCAGAGCCAAGTACCAGGATACAGTCAGCACTCACCCTCTTGTGGCTGCTGTGCTGCCCACAAATGCCCATCCACCTCAGGGTAGGCCACTGTCAAAATGCAGACCTTTAGAGGGGTTTGGCTCCGACGAGCACCCCTGCCTCATTGGGAAAACATCCCCAGCTGGGCCTCCACGGTCTTCCGGGCCCAGCATCTCAGGTCCTCCCACCGCTTACAATAATGGGTGCTCCGCCAGCTCTGGACCCCCAGGGTCCGCACTTGCTTGGCGATGGCACACCATATCTCTTTCTTCTGATGGGCCTTCACCTGCATGGATGACAGACAGGAGAAAGTCATGTACATTGGCACCATACCAACAGCAGTGGCCAATAAACATCTGACTCACCAGGTACACACACGTACCCATCCTCTCTGCTCACACCCCTTTACTTTCTGCCCTCTGCATGCATATACTCCCTCACCAGTACACTGGCACGAGTTAACGTCGTATGCATCCCCTATCACACATGATTATGGAATTCTACTCACCTGCTCCTCTGGTGCCCCATATAGTTGTCCATATAGGGATAGAACCTCCACCACAAGCTTCTCCAGCTCTTCTGGGTTGACGGCAAGGATCCTATCACCTGCAGGACGTGCATGATGGCTCCCAGACATAGTACACAGCAGCTCAGGTCGTGGAGGCCTTGCTAGCAACAGTGTCAGGAGTCAAGTGAGCAAAGCTGCAGAAAATGGCAGTCACGGCCGCAACATACTGGACTGTCGCTGCCGGCGCTCATCGCCATTGGCCCCAGTCCACAACAGGTAGCAATGTTAACCGATGACAAGTTGCATGGCGGTTGTGATCTCCTACTGCTGTGAAGATATCATCTGGTGGAATTAGGTCACTTCCAACTGTCCACTTCAGCAGGACAAGTTACTGCCATTTTATGCACAAATAAAGCATTGATGGGGTAAAATAAGTGTGCCATACACATATTCGCCCAAATGGCGAAGTCAGCCTATGTTGTACCATCGTGGTAGTGCCAAATACTGTGACATTCATGACACCGTGACGTGCTGTGGCAGTATATCTGATGATGGCCATGTACAGATACTTGGAGGCACATAGGCGATGGTATTGGTATAATCAATTCCGTTTCTTTTGATCAGTGCAGGACAGCTCAGTCAGCCACATATTGTACATTACACATGTGACATGTTTCCAAACGACTTACATGTATGGCAGTGTGATGCATTGATGGTGTCCAAAGCACCTCAGCATAGCCATAATAGTATATGTCAGTAGTGCAATGCATGTCCTACAGTGTTAGGTGTGTGTTATTTTAACATGTTCTGCCTACATGTTTCAAATTCTTTACTCAATGTACATTCGCTCCTCTCATCCTAGATATCTTACCATGACCAGAATGAGACAACCACCAGTATAATGTCCACTAGTTGACCTTGTAACCATGGAGGACAGGCATGTCATCCAGACCTATTGTCTGAATTGTCAGCCCATCATGGATCTATGTACACAGTTGGAGCCAGATTTGTTGCCAGCCATACACAATCCTTATCACATCCCTCCCACAGTACAAGCCCTGTCAGTGCTACACTTTCTTACCACAGGCTCCTTTCAGAATACAGTGTTCTTAATAGCATTGATGTCTCATCCCATGTTCATTCTGATGTTGAAGGATGTACTCTGTGCTTTGTTAAAGCACCTGGACAGCTACATCAGGTTCCCCCAACGTGCGGACTTGACCTATGTGAAGGCAGACTTTTATGATATGGGACACATTCCTCATGTGGCAGGGGCCATTGATGGCACCCATAAAGCCCTGGTCCCTCCCAGTATCAATGAACAGGTGTACAGGAACAGGAAGAACTCCCATTCCATAAATGGTCAGGTGGTGTGTATGGCAGACCAGTACATCTCACAAGTCACTGCCAAGTTTCCCGGATCTATGCATGACTCCTTCATTTTGAGGAACAGTAATGCCCCACACATGATGGCACGAATACACACAGAGAGGGCATGTCTCCTTAGTATGTATGCATATGAAGGTGTTTCTCTGTTATGGCACCTGTCATCACAATCTTCCCTGTTGCTGTACCTGTGATTTCACTGATCCTACATCTGTGCACACAGGTGAATCTGGCTATCCTAAACTTCCTTGGCTGTTGACACCAGTGAGGTGCCCTGCCACGGAAAGGGAACTCTGTTTCAATGAGGCCCACTGGAGGACGAGGCATGTTATCAAAATAATATTTGGCCTCCTGAAGGCCACATTCAGGTGCCTGGACCTATCTGGAGGTGCCCTCCTATACTCACCCCAAAAGGTATGCCAGATTACAGTTGCCTGCTGCATGCTCCACAATCTAGCCCTGAGACATCAGAAACCACCATTGCTAGCTGATGAGGGTGAGGCAGTTGAACCAGTGGCTGGTAATGCTGAAATGGCAAGTGATGAGGAGGCAGAAGAGGAAGGTGTAGCTGACTCTAGGACTGAGCTTATCAATCAGTACTTTCAGTGACATACAGGTATGTTTAGTGTGGTTTGCAAGTTAAGTTTGTCCACAATCCTTGGTGACAATAGTCCTCCTGACTTGAATAATCAGTGGGGGTGTAATGTGGTCATATCCCAATGTGTGAGGTGTGGGAGATGACTGATAGAATGAGAGGTGCATAGTAAAAAGTGTATCAGCTCTAACAAGTGTTCTTACTGCAGTTTCCTACATTCACATCTCAAATGACCAGACCAGTATTGACCTATGTTTGCTGCATGCTCCTGTTCTCATGTGCTTCCACTCACTAATGTTATATTACTCAATGCCTCTGCTACCTATGGCTTGAGGCCTTCATAATCATTAGCCGTTGGTAAGTAATAGCTGAAAACTTTATTGAACATGACATTTGGCAGGTAAAGATACTGTATGTATAATCTGTGACTGGTGATGTATAGGTAATTTCTTGGGGCCACTGCTTAGGAGTCATCCTGGGGTGGGCACTACATATATGCCCTGCATAAGTGGTTTGTGTGATACCATGATGTCCATCCAGATGGTGTTCTCTCTGTCATGGTATTATTGCAGGTTTGAATACAGACTACACCCTTGTGTGGCCCTGTATTTCTAGCTATCTGACATCTGTCCTGCGTCATATCTGTTGTACACTGTCTCCTGCTGAGGATGCCTCCCTCTGCTCCATTACACTGCCTGTTGAATGTAGGGGGGCATTACCAGACCACAAATAGCAATAGCTGTGTTCCATGGTATTTATTGTGCATTCCATGATATTGTGAGGCAAAACAAAGGTGCATACATTGTCCAACAGGTAATGAGTGAGGTCACGTTAGATGGAATCATCATAGTAGTTGGCACAGCAGTTAGTTGCACAGGTCCAGTGTCCATGTGCCTTTGGAAAATGGAGTAATGTCCTTGAACAGTCAACAGGGTGTCTCAGTGGTACACAAGGGAGACAAATCAGGAGAGGTTCACTTGCTGGTAGTGGGTTTGGTCTTGGCATTTGCTCCAGCTGGATGTCTCGGTGGACATCCACATTTGCGGGGGTTTCTTCAGCTACAGAGGGAGGGGTGTCTGAGGCCTGTGGTTTTCCTGTCAGTGCCTCCAGCTGCCGCTGATGTAGATGGCTCTGATGTTAGATTGCTAGTGGAAGGGGCCTGCTGGTGGGTGGGGGAAGCATGCAGGGTGGTGTTGATGTCCTTCAGCACCCTTGCAATGGAGGCCATGGTGGGATTGTGTGCCTGCAACGTCTGCATGACCTCCTGGTGGTATTCCCTCTGCAGCCTTTGGTTTTCCACCAACATGGTGATCATCTGGCCCATCCTGTCCTAGAAACTTTGGTATGCTCCCAGGACGTGGGAGATGGTTTCCTGGTCAGTGGAGTCCCTTGGGGGGCCCCTCCTCTGGCCCACAGCTTCCCTTCCATGTCCCCTGCCCCCAGGTTCCTGTGCCCCTGGCAGGGTGTGTCCACTCCTAGTCTCTTCAGGACCTTCATTGTCTGAGGTGTGAAGGGGCGGCACAGGTCCCTGTATTGTGGGGCACACAATAATTTGAACAGTACTTGGGACAAGGTTTGGGGATGAAGGGTTGGCTGTGCTGTTGATGCCATAGGGTGGGGGGTTGATGTGGGCCGGGTTAGGCAGCGAGTCGTCGACTGACCAGGTGTCCCAGATGGGCCAAGTAGGTTGTCAGTGTCCAGGCATCCAGATGTGTTGTCCTCACTGGGGCCTTTATCCTGAGGAGGGCTGGCAGTCTCTGGTTTCCTCTCCATGGTGGCACTGGCAGAGGTACCTGTGGATGGAGTGAGCCACAGAGGTAAACATTCAACGTGTGTTTGGGTATTTCTTTATCAGATGCATACAGTGGCTTAACATGATTCCCAGCAATAACAATGACAGATGCTACCCTGCATACCATTGGCGGTAGATAGTGTTTTGTGACATGTGTACCAAACTACATTTTGGTTGGTGTCATTCAGGTTTGATCTATTCTGATCTGTGGATGAGTCCTGGCACTGTCCAAAAAATGTACATGACTGTTCAGCACTGTTACCCAGTGACTATTCAAGCTTGCTAGATGTGACACGTAATGGCTGGACATTGCAGCATGGTATCCCAGTTGGTGGAGGTTATGTGAGTGAGCAAGGTTAAATGTCCTGTCTGTGCATGTTGTGCATTTGGATGGTATCTGCCATCTTACATTCCATACCATGGTGAGTCCATTTCTGGGTTGTGGATCCGGATTTGTGGCCATTTAGATTAGTCACAGAGCTGTTGATGTGGTTACCATTGTTTGTCATTGTGTTGTGCGATTGCACTGCTGGCATTGCCATGTAGTGGCCATCAGTCGTACCATCTAGTTAGTATAGCTAGTACAATAGTCATACATGCAAGAGATAGGATGTCATGTGCACATTGCAGGTGTTAACATAGATGGGCTAGTGTATTGTGGGAGTCGTTGTGATAGTATTATCCAATGCTATTTGTGCCTCTAGCAAAGGCTGTGTGGGCAGTTGGGCTGGGTGGAGGTGTGGCATGCAGGAGAGGGGCATTAGATGAATAGGTGGGAGTTGCAGTGAGACATACAGTGAATTGGGGAGTATTTGGGTGGTGACCAAGCATGTAGGACACAACAATTGTGTTATGGTAGTTGTGGGTACTTATCGGAGACCAGTCCACCTGGCATTCCAGTCAGTTCCTCCGGATGCAGAATGTCCAAGACCTTCTCCTCCCAAGATGTGAACTGTGGACGAGGAGGTGGGGGCCCACTGCCAGTCTTGTGCATGACAATCTAGTGTTGTGATGCCATGGAACGCACGTTCCCCGTAGGTCATTCCACTTCTTCCTGATGTCCCCCCTTGTGCGCGGATGGTTGCCTATTGAGTTGGCCCTGTCAACTACTCTCTGCCAAAACTCCATTGTCCTGGCTATGGACGTTTGCTGGAGCTGTACTCCAAACAGCTGGGGCTCTACCTTGACAATTTAATCCACAATGACCCTGATCCACCATGACCCTCAGCTCGTCGTCTGTGAACTGTGGATGCTTTTGTGGAGACATGGTAGTGGTTGTGTTCAGGGTGGAGGAGGGTGTTGTGTGTGTAAGGGTGCAGTGTAGGGTGATTGATGGGGTGTGGGTGGTCCATTGTGAGTGGCAGACGCTTGTGGTGTTTGTGTATGCTCATTATGTGTGTTTTGTGTTGGTTGTGCAGTTGTATGGAATGTGCTGAGTGAGATGTGTATATGTGCCTATAGTGTAAAAGTGCTATATTAGTGTATCTGCCTGCTCTCGGTGTCTGTGAATGGCGATTTTAGTTGCAAAGGATTGTGGGTTGTGTGGGGTGGTGTTATATCGTCCAGTGACTAGGTGTGTCTGGTGTGTCTATGTGTGTCAAGTGAGGGGTATTCAAACTGTCTAATGTGGTGTTGTGTTCTGACAGTAGTGGATTCTGACTACAGCAGTTCACACCACCAATGACTTTCCACCATGGAAGAACCTCTGTGGTGATTTGTGGCTCGTAATCTGGTGGGTGGAATTTTGTCGGGCTGGTGGTGCTAGTGGTGGAACCGCCTCTTTACTGTCCTCCTGTGTCCTGGCAATGTCGGATTTATTTTGGCTGTTTTCTGGCAGACTTCAGAGTGTGACTCTTAATATGGCGATCAGATTACCACCAACATGGCCGTTTTTTGGCGGCCACTGCGCCACTGCAGCGGTCTTGACAAAAGACTGCCAAAGTCGTAATGAGGCCCATACAGTCGCTCAGGCCTTTGTTTCCTTACAATGTGTCATTGCCTTCAGTGAAATATTGAGCCTCTCCTGAAATTGGTCTCGTTAAATCAGTGGAGTTTGCTGATTTTACTGTCATCAAAATAGAGTGGCTTTCCTTTGTTTAACTTAACTCTGCAATTTGTATAGAAAGACTTCTTGTGGCAACATAGTTTAACTTGTAATGTGTATTTAACTCAGTGCACTCATTAGATTCCCAAACAATTAAACATAAAGTACTAACGTAAAATAGAAATAAGTAGGAGATGCCCATCTATTGGATGAATTGTGCAATGTGAAACCAGGAAACCTGGGATCATCATGGGTTTTGAGCTTGGCCAAACTGTGGGATGCTAGGCAATTAGTTTCTTTCACTGTGCTTCCTTTTCGTCCATCACAACATTCAAGAGCATCTTGAAGTTCAACAGTTCAGGACAGATGCTACAGAAAAACCTCTCTTGTATCGGTTGAACAGACTACAGTACATGTGAACCTGAACCTGCAAACGCCTGTGTCTAATTTCCTTATTTCAGATGAGTTGTGATGATATGCTGTCATTGAAGAACTCTGGAGGAAGCCTATCGCTACTTTTAAGGTTGTTGCTCCTCACTCACTGTAGACTGTCCTTTCATTGTTTATGTAACTAATTTGTTCTGACACCTCCGATGACTTAGGTCAGAAAGAGTTTAACATATTCCTACTAGGGGATATTGCTAATATGGTGGGATTATATGATGTTTTATAATGCTGAGCTGTGATTTGTTGCTAAAAATGTAATTTGCTAATTCAGTGCTGAATGCAATTTTGTATTGCTTTCTATATAGTCTGTTAGAATAAACAATAGGAGACTCTCAATTTGGGAGTGAGCCATGACTTTTTTAGGCCTCTAAGGCTTGATTTCTTGTTGATTTGCTGATCATTTTGAACTTGATATATTTTTCTGATTTTGCTTATTATTGCATTTACTTCTATTACTGAGTGTCTTTATGGCAATTGAATTCCATGTCATCTGATTGATAAACAACATTTTTGTCTTCTGTATTGAACTTCGATATTTAATAAACGTTTGTGGTTTTTCCTAAATTATTGATCTCAAATTCCCGTTTAGAATCAGATCTTTCTTTCTTTTTGACTGCATTTTGCAATGTCGTTTTGAATCTTGATTTTAGTGACACATAACATCATCTATTCTTGAGGTCAACATCCTCTTTGTCCCTGCATTTAGGTAACACTTTCATACAGAACACCTGAATGATAATGAAACCAGAGCGTCATCAAGGGCAGTGCAGTTGCATGAATGTTTTTAAGGTTGTACTTAGAAAATATCACTTCTAGCAAATGTCACTCAAAGCAGTGATTTCATTTACTGTACTAAAGTGAAACAATGCTGCATGTAAAGAAATGTAAGCCTTAATTTTGAAGAGTCTGTCATATTTTTACAAATCGTTAGTGGTACTATTGTTGTGCCAAATAATTTAATGGTTTGGTTCAGCTTACAATCTTAGAGCCAAGCCAAACTCTTGGCTCAGTTTCTCTATTTGCTACCTCCTATAATGGTTAAGGCAAAAGTAGGAGTCCGGAAATTTCGAACAGGTGTTTGCTATTAGCATCTGGATGATCTTAAAAAGACCTATAAACAAAGGTAAATCCATTCAGCTTTGTCTTTATTTATCGGAGTGCCAAAGAAACTATCAGCAGTTCCAGAATGTCCTTCAAAATGTAATTGGTAGATGAGGCTCACACTTAGGCCTGCCTCCTCTTTGTCTCATAGTAATGCTGGCACCAAGCCCAGCAGGAGTAGAAGAACTAATAAGAAATGGTTTAGGGCGAGGACAAAGGCTTGCCCTTCACCCACAGTCTGGCACGGAGTATAAAAGTAGACCCTAGAGACCCCGCTTCAGAGATCAGGTGAAGAACTAAGGTTCTATCTGAGACCTGAAGGAAGACTGGAACTAACTGCCTTGATGCCAAGACTCCACAGGTGATTTGGAGGGTGAGCTGGCTGACCTACTGTTTGAGCTACAGGGACATAACAAGTTTCCAGGTGTCCTTCTCCGGCAACTGCCCAACTGACCAGCACCACCCAGACCTGCCCTGGACCCTGCTGCCACCCTCTGTTGGAGAGAATCCTAACCCCCAAGTGGTGCACCCCAGGTCCTGGATTGTTGACTGGTGTTAGAGTGTACTCCTTCTGTCCCCCCTCCCCCCAACCGCAATATGTGGGACTGGACTCAAACTTTTTTGCAATTTTCTGGTAGGAGAACTGACAGAGACTGGGTTCACAGTGAAAGCTGCAGTCACTGTTACCGAATTGTAGGTTGGATTCAGCTTGCGGGTTTTCCCCATTGAAGGACATGTGACTTCCAGAAATGGTTCTAAATCTGAATGTAGAAGGCTTTATCTAGACCGATGCCAAGCAGCAGCTAATCAATGTTGAGGCCTTCCCATGCAGAGGCTTCACCTGCTTGGAGCTTTCCCACTGTTGTCGATCACCACTTTGGTTCTAACTTGCAGCCTGCCCTACTGACGACAATCACTTTTTCTCCATAAATGATTTTAAATCAGAAGGCAAACTTTCCACCGGGATGAACTTGGTCCCTGTTTGCGACCAGCAATCCATTGTAGTTGACATTAACTGTTAACATTGATCCAGTCTAACTGTGGTTGGAGCTTTGTGTTTTTGGCTCTATTTTTAATTCAAGTTTAGAAAATCATATCTCCAGTTCAGATAACTGGATTTTTGTCATTTTGGTGTTATTTTAACTTATTGAAATTTGTTTTTACTTTATTACAGTTCGAGTACTCTATAAATGCTTTACACATTGCCTCTAAGTTAGGTCTGACTGCTTTGTGTCAAGCTACAGGAGGAGTGAGCACAACTTTATTTAGTGACTTTATTGGTTCACCCTGAGAAGGTTGGTGATTACTATATGTGGTGGGTTGTGAATATTCTCCAACCAGATGTAATAGGGAATGTGGAATAGTTTAGATGGTGCTGGGAGGTTGAAACAACTATTGGATAACAGAGATTACATTGCGGCTAGAGCATTTATAAGGAACAGGCCATTTTATCCTCAACCATCATTTTATTCTGCCTTAAGTTACACCTTCACAAGTCATAGCCCTGCAGCCTAATAAAAACGAATCTCCTGTAGCACATCAAATATTGCCAACCATTTGAATGTATTCACAACCTTCCCCACTGAAGATCACAAATAACTCCTTTTATTTTAATCTTTCACATACAAACTGGAGTGAAATAATGGAATGGTTTCTTTGGGAGAACAAGACTAGTCCCAGTACCCACTGAAAAAATCTTTAACCTTAGGTCTGAATCAGTGTGCTGCCTGGTGTAAAGTTCTTCAACAGCCATTGATGTAGTGAGCACTATCAAAATGCATTTACAATACAATATATAGCCCTACTGGTCTACACTAATACTAATACCATACCACTGAGCAGTCGAACATTCGAATACAGTTCATTCAGGCTGCGTAGTAATTTCCTTATACTGTTTGACACACTCAACAAAGTCAACAAGTCATCTAGTACCAATCCAGAGTAGTTGTGGGAAAGTGGATTATTAATAGGTTTAGGCATGCACCTTCAGCTAGTTACGATACCACAATCAATAAAAAGGTCCAGTCAAGTCTCAATAAATTGATCCTTGCTCAACCCTGGATAGCTTGGCAACGAGCAGTCAGCCTTAACTTAGTAGACATGCAAGTGTGAACCATTTAATATCACCAAAACAGTAAATAAGTAAAAGATACAACACAATAAAAATCCAATACCAATTTATAAATATAAAGACAATTGTTACCGTTAAAATGACACCAAATGGGCAAAAACGCAATGTAGGAAACCAAAGATAAGAATTATCAAAGATTAAATAAAAAGAATGTGCATTTTCAAGCCAAAAAAGAATAAAGCGGTCCTCACAACTATCTGGTCGCACTGGACCGGGACAAAGTCAAAGTTTTTGGCTGACTGCAATGGAGCTCGGGTCAGAGAGGGTGAGTGCTCGGTCCCGTTTAAGATTTTACCTATGCACTTGTCACTTTTTGGAGCTTTTCTTTTGATGATGAGCCCTCTGGTTCCTCAGATCTGGAGATGGGTTAGACAACAGTGGCCTGCTGCAGCGCAGAGCCTCAGTGAGCCCGTGAAAGTCCTGGCCTTTGGCATCGATGGTGAGGAGCTCCGGAGCTTTCAGTGGGACAAACTAGCACAGTCAAGCAGGTTTGAGAATGAATGACAGAGACTTGACTCTCAGTGTCAAGCTGGTCTTCTTCAGGAGCTTTTAACCAAAGTTTTGCAATAAGTTCCCATACATTTAGAGGTTCTTCTGAGTAGTTTCCTTTGTGTTGAAAAATGCCCAGCAGCACCAGCCAAGGGTTCAGAAGCTCTGGTGTGACTCATGGGGTCTGGGACTCAATCTCCCACAATGCATCAGCACAGCAAAATCCAGTTGCCACTGGACAACAGGGATGATCCTCTTGTTGACCTTGCAGGTGACTCCTTCCAGCACTTTTCTACCTGTTGCTGCTCAGGGAGTCCACTTCTTTTCCTTTTGAAACAGCCACAGTCCTATCTTTGTGGAGTGAGTCTTGAGAGTGCAGTGGGTGCAGTCCTTTTGAGTGCAAGCCTTCAGTGGTGAATTCCAAAGGTCCAGCTGGGCATTCCTTCATTTTCTTCTGATGTTCTAGGCAGTGATCTGAGGGGCTTCTACAGCTCTGCCATATTTATCCTTTATTCCGGGGTGGCAGAAAGGGGGACACTCCAACCAATGGGGGTAAAGTTACCTCTCTCTGCAATGACCTCTCCCTGCGAACTGTGGCATATTTGTGACCCAGATCTCTGCTCTTCTGCCTTTGAAGCCCAGCTCATCTCTGTAGCCCCTTTTCTTTCCTTGCTTCTCTGGGAAACAGATCTCCTCCCACCAAATGGCTGTATTGTTTCAGCCCCAGGCCTCTTCACAACTACTCAAGGAGCAGCTTGGCTCAGGCTGTAAAGGCTGACCAATGAGAAGAGGTTGATACAGGGCTGCTTTAGGCAACTTCAGGAAAGTAGGCTTAAAAACTACTTTCCTGCAATAATTATAATAAATCCGACCTTGGCAAGTTATTGGATTTATTTTAACCATTATTTTGATACTTTGAATGATATTGCTAGCTAGCTCCAATCAAAAGTTAGACTTTATTAAAGTTTAATAGAGCCTTCCCATGTTAGCCTGTGGTGCTAGCATCATTACAATAGGGAAAAACGGCCTTGGCTGTTTTACCCTACCAGGGCATATAAAACATCATATTTTCTATTGTCTCTGCTTTTTATAACAAAGCACCCTACCCTTGAGGCATATAGGGCAGAACTTAGGAGTGGGTCATAAGTTATAAAAAGGTAGTTTTGGACTTTGAAAGTACTGTCACGTAGGTTCTCATTATCCTAATGAGACTACTGGATTTAGGCGGCAGAATCACCTGGGATGTAGGGTACTGAGCACAATCCCACACCATGTGACACCTGCCGGCCTAATCTGGGTTTTTCCGGCCAACTAGCAGTGCCTCATCTCCACCCAAGGGCGGGGATGATTGTGGCAACCGGGCACATAACATAAAGGATTCCTTAGGGGAACCATTCTCGATCAGATCTCATCCCTTCCTCTCAGTTACATTAGTCTCACACATGCAAAAACAAACAGAAGCAGAGTATAGTTCAATTAGGTTTATTGAAGTAACTGCATCTTAGATAAAATGGCATATATTGCAATAACTAGGATGATAAAACACACTATAAGCAAAATTGTGATAAGGAGAGTGAAAGACAAAAACAGTCCCAACATACTTTCACTAGGAGTTATAAACGTATCCTACCTAAGCTATGTTAGAGCACAGAGTGATAAGTGATAAGCGCTAAACCACCCTTCAAGTTTCCCCCCTAGGAAGACATCATCCCCCATACCTGAGCAGGGAAGCCTGTTGTCTAGAAAGCCACTGTTATGTAGGCTAGGGATTCGGCAGTCTAAGCGAGCAGCTGTGGCGAAGACGTTCATCATCAGCATGCAGTGGTGGTTATCTGGCTGGAATCTCCCTCTAATGTATATGGAACAGAGAACTGTTTTATAATAAAACAATGGATATTCCATGAAAAATGTCCCCACGTAAGGATGTGTATGTTTCTGTGAATGTTGGAGACACAGCATACCACTTTTGCTTGCAATCCTATCTGTCTGCAGCCTTGAGGAAAGCACAAAGTGAAATGGATGCATTGCTAAGAACGTGATGTTTTCCTAGGCGAAAGAACAATTAGATAGAGAAATTAAAAGGCGCAAATGTGACTAATGCTAGAAAAATAAAGTGATGCTGAATAAAACGTAATTGGGCTAAAGAGCACAACGGCAGACCTATTTTACTAAAATACAGTGTCTGAAACATGACTAAAATAGCTATACCACACCGTCCCCTTGCTGATTCAAAGGTGGTTCAACGCCTAGAATAAAATAAAAGCTACTAAAATCTATTCATAAAAGCATAAATGTCAATAATGACAAGTTAAAATACACTTGAGCATGAGGTAAAAAAGGGTCAATTTATACATCAGTAGTGGTGCCAACAGAACCAAATTCAAAAGTCAGTGTCATTTTTAAAATTGCCAATTATATATGAGACAATTGAAGCCAGGAAATGTTCCACTTCGACAGGCGGTAAAATATCCAAATTGGTGCCAAGGAAAACCAAAGAATGCTTGTGTTCCCAAGCCTGAGCTCCAGCTGACAGCAGCAGTCCGTGGTGTGCCAAATGTTGAGTTAAGAGCTGCATTCTCCACGAAGAGCAACTCAGAGACTGCTTCCCATAGCAAACGCACCCTCAACACGCAGGTCTGGTACTGAGCCCTCAGCGAGAACATCAACAGATCAGCGTCCAATGAAAGTAAACGCCGTATAGGAAGACTAACTTTCAGTGCACATTCGAAAAGTTACCAAAGTCATTGAAACATGGGCTGCACACAATCCAAAACCGATCTGAATAAGAGAGACCAGTCACACTCCAGTTCTTTCAAGAGTGGTGCTCTGTTTTTGGCTTATTGAGTGAGAGGAGGAACATGGCAGCCGTCTGAGAAGGGCGGTCGCGGGCTCCAGGAAACTTGACCGCACATGCTTCCTGCTGTCTGCCTGAGTCTATTGCAGTTGACCTCACCTCTCATGAAAGGTGAGGGTGTAACAGGAGACGGCCGGAATTCGTGGAGTGGACGTGTCGCTTCCCATGGTACCGGAATGTGGGCTGGAGTAGCCTGGAGCGTGGCGACCTCCTTACCACATAATCAGCAGAGATCCGAGGTAAATTTCAAATTTTCAAGCAGAACCAAGCACGGATTAAAGCAACCTGTGAAATTATGGAGACTAATATAAATACATTAACAGATAAAATGGCATCCTTAGAAAATACAGTTAAGAAGATAGATTCACAAGTAACTCTTACCAAACAAGAGATCCAGCAAATAACGTTAAAGGAAAAAGTGCTAGAGGATCGGCTTGAGAGCCTAGAAAATAGCATGAGACGGAATAACATTAGACTCTTGAATGTTCCAGAGGGTACCGAGGGGCAGGATATTAAAGCCTTCGTATTAGCATTATTTAAGGATTTTTTTCCAGATCGGCAGCATGTGAATTTGGAGGAGGATATTCAACGAGTTCATTGAGATCCCTATAGGAAAGATCCAAATGGGAAGAACCTCAGGAAAATCTTGATTAATTTTAGAACATATCCTATAGAGGAAATAATTCTGATGGTGGCTTTAAAAACAAGTTCGTATCAGGTCACAAATTTAAAGGGTAACCCAGAAAAGGCAATGGGAGCTGAGGAAATACATTCAGGAGCTTCGAGCATTGGCGGCCACTGTCCAGATGAGATTTCCTGCAGCCCTTAGAATTATGTGGAAGAACAAAATGTACAATATAAGAGAGCCGGGTGAAGTATGATCCTTCTTAAAGCAGATGCAGGGGACAAAGTGACTCTATATACTATGTTGCAAGGTTGAGAGTTCCTGTAAGTCTAAATAGGAGTTTTACTCCAATGAATGTAGGGAGGGTTCCTCAAGGTTGGGGGGAGGGGGTCCAGGGTAAGGCACAATTTATTTGTAATTCAAATTTTAAATTGGGTAGCTCACAGGGTGTGGGAGCATTTGAGGGAGAAAACAACAAAAAAAATTGTCCTCAGGAAATATAGATCCTCAGCGGAAGGTTACCGTTTAGTTTGCTTTGGGCAGTATGAACCCTCATTTTTACAATGTCAAGCATTAATACAGGATACTTGAGGATTCTGTCATGGAGCGTAAATGGCCTCAGAGTAAATGGTCGTAGGCGGAAAATTCTTGAGTTGCTGGGGAGGATAGATGAAGAAGTAATCATTTTGTAAAAGCTCCATTTATTACAAGAAGAATGGAAGGGAGTTCTCAAAGACTGTAGATGAATAGATCATTGTGTGTTCACTAAACAAACAGCCGTGGTACGGGGATAGCCAAATAAATTAAGGCAACCCTGGGGGAAGTGGTTATGGCTCCCAGGGGGCGTTGGTTGACAGTAGAGATTAAGGATGGCGGGGTTTGGATCGTGGTAGCAGGCTATTATGGCCCAAATACGGATGGTCCAATACCTTTCCAATCTCTTTATAATCAATTACTTCTTGCCAGATATCCAGTGGTTTTGATTTTAATGTACTGCTAGACCCAACCTGGATAAATCCACCACTAGAGGCAGGGTGAATACTCCAAAGACTAGGTGTTGGGTAAAGCAGGCCATGGAAGATTTGGGTTTGGTGGATATTTGGCAAAGCCGAGCTAACGAGGGCCCGAGATTCACTTTCCACAATAAAAAATATGGTCACAGATCTAGGAGTGATTTTATATTGATCCATAACAGTCTCTGAGGGAAGGTGAAATATGTGGCCCATGCACCGGAACATCTGTCGGACCATTTGGTGGTTAAAATTCATTTGATTTACGATATTCTAACTATTCCTCCTAGGTGGACCCTAAATCGGGCCTTGTTGGCTGATGAAAATAGTACTGAAGGATCAAAACAAGATTAAAACTTTTTTTTTATTACAAATTTTGAGTCTGCCTCCCCACAAGTGTCTGTTGACACATATAAGGCATTCATCAGAGGAAGATTAGTTAGCTTCTCTGCATATAAACCCAGAGAAGAGACAAGTCAGTTTTGATATCTTGAGTTGGCGCGTCAGGAATTGCAAATTAGGGGTGAAATGGGACTGAATGCTCAGGCTAGGAATACATGGGACCACCAACTGAAGGAAGAAAGGGCAGGTCTAGAAAATTTCTTAGAAGTAAAATCAGGGAGAGATGGGAAACTAGCAGACTAGCACACTATGAGTACGGGGAGGGTTGTGGTAAGTTACTAGCCTGGAAAACTAAAGTAGATCAAGCCAGGAATAGAATCAGTGCACTTCAAGTAGAAAGTAATCCTAGTTGTAGTATGGATGAATTAGCAATAGAACAGATATTTGTTTCTTTTTTTCAAAAAATATACACAGAGGAAATGGCGGCTATGGAAGCTCAGGTCAGAGAATACTTGAGCAGGATATCATTGCCTGCCCTGGACGAGACAACAAGACAGGCTCTGGAGGCTAGAGTAACTATGGAGGAACTTCAGGAAGCCATAAAATCCTTGAAAGGGGGTAAAGCAGGGGCCAAGACGGCCTACCGAATGAGTTATATAAATTGGTTTTAAATGAGGTGGCCCATGTCGTGCTAGAATTGATGAATGAAGTTTTCCTTGGTACTTCTTCAGTGCCTAGGTCATGGAATGAGGCCACAATGACTTTGATTTTAAAGCCAAATAAGGATCCAACACAATGTGAATCTTATAGACCTATCTCTTTGCTTAACTCTGATTGTAAGATATATACCCACATTTTAAGGAGAAGGTTGAGAGTTATGGAAAAAAATGGCTTTGGTGACCTTTTTTATTAAGGGAATTGAGGTGTTATATAAGGATTTGGTAGTGAGGGTCTTGGTGAATGGTAAGCTATAAACTCAAGTTAGGATAGAGAGAGGTACTCATCAGGGTTACCCACTCTCTCCTCTTTTGTTTAATTTAAACATGAAACCTTTGGCAAGGATGATTAGATCTAATCAAAATATAATACCGTTTTGCTTGGGAGAGTGGGAGAAAAAGGTGGCATTATGGCCCTCATTACAACATTGGCGGCAAAAGCCATTTACCGCCGTGCAGAAGACCGCCAACACACCTCTGCGGCAGCGGAATTTCGCCACGGTCATTATGATCCACTGCTCGGAATCCGCCAAAATTCAGACACCCACACAAGTCCGCCACACCAAAGGTCAGTGATAAACTGGCGAAAACAAAACCTCCACCGTCACGCCAACAGAAATACGCCCACACTATCACGACACACGAATCCACGCGGCAGTCTTTCAACCGCGGTATTCCGTTGGCGGTACACACCGCTGCGCTCAAAATACACGCATTCCTACAAAACACAGCCACGTTGGACAATTCGAAATACACACACCTGATACACATACACACACCACACCCACACACCCAATCCAATATAAAACACACACCCACATCACCCACAAACCCCTACGACAAAAATACCGAAAGAAGGCCAGTTGGGCGACTGGGATACACTAGTAGAACTAAAACGATCTCATGTCAAAACTATTCTCCACGGGGCCGTTCTGACTGAATACCTCCGGAGCAATACAGCACCAAATGGACTGTTGGTCACCAATGCCCCACGTATATTCCTTGAAGATCTAGAATTTAGAAAGGATTGGGCTTTGATAGCATGGAAGTGTACTAGAGATTGGCTCATCCTGATCATAAAAACAGCGACAAGGTTATCCGAGGCACTCCTAATTCAGATAAAAACGAGTGAGAATAACCTTAAATCAGGGATGAGCATTCTCTCCTTTAAAAAGAAACTAGAGGAGGTTAACAAAAATATGAACGAGCATAAGGAATATCTCACTCAGCGAAAGATTTCTAAATTCCAAAAAGATCTCGATCGGTTCTCCCACGAGAAGATATACCCTTATACCAAATCGGATTATGTAGCGAAAACTAACAACATATCCGACACCTCATCTGGTGGTAACACCAGTTCAGATAATGATAGTTCATCATCAGATAATTTGCGGCAACGTCGTGGACGACGTGGGCAACGCCGGGGAAGGTGGAATCACCCACCTATGTTACCCCCCTGCCCTCCATACCATAATCAACAATGGGGTTGGCCTTCCCAATATGGACTCCCACCTCAATACCAGGCGCCCTTTTTCCAACACCCTGCACAATGGTCTTTTCCTGAGCCACCGCAGCCTTTTTTAGACAGAGGCAACGGGAGGGGAAAAGGAAAAAGGAAAGAGGTACATTGGAGGCCAAGAGAGGACACCCCAGAGAATACTGCACAAAGGGAACCCCTCCCAGGGACAAGCAAAACACTGTAACGAGCCTGACGGATAATCAAACAGATAACATTATCAATCTGAGTAACCGGGTTCTGAGTGAAATTGAAACTAAGGCACTAAACAAGGGTTTAAACTTTGTGCCCACGCCCAAAATTGACTTATTTAAAACCCGAACAGAACTAGCGGGTTTGTTTCGAAAGATACGCTTGAAAACGTTCTTCTTGGAGAAACATTACGAGGCTTCAGACAAAAACACTGGCCTACGCCCAAAGTCCACTTTCTGCCCAACCACGGGACAGATGCCCCCCGAGGTCCTGGCTTTTGAGAAATCAGTATCGCTAAAAGTCAACGCACTTACTGGGACCACCAAAAAAACATACCAGAATATGAGTACGGCCGAGCTTTCAGCTCTTAAAGGCCTGACATCTGACCCCATGATAATCATTAAACCAGCAGACAAAGGGGGAGCAACCGTAATTTCTCCACTTAAAATGTATAGAGATGAGTGCGAACGTCTGTTGGGTAACACCCACCATTATAAACGCTTATCTCGAGACCCCACACCTGATATTCAAGATGAAATTTCCTTTTTCGTGATGAAGGGCTTAGAGAACGACTGGATTACTCGACATGAGGCAGACTTCCTGATACAGGCTAACCCTAGGATTCCCTACTTTTATATTCTCCCTAAAATGCATAAAGGGAAAATTCCCCCACCAGGGAGACCTATTGTATCCGGGATCGGATCGGTTCTAGAACCCCTGTCTCAATTTGTGGATTTCTTCCTTCAGCCATTGGTCAGAAGAATTCCTACTTACCTAAAAGACACGACGGATGTGTTAGTCTTATTAGACTCTGTGGCTTTTGACACAACTAGAGAACTGTTGATCACCCTGGATGTAGAATCCCTATACACCAACATTCCCCAGGAGGCCACTCTGCAGGTCATTAGCGACCTTTTGGAAGCCAATAGAGGAGAGTCACGTACACCGCCTGACTTCATACTTGACTTGGCACATTTGGCTCTCACAAGGAACTACTTCAAGTTTGAGGATAACTTTTTCCTGCAAATACAGGGTACATCTATGGGTAGCACTTTCGCACCTAGCCTAGCATGTCTCTATGTTGATCACTTTGAGAGACAGGTAGTCAACCACGATGACAACCCGTTTTCCCAGCAGATTAAACTCTGGAAACGATATATAGATGACATTCTATTGATCTGGACAGGAACTAGAGATGAGGCGATGAATTTTGTAAATTGGTTAAATACAGCTAACCCTTTCCTGAACTTCACCATGACCATAGGTGACAACCAACTAGCATTTCTTGACCTATCAATCTATGAAAGCAATGGGGCTCTAGCAACAGAGGTCTATTATAAACCCACAGATCGGAATAACCTGCTCCAATTCAAAAGCTTCCACCCAAGGTCCCTGAGGGAGAATCTCCCTGTTGGTCAATTCTTACGTCTACGACGGAATTGTTCCACCCTCACAAACTACCGCAAACACGCTGAGAAATTGGTTAGTAAGCTGCAAACCAAGGATTATCCCACACATCTGGTGAAGAGAGCATACAAAAGAGCGGGGAATAATAATAGGGACCAACTACTACAACCACGCACTAGGACGTCTGACACTGAACAAATTGTGTGTGTGACTACCTTTAATCCACTATCCAATAAGATTCAGAAAATCATCAATGATGAGTGGAAAATCCTTATATCTGGTGGTTTACCTTTTCAGCAGCCACTACATGCGTTTAAAAGAGCCACAAACATACGGGACATGGTTGTCCACACAAGACCCAAAGAAGAAAAAAACAATTCCCTGACGACACTAACCACACTATGGGGCCTCCCACCACCAAGAGGACACTACCCATGTGGCAACTGCAGTGTCTGCTGTTTCACCAAAAAGTCAACCACAATAGACCTAGACCTTAAGACTCCATGGGCTCAAAGATCCCTAACCAACTGTAACAGCAAAAACGTGATATATTTGATTAGATGCCCCTGTAACCTTAAATACGTGGGAATGACATCTAGAAAGGTCGCCACGAGAATCTGTGAACATAGGAGTACGATCCGTTGTAAACGAGAGGCTACTAAATTGACTAACCACTTCCTTCTGGAAAAACATTCGGCAGATGACTTACACTGGACGGTCATTGAGCAACTATCTCCATCGTCCTCCAATATGACACAGAGATTGCTCCAGACCGAACAACGTTGGGTCTGGAGATTACACACGGACACCAATGGTCTTAATGATGAGATCCCTTGGTTCACACTCAATAAATGATTTCTCTGACTAATTTATGAGTCCTCCCTTCCGTCCGCTTCTGCTCTATCTTTTTCTTCCCCTTTCCCCCCCCCCCCCCCCGGTTGCATTTCTTCTACAATATCCCTTCTCCCTCCTCCTTTTCTTTCGTTCCCCCCCTCTTTTTTTCCCCCCCCCTCTCCTTCCTTTTCTTTATCCTTTCCCTCGTTTTCCTCGTTTTTTCTTTCTTTCTTAGCCCTTTGGGCTACGGGACCGCTGGGAACTACATTTCCCAGCGGCCACTGTAAACGCGAGCCTTCCGCTGGTGGCGCTCGGGCCGGAATCTTCCGGCTCGTGCCCCACCCTTGCACTCGCCCGCATTCATGCCGGCGCCCCAGCACTGCTGGGGCACCCGCGGGTGCGGCAAAGCACATCGCGCCATCAACCTAAAGAGGCCCGTCTTTGCACTCGATCACATTCATGCCGGCGCCCCGGCTTGGCCGGTGCGCCCGCCATTACGGCAATCATATCGAGGCTAGTAACGCAAAGAGGCCCGCGGCGGTGATTAACATTAATTGAACTCCAATTTACGCGCTAACAGGGCGCACCTGGAATTTCTTACAGCCATAAATAGACCGTTCTCCCTCAGCCACTTGTCACAAGCGGTCCAAGGAGAGGACGAAGTAGGCGCACGGCGAGCGTCCCCTTTGATGTAGTGAGTGGCATACCGGATCACAGGCAACACAGATAAGCCCTTACTCCTTTTAATCTTACTTTTTTTGTCTATAGTCACTTCGGTTTCTCTTAACCAGTATTTTTCTACCAGCAATAGTGGGTTCCTAATGGGAACTTGCTTTTTCCCCCCCCTATTGCTCCCTCTGTATCTATTCTGCCTACTTCTGTTCCTCTCCTCACTTCGTCTTTATGTTCATCTCTATCCCTTAGTGTGTGACTATAAGGGGACACTCCCCCTCCTGGATGCCAGAGGCTAGCTGCCTCTAAGAAAAGGGTAAGAACTATAATTCCCTGCAGTGATAGGACTGTCCACTTGTGTAGATATACCCACTCAGTCACTCCACGCATGTATTTTACCTTTTTTGAACATATGTGTTTCGTGCATGAATGCATCCCCTTGACACGTGTGTAGTTGGTTGGTTTTGCAGTGCTGTGTGCCACCAGAGTGCTAATTAATTGTTTTTCTCCCCATAGGCCGCCTCAAGGTAATTCCTTGGGTAATGTAGATCATTCTCTTTTCATTTTCTCACTCTTTGATTTCCCCATAGAGTATTTTCCTCCAACGTGAGACGTAGGGATCCTAGGCCCTGACGAATGCCCCGAGACCTTCATTGGCTCACTTTTGAGGGCAGAAACATGTTGGCTAGTAATTAGTTAGGTGACCCTGTGAGTCCTTGTCCTCACAGAGGTGTCCCAACCCCCCTTTTTAACTACACCAGACAGACACCACCATTAAATTTGTTGCTCTTCACAGGTGTCTGCTTAGGTGTTTTTAGTTTTTCAGTAGATTAGCTGGATCCCGATCTTTCCAGAAACAAGTTTATTTACGTACTCCCTCCTGTTCCTTTAACAGTGAGGTTGAGTCCGCCCAGGTGGCACTGTCCTACCTGGGTGGGTCTAGGTGGTCAAATGATGAAGCATGACACTATATAGTGTGTGAGACCACCTAGTCCGTAAAAGGAAATTCCCTTCTTCCCACCCCTCGCTGTTCCACTCGGTAATTTCCAACTGACATTCCACTGACTTTACCCTTCCAAATAGGAATACATACAACCTAGGACTACGCTAATATCCGCGACGTCCGCTTCTAGAGAACCCCGTACTTTCGTGTGTACTTTGAATTATAGGGAGCTAAGTACGGAGTGTTCCTCCATAATCATCCCCCCTCCTCCCTCTTCCTCTCTCCATGTGTAATGATAGTTGAGCAGCTGCTAGCTGCGAGAGTCCCCCCCCTCTAGTGAGTAATTATTGCTCCTTTGTCCAGGACCACACACCAACACTAAGGTTGTTTGTCCTCTTCCCTTTCTTTTCCCCTCTTCCCCTACTGCCTCATATCGGTGCTCTTTCTTCCCCAGTATGGCGGAAGGACTCTCCTTCAGTGATGAGGATCTGACAGCCATTCTGTCGGCCCCCTCACTTCTTGGTGATACCACCCTCTCCAAGAGTTTGTCCCAGTTGGGCGACTGGGATACACTAGTAGAACTAAAACGATCTCATGTCAAAACTATTCTCCACGGGGCCGTTCTGACTGAATACCTCCGGAGCAATACAGCACCAAATGGACTGTTGGTCACCAATGCCCCACGTATATTCCTTGAAGATCTAGAATTTAGAAAGGATTGGGCTTTGATAGCATGGAAGTGTACTAGAGATTGGCTCATCCTGATCATAAAAACAGCGACAAGGTTATCCGAGGCACTCCTAATTCAGATAAAAACGAGTGAGAATAACCTTAAATCAGGGATGAGCATTCTCTCCTTTAAAAAGAAACTAGAGGAGGTTAACAAAAATATGAACGAGCATAAGGAATATCTCACTCAGCGAAAGATTTCTAAATTCCAAAAAGATCTCGATCGGTTCTCCCACGAGAAGATATACCCTTATACCAAATCGGATTATGTAGCGAAAACTAACAACATATCCGACACCTCATCTGGTGGTAACACCAGTTCAGATAATGATAGTTCATCATCAGATAATTTGCGGCAACGTCGTGGACGACGTGGGCAACGCCGGGGAAGGTGGAATCACCCACCTATGTTACCCCCCTGCCCTCCATACCATAATCAACAATGGGGTTGGCCTTCCCAATATGGACTCCCACCTCAATACCAGGCGCCCTTTTTCCAACACCCTGCACAATGGTCTTTTCCTGAGCCACCGCAGCCTTTTTTAGACAGAGGCAACGGGAGGGGAAAAGGAAAAAGGAAAGAGGTACATTGGAGGCCAAGAGAGGACACCCCAGAGAATACTGCACAAAGGGAACCCCTCCCAGGGACAAGCAAAACACTGTAACGAGCCTGACGGATAATCAAACAGATAACATTATCAATCTGAGTAACCGGGTTCTGAGTGAAATTGAAACTAAGGCACTAAACAAGGGTTTAAACTTTGTGCCCACGCCCAAAATTGACTTATTTAAAACCCGAACAGAACTAGCGGGTTTGTTTCGAAAGATACGCTTGAAAACGTTCTTCTTGGAGAAACATTACGAGGCTTCAGACAAAAACACTGGCCTACGCCCAAAGTCCACTTTCTGCCCAACCACGGGACAGATGCCCCCCGAGGTCCTGGCTTTTGAGAAATCAGTATCGCTAAAAGTCAACGCACTTACTGGGACCACCAAAAAAACATACCAGAATATGAGTACGGCCGAGCTTTCAGCTCTTAAAGGCCTGACATCTGACCCCATGATAATCATTAAACCAGCAGACAAAGGGGGAGCAACCGTAATTTCTCCACTTAAAATGTATAGAGATGAGTGCGAACGTCTGTTGGGTAACACCCACCATTATAAACGCTTATCTCGAGACCCCACACCTGATATTCAAGATGAAATTTCCTTTTTCGTGATGAAGGGCTTAGAGAACGACTGGATTACTCGACATGAGGCAGACTTCCTGATACAGGCTAACCCTAGGATTCCCTACTTTTATATTCTCCCTAAAATGCATAAAGGGAAAATTCCCCCACCAGGGAGACCTATTGTATCCGGGATCGGATCGGTTCTAGAACCCCTGTCTCAATTTGTGGATTTCTTCCTTCAGCCATTGGTCAGAAGAATTCCTACTTACCTAAAAGACACGACGGATGTGTTAGTCTTATTAGACTCTGTGGCTTTTGACACAACTAGAGAACTGTTGATCACCCTGGATGTAGAATCCCTATACACCAACATTCCCCAGGAGGCCACTCTGCAGGTCATTAGCGACCTTTTGGAAGCCAATAGAGGAGAGTCACGTACACCGCCTGACTTCATACTTGACTTGGCACATTTGGCTCTCACAAGGAACTACTTCAAGTTTGAGGATAACTTTTTCCTGCAAATACAGGGTACATCTATGGGTAGCACTTTCGCACCTAGCCTAGCATGTCTCTATGTTGATCACTTTGAGAGACAGGTAGTCAACCACGATGACAACCCGTTTTCCCAGCAGATTAAACTCTGGAAACGATATATAGATGACATTCTATTGATCTGGACAGGAACTAGAGATGAGGCGATGAATTTTGTAAATTGGTTAAATACAGCTAACCCTTTCCTGAACTTCACCATGACCATAGGTGACAACCAACTAGCATTTCTTGACCTATCAATCTATGAAAGCAATGGGGCTCTAGCAACAGAGGTCTATTATAAACCCACAGATCGGAATAACCTGCTCCAATTCAAAAGCTTCCACCCAAGGTCCCTGAGGGAGAATCTCCCTGTTGGTCAATTCTTACGTCTACGACGGAATTGTTCCACCCTCACAAACTACCGCAAACACGCTGAGAAATTGGTTAGTAAGCTGCAAACCAAGGATTATCCCACACATCTGGTGAAGAGAGCATACAAAAGAGCGGGGAATAATAATAGGGACCAACTACTACAACCACGCACTAGGACGTCTGACACTGAACAAATTGTGTGTGTGACTACCTTTAATCCACTATCCAATAAGATTCAGAAAATCATCAATGATGAGTGGAAAATCCTTATATCTGGTGGTTTACCTTTTCAGCAGCCACTACATGCGTTTAAAAGAGCCACAAACATACGGGACATGGTTGTCCACACAAGACCCAAAGAAGAAAAAAACAATTCCCTGACGACACTAACCACACTATGGGGCCTCCCACCACCAAGAGGACACTACCCATGTGGCAACTGCAGTGTCTGCTGTTTCACCAAAAAGTCAACCACAATAGACCTAGACCTTAAGACTCCATGGGCTCAAAGATCCCTAACCAACTGTAACAGCAAAAACGTGATATATTTGATTAGATGCCCCTGTAACCTTAAATACGTGGGAATGACATCTAGAAAGGTCGCCACGAGAATCTGTGAACATAGGAGTACGATCCGTTGTAAACGAGAGGCTACTAAATTGACTAACCACTTCCTTCTGGAAAAACATTCGGCAGATGACTTACACTGGACGGTCATTGAGCAACTATCTCCATCGTCCTCCAATATGACACAGAGATTGCTCCAGACCGAACAACGTTGGGTCTGGAGATTACACACGGACACCAATGGTCTTAATGATGAGATCCCTTGGTTCACACTCAATAAATGATTTCTCTGACTAATTTATGAGTCCTCCCTTCCGTCCGCTTCTGCTCTATCTTTTTCTTCCCCTTTCCCCCCCCCCCCCCCCGGTTGCATTTCTTCTACAATATCCCTTCTCCCTCCTCCTTTTCTTTCGTTCCCCCCCTCTTTTTTTCCCCCCCCCTCTCCTTCCTTTTCTTTATCCTTTCCCTCGTTTTCCTCGTTTTTTCTTTCTTTCTTAGCCCTTTGGGCTACGGGACCGCTGGGAACTACATTTCCCAGCGGCCACTGTAAACGCGAGCCTTCCGCTGGTGGCGCTCGGGCCGGAATCTTCCGGCTCGTGCCCCACCCTTGCACTCGCCCGCATTCATGCCGGCGCCCCAGCACTGCTGGGGCACCCGCGGGTGCGGCAAAGCACATCGCGCCATCAACCTAAAGAGGCCCGTCTTTGCACTCGATCACATTCATGCCGGCGCCCCGGCTTGGCCGGTGCGCCCGCCATTACGGCAATCATATCGAGGCTAGTAACGCAAAGAGGCCCGCGGCGGTGATTAACATTAATTGAACTCCAATTTACGCGCTAACAGGGCGCACCTGGAATTTCTTACAGCCATAAATAGACCGTTCTCCCTCAGCCACTTGTCACAAGCGGTCCAAGGAGAGGACGAAGTAGGCGCACGGCGAGCGTCCCCTTTGATGTAGTGAGTGGCATACCGGATCACAGGCAACACAGATAAGCCCTTACTCCTTTTAATCTTACTTTTTTTGTCTATAGTCACTTCGGTTTCTCTTAACCAGTATTTTTCTACCAGCAATAGTGGGTTCCTAATGGGAACTTGCTTTTTCCCCCCCCTATTGCTCCCTCTGTATCTATTCTGCCTACTTCTGTTCCTCTCCTCACTTCGTCTTTATGTTCATCTCTATCCCTTAGTGTGTGACTATAAGGGGACACTCCCCCTCCTGGATGCCAGAGGCTAGCTGCCTCTAAGAAAAGGGTAAGAACTATAATTCCCTGCAGTGATAGGACTGTCCACTTGTGTAGATATACCCACTCAGTCACTCCACGCATGTATTTTACCTTTTTTGAACATATGTGTTTCGTGCATGAATGCATCCCCTTGACACGTGTGTAGTTGGTTGGTTTTGCAGTGCTGTGTGCCACCAGAGTGCTAATTAATTGTTTTTCTCCCCATAGGCCGCCTCAAGGTAATTCCTTGGGTAATGTAGATCATTCTCTTTTCATTTTCTCACTCTTTGATTTCCCCATAGAGTATTTTCCTCCAACGTGAGACGTAGGGATCCTAGGCCCTGACGAATGCCCCGAGACCTTCATTGGCTCACTTTTGAGGGCAGAAACATGTTGGCTAGTAATTAGTTAGGTGACCCTGTGAGTCCTTGTCCTCACAGAGGTGTCCCAACCCCCCTTTTTAACTACACCAGACAGACACCACCATTAAATTTGTTGCTCTTCACAGGTGTCTGCTTAGGTGTTTTTAGTTTTTCAGTAGATTAGCTGGATCCCGATCTTTCCAGAAACAAGTTTATTTACGTACTCCCTCCTGTTCCTTTAACAGTGAGGTTGAGTCCGCCCAGGTGGCACTGTCCTACCTGGGTGGGTCTAGGTGGTCAAATGATGAAGCATGACACTATATAGTGTGTGAGACCACCTAGTCCGTAAAAGGAAATTCCCTTCTTCCCACCCCTCGCTGTTCCACTCGGTAATTTCCAACTGACATTCCACTGACTTTACCCTTCCAAATAGGAATACATACAACCTAGGACTACGCTAATATCCGCGACGTCCGCTTCTAGAGAACCCCGTACTTTCGTGTGTACTTTGAATTATAGGGAGCTAAGTACGGAGTGTTCCTCCATAATCATCCCCCCTCCTCCCTCTTCCTCTCTCCATGTGTAATGACAGAGAGAGACACTACAAACTACTACCAAGCATCCACAGGCACACAATACCATCACCCACATAACTTCCACGCACCTCACACAACACACCACTAAATATCACCCACTTATCACTACACACACCACCCCACACATCACCCACACCACCCCATGGCACGGCAAAGACACCCCAGGTTCTCTGAGGAGGAGCTCAGGGTCATGGTGGAGGAAATCGTCCGGGTACAGCCACAGCTATTCGGATCACAGGTGCAGCACACCTCTGTAGCTAGGAAGATGGAGCTATGGCGAAGAATAGTGTACAGGGTTAACGCAGTGGGACAGCACCCAAGAAATAGGGATGACATCAGAAAGAGGTGGAACGACCTACGGGGGAAGGTGCGTTCCGAGGTCTCAAGACACCACCTTGCGGTTCAGCAGACTGGCGGCGGACTTCCACCTCCTCCCCCACAACTAACAACATGGGAGGAGCAAGTCTTGGTGATTCTGCATCCTGAGGGCCTCGCAGGAGTAGATGGAGGAATGGACTCTGGTAAGTCAACTCTTAACCATTACATCCACCACCCTACTTGCATGCTATCACATACCCCCATCCTCACCCTCACCCCCATCACTCCAACTCCTCACAAATGTCCCAACATCACAAACCACACATCCCAACACCAAGGCCTGCATGCAGCAACAAAGCATGGACACCCATCACCAAAGCATGGGCACTACACATACCCATACACCCCCCTAAAACACCATCACACAAGGTCCCAGACAGGAATGCAAGCACTGGGGTACACGGTCACCCACCCATTGTACACCATGGCACACACAGATGTAATAAACATCCTTTTATACCCATGCAGGACCCCTACCCAACGTCACCAGACAGGAGGGTCCACACATGTCCACACCACCAACAGAAGAGGCCCACAGTGATGACAGCAGCTCTGTCCAACTGGATCTAGATGACCAGCCCGGCCCATCTGGGACCTCGGGACAGTCGGCTTCCCTCACACTGGCACAGGCCACCACAGAGCGTCCCCCCTCTGGAAACACCAACACAGCATCCACCCAGTGGGCCCATACCTCTGTCCCCAGGACACGTTAATCAGCAGTGTGTCCACCACTACAGGGAACCTAGGCTAACCCACCACTCCAACAACAACAGGGACCTGGGGGCAGTGGCAGTGGGCACACGGTCGAGGGGACGGAGGCCCAGGAACACAGGGGAACTGGGAGGGCTGCTGTGCGACAGGGGGAGGACAGGCCCGGGGAACCCATTCTCCACAAGGCCCTCTCCAACATCATGGGAGCCTACCACCATTCCCAGGAGACGATGACAACAGTACTGGCCAAGCTTCTCGAGACCCAGCGGCTGCAGGAGGAACAGTATTTGGGCTTTAGGGAGGAATTCAGATCCATCAATTCCACCCTGGGCACCATCGTAGGGGTGCTGAAGGAAGTACTCAACACCAGGAGGGACACTGTGGCACAACAAGGGGCCCCTGACACTAGCCTGGACGATGAACTGCCCACCACCTCCGCCGGCACTAATGGACAGGAGGCACCGCCACTGGACCACCACAACAGCACCCCACCCCCTGCAGAGGGAGAACCACCCTGCAAACGGTCTCTGAGATCCAGGACAAAGACAGAGAACGATGCCAACACCCCGCCAAGAAGTAAGACCACCCTGATTGTCATCCTTCTGTCCCACCTTGTCACCCTGTCCATCCTCAAACTGCCCCAGCTCCACTTCCTATGCCCCTTTGGACAATGCACCTATGAGACTAATAGACTGGACTCTGCCATGGACATTCCTCCCCCATCACCCCTCCCCATTTTACAGCACCCTCCAATATAGAGCACTTAAATAAACACCCTTAAAGCACAAAACAATCTGGAGTCCGTCTGTGATTTTGAAATAGTGTATTAGCAATTACAGTGTCAAAATGCTCTTTCAATTGTAATGTCAACATACCTCTGTCACACAGCTCTAGTCCATGAGGAAACAAAGCAGATGTCACACAGTGGGACCCACATCTGTGAAACGTAAATGAAAGTGACAACTCAGTGACCATACACTGGGTGAAAAGGACAGACAGTAGAGAGGTAGTAGTGTTAAAGTACATGTAGTAGGCAGGTTTGTCTTCTTACCTGTGTCTCACTGGAAGTATTGCAGGATCACAGAGTCCCTGTTGTCGACGTCCTCTTCTTCTGCTTCCTCGTCTTCGCTGTCCACAGGCTCCACAGCTGCCACAACACCTCCATCTGGACCATCCTCCTGCAGAAAAGGCACCTGTCGTCCCAAAGCTAAGTTGTGAAGCATACAGCAGACCACGATGATCTGGAACACTTTCTTTGGTGAGTAGAATAGGGATCCACCTGTAATATGGAGGCACCTGAACCTTGCCTTCAGGAGGCCAAAGGTGCGTTCTATAATCCTCCTAGTTCGCACATGGGCCTCATTGTAGCATTCCTCTGCCTTTGTCCTGGGATTCCTCACTGGGGTCAGTAGCCATGACAGGTTGGGGTTGCCAGAGTCACCTGCAAATGGCGAGGGACAACTGTTAGACACACACTAACCTGCAGGGATATCCCCAGGCCCAGACAACCATTCCCACTGACTTGCTTCCAGGTGCTCACCTAATAGCCACACATGGTGCCTCTGGAGTTGACCCATCACATGAGGGATGATGCTATTCCGCAGGATGTAAGCGTCATGCACTGAGCCTGAGAATTTAGCATTCAAATGGGAGATGTACTGGTCTGCCAAACACACCATCTGCACATTCATCGAATGATAACTCTTCCGGTTTCTGTACACCTGTTCACTCCTGCGGGGGGTACCAAAGCCACATGTGTCCCGTCAATGGCACCTATGATGTTGGGGATATGTCCCAGGGCATAGAAATCACCTTTCACTGTAGGTAAATCCTCCACCTGAGGGAAAACGATGTAGCTCCGCATGTGTTTCAGCAGGACAGACAACACTCTGGACAACACGTTGGAAAACGTAGGCTGGGACATCCCGGATGCTATGGCCACTGTTGTTTGAAAAGACCCACTTGCAAGGAAATGGAGTACTGACAGCACCTGCACTTGAGAGGGTATTCCTGTGGGATGGTGGATAGCTGACATCAGGTCTGGCTCCAACTGGGCACACAGTTCCAGGATTGTGGCACGATCAAGTCTGTAGGTGATGATCACATGTCTTTCCTCCACTGTCGACAGGTCCACCAGCGGTTTGTACACCGGAGGATGCCGCCATCTCCTCACATGTCCCAGCGGACGGTGCCTATGAAGGACAACAGCAAGCACAGAGTCAAACAACTCAGAGGTACATACCCACAGCTTACACAGAACACGATTCATAACCCGAAATTTGCATGTATGAGTGTTGAGGCAAGGCCTAGGTTTGTGTGACACAGTTAAAAATTAAGCCATGTGGGCCCCTGAAATGGCGGCTGCCTGACCTGTAAAGTGGGACAATGGGATGTGAGGTAACTGCGCTGGCGTTGTACATTGTTGCGGTAGGCGGTCGAAGACCACTGCGCAATTCTGCATTGGTTAACTTTGGACCCTATGGGTCCCAGGAGCCAATGACGATGTACGCCGGCGGTGAGAGTACGCACCGCCGCGGACGTGAACGCCATTTTTTATCTGTTCAATCACTCGATACCTGATCTTCGACAGGAGAGGACCTACACTGCAAGTGCTGCTGTGACCTCAGTCTGGAAGAGACAATGGCTTGTGCGTCTGGGGAAAGGGCCTCTGCCTTCACATCGGAGGAGTTGGAGAAACTCGTGGATGGGGTCCTCCCCCAGTACACGCTACTCTACGGTCCTCCAGACAAACAGATATGTACACTGGGAGCATGCTGTATGGCCGATGCCTGTGTGGAGTGGGGTGGATGAAGGATGGGGGGGAGATTGAGGCGTGCATGAAACGATGGTGAGTGCATGTGCCACATGACAAGGGTAGGGATGTGGGCCAATGACTGTGACGGTGCAGTTGGCAATAACTTTTTTTTTCCCCTGTACAATTCATGTAGGTCAGCGACCACCAGAAGAAGGACATCTGGCGTGCCATTGCCAAGGACGTCCGGACCCTGGGGGTCTATCACAGACGGAGCACCCACTGCCGTAAGAGATGGGAGGACATTCGCCGCTGGAGCAAGAAGACGGCAGAGGCACAGCTGGGGATGGCCTCCCAACGTGGGAGGGGTGCCCGTCGCACCATGACCCCCCTGATGTTCAGGATCCTGGCGGTGGCGTACCTGGAGTTGGATGGGCGCTTGAGGGCATCACAGCAGACACAAGGGGGTGAGTACACTCTCATTCAGCTGAGTCAGCGCGCAGTTGAGGTGTCTGGGTGGGGGAGGTGGGCTGTGGGTTTCCCTAGGCCAGGGCGAGTGTGCTAGTTAGGTCCCCTTCTTCTGGCAGACCCTGTGGCACCCCACCCCACCTGTGTACAGTGCCAACTACACCTAGACAGGCTCCTGTGACATCCATGTGTGCAGATGTCGCCCATAGCCTTGTAGGCCATGTCCCAGGGATTGAGGAGTGGACCCCAAGTGCGCGGCATAATGCAGGGGGCTTCTGTGTCTGTCGTGTCCGCCAACTGTAGCGGTAATGCATGCACTCAACATGTCTTTCTTCTGTCGCCCCTCCTCTTTTTGTGGTCTCCCTGTTCTTGTGTGCATTAGCATCATCAGGCGGAGGAGCAGTGGCATCGGAGCAGGAGGGAGCTGCATCCCACATGGCCCTGGAGGGCGAGACTATGGTCTCGGAATTCAGCAGTGGGACGGAGGGCGGGGGGAGCTCCACGGTGGGGACAGGAGCTGAGACCACTGATACGGATTCATCCTCTGATGGGAGCTCCCTTGTGGTGGCGGCCACATCTGTGCCCCCCGCATCTACAGGTACAGCCACCACCCCCCTACCAGCACCACCATCCCAGCAGCCCCTCAGCTTTTGCCCGTGCCCGCTCACCCAGGAGTGTGGGCATCACCTTCGCCCCAGGCACCTCAGGCCCTGCCCCAGTCACCCCTGCTGCCCTCAGTGAGGAGGCCATTGACCTCCTCAGGTCCCTCACTGTTGGGCAGTCTACCATTTTGAATGCCATCCAGGGTGTAGAGAGGCAGTTGCAACAAACAAATGCATTCCTGGAGGGCAGTCATTCTGGTCAGGCAGCCCTTCAGCAAGCTTTTCAGACTCTGGCCTCAGCACGGATGGCAGCTATTGTCCCTGTCTCTAGCCTCCCCCTTCCACCTTTCTCCACCCAGACCCAATCCCCTGTACCTCACCCTATCCCAAGCACACCATCAGACCAGCATGCACACACCTCAACACACAAAGGACGCTCAGGCAAACATAAGCACCACACAGCCCACAGGCACTCATGCAAGCATCACACACATGCAGACACACTAACATCCACTACCTCCACAGTGTCCCCCTCCTCCTTGTCTCCCTCCTCCATCCCAGTCTCGTCTCCACTCACACCTGCATGCACTACATCTACAGCCACTACTTCTATCACCACCACACCCCGCTCATGTGCAGTCACCACCCCCACTACTATTCACACGTCCCCTGTGTCCTCTCCCAGTGTGTCTGTGACCCCACCTCCCAAGGTACACAAACGCAGGCACACACCCACCCAACAGCCATCCACCTCACGACAGCCTCCAGCGCATGCACCTTCACCCAAAGTCACCAAACGGACACCTCCTAGAACCACAACCTCTTCCTCCACTCCCAAAGCCCCTCCAGCTACCTGTCCCAGTGTTCCCAAGAAACTTTTCCTGTCCACCCTTGACCTCTTTCCCTCACCTCCCCCACCCTGTTAGTCTCCTAGGGCCCGACTCTCCAGGTCACAACCTAGCACCTCAGCCACAACATCTCCGGGACCAGTGGTGCCAGTCGTCACCGGATTCTGGAGTGCACCAGGCAGCAGGGCAGCCAGTGTGGCAAGGAGCCACAGCACGGACAGTCCCCCACCTGTCAAGCATCAAAAGTTGGCCAGTGCCCAGCGGGAGAGGGGGAAGACTCCAGCCACCAAAGCCCTCCCAGGGGTACAGGTGGGAGTGTGGAGTCAGCTGCGACACCTTCCAAGGTGGGGAAGGGGCACAAGAAACTCAGCAAGTCTGGGAAGAGCAGCACGGCGGAGAAGACCGCCATCAGCCCCGCTGCCCAGGAGGCCACCCCCATCAGCCCCGCTGCCCAGGAGGCCACCGCCATCAGCCCTGCTGCCCAGGAGGCCACCGCCAGCACCAGCCCCTCTGGGCCAGACAGGACTGCCAGCACCAGCCCGCTGGGCCTGAAAGGACCGCCAGCACCAGCCCGCTGGGCCTGAAAGGACCGCCAGCACCAGCCCCGCTGGCCTAGACAAGACCGCCAGCAGCTGAGTCGCTGGGCCAGAAAGGACCGCCAGCAGCTGAGTCGCTGCCAAGGACCCCGCCACAACAAGCACCGCTGAACAGGACACCGCCGCCACAGGCACTGCTGAAGAGGACACCGCCACCACTGGCACTGCTGAACAGGACACCTCCGCCACAAGCACCGCTGAACAGGACACCGCCGCCACAAGCACCGCTGAACAGGACCCCGCCGCCACAAGCACCGCTGAACAGGACACCTCCGCCACAAGCACCGCTGAACAGGACACCACCGCCACAAGCACCACTGGCCCATGAGCGCCAAGGGCACTGGCACTCCTGAGTCCGCCATGAGCAGGATGAAGCACTATGGACACAAAGTCCCCTCCAGAACCAGTGGAGAAAGGCATCCACTACCTCAGTCCTTGGCAGGAAGAAGCACTCTGGGCACAAAGCCCCTTCCAGAACCAGTGGAGATTTACATCCACTACCTCAGTCCTTGGCAGGATGAAGCACTCTGGTCATAAAGCCCCCTCCAGAACCAGTGGAGACTGTTATCCACTTGAGAGACTGTGGCTTTGCACTCCCCATGATTGAACAGTGGGCAAACCACCCACTTGTGAGACTTGAGAGACTGTGGCTTTGCACTCCCCAGGATTGAACAGTGGGCAAACCACCCACTGTAGAGACTTGAGAGACTGTGGCTTTGCACTCCCCAGGATTGAACAGTGGGCAAACCACCCACTGTAGAGACTTGAGAGACTGTGGCTTTGCACTCCCCAGGATTGTACAGTGGGCATGGGGCCCCCTTGTGGATTTGGCGTCGTGCACTCAACCGGCTGAGGTGCCCCCCCTTTCCCCCTTTCCCTTCCCCCTGAGGTGCCTGTTTTATTTCTATCTGATGCCCCTGCAGTGTTCTCTCCGTCATGTTCGGGTATTGAGTGTGGGCCTCTTGCTGTATATATTTGTTTATAGTGCATATATATTTTTGCGTACTGGATTTTAATAGATTACAATGGTTACACTAATTTCCTTTTGTCTTTGCAGTCTTCCGGGGGGTTTGAGGGGTGTAACTGTAATGTATCATGCTGTATTAGTGTGTGTGTTGCGGTGGGTGAAGGTGGGGGTGGGGGTGTTGCGTGTTGCGTTTGTGTGTCCCTGTTTTTTCCCTCCCCTATGTTGTAGGTGCAGTACTCACCATGGTCTTCACCGCCGGCGTTCGTGCTCCTGGCAGAGGAGAAAGAAGATAAGGGCAGGGAAAATGTGAAGTTCGGGTTCCATGGCGTCCTGGTTCCTCGTGGGGTGTGTAGAGGTGAGCGTTTTCCCTTCGAAGTCCAGTTTCCGCCGTGTTTTTGTTCGCGGTGAATCCACCCCGGAAAAGGTGGCGGATTGGTAGGATGTGATACTGTGGGCGGTACATTGTCTCCCGCCTGTCTGTTGGCGGTAACCGCCGCGCTGTTTGTTTGTACCGCCGTGGCGGTCGGAGTGTTAAAGTGGCGGTCTTTGTTGGCGATTTCCGCCACGGTATTGATTCAATTTATTTTTCTGGCGGCCTGTTGGCGGTCTTACCGCAGCTTTAACACAGACCGCCAGGGTTGTAATGACCACCTATATGCCAACGATCTCATGATATATACTTGCGACCAGAAAGGTTCATTAACAAGCATTTGGAATGTTTTGGAGGAGTCTGGTTGGGTGTCCGGGTATCTGGTCAATCAGCAGAAAACAGAGATAATATAACAGGCACCTCAGGAGGAAGGGAAGGGGGGGCCAGATCCACGAGGGGGCTCCATGCCCACTGCTTTATCCTGGGGAGTGCAAAGCCACAGTCTCACAAGTCTCTCCAGTGGGTGGGTTGCCCACTGCTTTATCCTGGGGAGTGCAAAGCCACAGTCTCACAAGTCTCTCCAGTGGGTGGGTTGCCCACTGCTTTATCCTGGGGAGTGCAAAGCCACAGTCTCACAAGTCTTTTCAGTGGGTGGGTTGCCCACTGCTTTGTCCTGGGGAGTGCAAATCCACAGTCTCACAAGTCTTTTCAGTGGGTGAGTTGCCCACTGCTTTATCCCGGGGAGTGCAAAGCCACAGTCTCACAAGTCTTTTCAGTGGGTGGGTTGCCCACTGCTTTATCCCGGGGAGTGCAAGGCGACAGTCTCACAAGTCTCTCAAGTGGATGGGTTGCCCACTGCTTTATCCTGGGGAGTGCAAAGCCACAGTCTCACAAGTCTCTCAAGTGGATGGGTTGCCCACTGCTTTATCCTGGGGAGTGCAAAGCCACAGTCTCTCAAGTGGATAACATTCTCCACTGGTTCTGGAGGGGGCTTTGTGCCCAGAGTGCTACATCCTGCCAAGGACTGAGGTAGTGGATGTCATTCTCCACTGGTTCTGGAGGGGCTTTGTGCCCAGAGTGCTTCATCCTGCCAAGGACAGAGGTAGTGGATGTATCTCTCCACTGGTTCTGGAGGGGGCTTTGTGCCCAGAGTGCTACAACCTGCTCGTGGCAGACTCAGTCGCGTCGGAGCTTTCTGTGCTCATTGACCTGCGGTGCTGGTGGCCGCGGTGTCCTTGGCAGCGGTGCTGGTGGCGGCGGTGTCCTGTGAAGCGGTGCTGGTGGCGGCAGTGTCCTTGGCAGTGGTGCTGGTGGCGGTGGTGTCCTTTGCAGCGGTGCTGGTGGTTGCAGTGTCCTTGGCAGCGCTGATGGTGGCGGCGGTGTCCTTGGCAGCGGTGCTGGTGGCGGCGGTGTCCTGTGAAGCGGTGCTGGTGGGGGCGGTATCCTTGGCAGTGGTGCTGGTGGCGGCGGTGTCCTTGGCACCGGTGCTGGAGGCGGCGGTGTCCTGTGAAGCGGTGCTGGTGGCGGCGGTGTCCTCGGCAGGGGTGCTGGTGGCGGCGGTGTCCTTGGCAGCGGTGCTGGTGGTGGCGGTGTCCTTGGCAGCGGTGCTGGTGGCGGTCTTGTCCGCCGTGCAGGTTTGCGGTGACTTGCCTTTCTTTCTGTGCCCCTTCCCCACCTTGGATGGTGGCCCAGTTGTCTTCCCACTCCCAACTGTACTCCTGGGAGAGCCTTTGGTGCCAGATGTGTTGCCTTTCTCCCGCCGGGCAGTGGCTAACTTTTTATGCTTCTGAGGTGGGGGACTGTCCGTGGTCTGGCTCCTTGGCACACTGGCTGCCCTGCTGCTTGGCACACTCCAGATGCCGGTTACTGCTGGCACCACTGTTCCCGGTGATGTGGTGGCTGAGGTGCTGGGTTGGGACCTGGAAAGGCTGGCCCTAGGGGACTGAAGGAGTGGGGGTAGGTGAGGGGAAGAGGTCAATGTTGGACAGGAAAACTTTTTGGGACACACTGGGATGGGTAGATGGAGGGGGTTTGGGAGTGGAGGAAGAGGTAGTGGTTGTAGGAGGTGTACGTTTGGTGACTTTGGGTGAAGGTGCATGGGCTGGAGGCTGTCATGAGGTGGACGGCTGTTGGGTGGGTGTGTGCCTGCGTTTGTGTAGTTTGGGAGGAGGGCTCACATACACACTGGGAGAGGACACAGGGGATGTGTGAATGGTAGTGAGGGTGGT
The DNA here is from genome assembly GCF_031143425.1 of Pleurodeles waltl. Lineage (NCBI taxonomy): Eukaryota > Metazoa > Chordata > Amphibia > Caudata > Salamandridae > Pleurodeles > Pleurodeles waltl. The sequence goes on from NC_090447.1 coordinate 570,687,623, forward strand.
GAGTGCACGTGAGCGGGGTGTGGTGATGGGTGTGCTGGTGATGGACATAGTGGCTGAAGATGTAGTGCATGCAGGTGTGAGTGGAGACGAGACAGGGAGGGAGGAGGGAGACGAGGAGGAGGGGGACACAGTGGAGGCAGTGGATGTTGGTATGTGTGCATAGGTATGATGCTTGTGTGAGTGCCTGTGGGATGTGTGGTGCTTATATTTGCCAGAGCTTCCCTTGTGTGTTGAGGTGTGTGCATGCTGGCATATGGTGTGCTTGGGATAGGCTGAGGTACTGGGGATTGGGGCTGGGTGGAGGAAGTTGGAGGGGGGAGGCTGGACACAGGGACAATGGCTGCCATCAGTGCTGAGGCCAGAGTCTGAAAAGCTCACTGTTGGGCTGCCTGACCAGAATGAATGCCCTCCAGGTATGCATTGGTCTGTTGCAACTGCCTTTATACACCCTGGATGGCATTCAAAATGGTAGACTGCCCAACAGTGAGGGATCTGAAGAGGTCAATGGCCTCCTCACTGAGGGCAGCAGGGCTGGCAGGGGCTGAGGTGCCTGGGGCGAAGGAGATGCCCACCCTCCTGGGTGAGCGGCCACAGGGCACACGCTGAGGGGCTGCTGGGAGGGCGGTGCTGGTAGGGGGGATGGCGGCTATACCTGTAGATGCGGGGGGCACAGAGGGGCCCGCCACCGCAAGGGAGCTCACATCAGAGGAGGAGTCCGTGTCGCTGGTCTCAGCTCCCATCCCTGCCGTGGAGCTCCCCTCGCCTTCCGTCCCACTGGTGGCTTCAGACTCCGTTGTGCTGCCCTCCAGGGCCATTTGGGATGCAGCTCCCTCCTGCTTCGGTGGCACAGCTCCTCCGCCTGACGATGCTAATGCACACACGAACAGGGAGACCACAAAAAGGGGGGGTAAGACAGAAGAAAGACATGTTCAGTGCATGCAATACCGCTACCGGCGGCGGACGCTACAGACACAGAAGTCCCCTGCACTACACTGTGCACTTTGAGCACCCTAATTAATCACAAGGACATGGGTTACAAGGCCTATGCCCGATTGTTGCACATATGGAAGTCACAGGAGCCTGACTAGGTGTAGTTGCTTCTGAACACAGGTGGGGGGTGCCACATGGCCTGCCTTACGAAGGGACCTTGCCTACTAAACATGCCTTGGCCTAGAGGAACCCACAGCCCACCTCCCCCACCCAGACACCTCCAATGCGCGCTGAATCAGCTGAATGAGAGTGTACTCACCCCCTTGTGGCTGCTATGATGCCCTCAAGCGCCCATCCAACTCCGGATACGCCACCGCCAGGATCCGGAACATCCCACGGGCACCCCTCCCACATTGGGAGGCCATCCCCAGCTGGGCCTCTGCTGTCTTCTTGCTCCAGCGGCGAATGTCCTCCCATCTTTTCCGGCAGTGGGTGCTCCGTCTGTGGTGGACCCCCAGGGTCCAGACTTCCTTGGCGATGGCAAGCCAAATATCCTTCTTCTGATGGGCGCTGACCTACAGGAATAGTACAGAGGAAAAGGAGAAGATATAACCGTCTGCACCATCACAGTCATTGGCCCGCATCCCTACCCTTGCCATGACGCACATGCACTCACCATCGTTTCATGCATGCCTCATTCTCCCCCCCTATCTTCCCTCCACACCACTCCACACAGGCATTGCCCATATAACATGCTCACAGTGTACTTACCTGTTTGTCTGGAGGACCGTAGAGTAGCGTGTACTGGGGTAGGACCCCATCCACTAGTTTCTCCAACTCCTCCGTGCTGAAGGCAGGGGCCCTTTCCCCAGACACATGAGCCATTGTCTCTTCCAGACTTAGGTCACAGCAGCACTTGCAGTGTAGGTCCTCTCCTGTCGAAGATCAGGTATCAAGTGAGTGAACAGAGAGAAAATGATGGTCATGTCCGCGGCGGTGCGTACCGTCACCGCCAGCGTACATCGTCATTGGCTCCTGGGACCTATAGGGTCCAATGTTGACCAATGCAGGATTGCGCCGCGGTCTTTGCCTACCGCGACGGTGTACAACGCCAGTGCAGTTACCTCATATCCCCTTGTCCCACATTACAGGTCAGGCAGGCGCCATTTCAGGGGGCCACATGGCATTAATTTTAAATGCGTCACACATATCTAGGCCTTGCATACACACTAAGACAGGCACATAGCGGATTTAAAAATTTGTGTGAAGTAAAGTTGTGTTTTCGTACCTTTGGCTGACTATCTGCTCGCTGTTCTCCTCCATAGAGCACGTCCGCTGGGCCAGGTGAGGAGATGGCGACATCCTCCGGTGTACGGACCGCTGGTGGACCTGTCGACAATGGAAGAGAGACATGTAATTGTCACCTACAGACTGGACCGTGCCACAATCCAGGAACTTTGTGCCCAGTTGGAGCCAGACCTGATGTCAGCTATCCGCCATCCCACAGGGATACCCCCTCTAGTGCAGGTGCTGTCAGTACTCCATTTCCTGTTAAGTGGGTATTTTCAAACAACGGTGGCCATAGCATTAGGGATGTCCCAGCCTATGTTCTCCAACGTGTTGTCCAGAGTGTTGTCTGCCCTGCTGAAACACATGCGCAACTACATCGTTTTCCCTCAGGTGGAGGATTTGCCTACAGTGAAAGGTGACTTCTATGCCCTGGGACATATCTCCAACATCATTGGTGCCATTGATGGGACACATGTGGCCTTGGTCCCCTCCCACAGGAGTGAACAGGTGTACAGAAACCAGAAGAGTTACCATTCGATGAATGTGCAGATGGTGTGTTTGGCCGACCAGTACATCTCCCATGTGAATGCCAAATTTCCTGGCTCAGTGCATGACGCTTACATTCTGAGGAATAGCAGCATCCCTTATGTGATGGGGCAACTCCAGAGGCACCGTGTGTGGCTATTAGGTGAGGACATGGACCCTATACAGTGTGACTAGGTGTCTGGGTCTGGGGATATCCCTAAGAGTTAGTGTGTGTCTAACAGATTTCCCTCGACATTTGCAGGTGACTCTGGTTACCCCAACCTGTCATGGCTACTGAACCCAGTGAGGAATCCCAGGACAAGGGAAGAGGAACGCTACAATGAGGCCCATGGGCGAACTAGGAGGGTTATAGAGAGGACCTTCGGCCTCCTGAATGCCAGGTTCAGGTGCCTCCATCTTACAGGTGGTTCCCTATTCTACTCACCAAAGAAGGTGTGCCAGATCATCGTGGCCTGCTGTATGCTTCACAACTTGGCTTTGCGATGACAGGTGCCTTTTCTGTAGGAGGATGGTCCAGATGGAGGTCTTGTGGCAGCTGTGGAGCCTGTGGACAGTGAAGACGAGGAGGCAGAAGAAGAGGATATCGACAACAGAAACACAGTGATTCATTAATACTTCCAGTGAGACACAGGTAAGAAGACATCACTGTCTGCTACATCTGATACCCTTGTTCTACCTCTCATCTGTCTGTCACTTTCACCCAGTAAATGGACCCTGAGTTGTCACTTTCCTTTCAATTTCACAGATGTGGGTCCCACTGTGTGACAGCTGCTTTGTTTCCTCATGCACTAGAGCTGTGTGACATAGGTATGTTGATAATACAATGGATATAGCAGTTTTCCACAGTTATTGCAAATACACATTTTCGAAAGCACAGACTGACTCCAGATAGTTTTGTGATTTAAGGGTGTTTATTTAAGTGCTAAATAGTGGAGGAGGTTGTAAAATGGTAAGGGGTTATGGTGGAGGAATGTCCATGGCAGAGTCCAGTCTATTAGTCTCACAGGTGCATTGTCCAAAGGAGCATAGGAAGTGGAGCTGGGGCAGTTTAAGGATGTCAATCAGGGTAGTCTCATTTTTTGGCGGGGGTCTTGGCATTGTTCTCTGTCTTTGTCCTGGATCTCAGGCACTGCTTGCGGGGTGGTTCTCCATCTGCAGGGGGTGGGGTACTGGTGTCGTGGTCCTGTGGCGGTGCCTCCTGTCCACTAGCGCCGGCGGAGGTGGTGGGCAGTTCATCGTCCAGGCTAGTGTCAGGGGCCCCTTGTTGTGCCACAGTGTCCCTCCTGGTGTTGATGAGTTCCTTCAGCACCCCTACAATGATGCCCAGGGTGGCATTGATGGATTTGAGTTCCTCCCTGAACCCCAAATACTGTTCCTCCTGCAGCTGCTGGGTCTCCTGAAACTTGGCCAGTACCGTTGCCATCGTCTCCTGGGAATGGTGGTAGGCTCCTATGATGTTGGAGAGGGCCTCGTGGAGAGTGGGTTACCTGGGCCTGTCCTCCTCCTGTCGCACAGCAGCCCTCCCAATTCCCCTGTGTTCCTGGGCCTCTGTCCCCTGAACCGTGTGCCCACTGCCACCACCCTAGGTCCCCGGTGTTGTTGAGGTGGTGGGTTAGCCTGGGTTCCCTGTAGTGGTGGACACACTGCTGCTTGATGTGTCCTGGGGACAGAGGTATGGGCCCGCTGGGTGGGTGCTGTACTGGTGTTTCCAGAGGGGGGAGGCTCTGTGGAAACAACATAAGCTATTCTGGCTCACATTCCATAACAACTCTCACTGTTAAGGAGCACATAGCTACCATTTGAGAGCACCTGGAACACAGGTCTAATCAAGGGGACTGGAACTCCCTTCAGATAGCAAGCCAAATTTGCTGCTGAGGCATTACATGCCCTGTGCAAGGACAGCTGCTTACAACCCATTGAATGGCTCCCAGAAGTCCTGCATTTACTGATGCTAAGAAAGACCTCTTTCATGCCATTGAAACAGTTGCACGAAAGGGAAGCTCCCACACCTTATATACCTACCTCCCAGCCTTTCATATCTGCCCACTGGAATGTGTTTCAAGCAGAATGTGAATTAAAGTGTTGAAATAGGCAGATTAATAACTCAGTGTATCGATCATTCTGCAGATGGTATTTCAGCCACAGTACAAGGCAACTTTTCTAATTTCTCGATGTTTAGCATGACATAGGTTGCTTCCTTCTTAACCATAATTTGTTGTTGCTGCATTAAATTAAATGTTGAAAATATATCCCTTGCACTGCCGTGTTGCCAGGGAACGTGACCTGCTTTCAATTTTTGTAGTGTTCAACCTAACTGCATAATGGACCTTGACTGACTCTGTCCATGGTATAAAGATGACATGTTGCTCTGTACTATGTCTATTGTAGAAGAGACAATGTTGTTTAAAGTGAATATCTGGTCAGACAAGTTTTTAATCCCAATATCTAGAATGGCTAGTGCTTTCTGTACATTTTCCCGATCTATTTGTCATAACCGGGAAGCAGCTTCTTGTTGAGAAAGTTTCCAAATCTCAATATGTATACTGCATATAAGAGGCACTTTCTCCGTTGTATTCTGGGGCCTAACAGGAAATCCTTCAAATCTTTATCGTTAGTCAGGAGACCGAGGTTATGGACCGAGGTGTTCTTTAACAGCATCAAGTGAGGAACTTTTTAACCCATTTCTGGCATAATTTCCCTACACTATATGTTGTTACTATACCAGAGTGTTCTGATGAGACATAGCGAGGGTCTGGCCTACTCGTTCTAAAATCCCCTGTGGAGTTTACAAAAGTGTATGGCACCCATTGGTGTCTACTGGCCACATTAACCACCTACCAGGACATGAAAGTGATGTGTTAAATTTTACATTCTGGACCCACTCATTGAGCTGATTTCAGGTGCATTTATGTACTTTTGCCATTTGTAGAATTTATAAGGGGCAGGAATACTAGGCACATTCAAATCCTTAAATTTTGCCAAGCCTAAACAACTTGTCTGTTGTACAGTTTCATTTAAAAATCTAATTTGAACAGGTATCAGACATGCTCTAAATAAAGCTTCCTTCCCCCTTATTTCCCAATGTTTAATTCCCCACACACTTTTCAAGCCGATCGACTTCAACCAATATTCATAGCCTTCTATAGCTAACCAGGAAACAAAGGAATCTGAATAAATCAATTTTGTATCAGTCAATAATAGGTGTTGACTCTCCTTTACTGGCAGTTTAAAATAATATGACTTAACATTTTTAACATTGTACCAAGGGAAATATGCAAACGTTTTGGCATACATTTTGGAACTCCCCACTGGCGGAGTCAGACAGTGTTCCCACTGTGTAAACTTAAACATAGTCTTTGGGGTGTGAATGAAATGATTTCCATAATAATTATAACAGAACATATCTCCATAATTCTCTTAGGATTGATAAACACCCTCACTTTCAAATACAGTGAAATACTGCAGATCAGTCATCATAGAATCAACTGTTTTCACATCCCAATCATCCGAAACTACTCCGGGTGTTATAACACCGTTCATGGAAAGTCTAAATACATATGGAATTTGAATGACTTCCTTTGGGCCATATATATCAAATAGTACTTTATCCGAAACAATCCCATCAGGAAAAGGATTGGCGGAAATGCTCACTAGGGACAAGTCTCTGCAGACTTTGTGAGAGGAAAAATATAGTTTTAGGACCTCATCCACCAGTCAACTGTAGAGCGTTCAGGAAGGTAATGACCATTTATCAGTAAAAAGAAAACGATGACAAACCCAATCCAAAGCAGGAAGGCAAGTAAAGTCAATAAGAGTCATAGATAGTTCCATAGAAGAATAAAACAGTTAATTTTGAGCCCAATTATCAGCTTACATACTCATGACAGTTCTGTTGCAATAGAGGCAGATGAGTCAGTGAAAGTGTCATTGATGTCGTCAAAATATCCAGAAGACGTTTCTGCAAAAACTGGAGCCATAGTCGGACGAGGAGAACTAGCAGAAGTCTCTCTCGGTGGTTCATAGTAGACTATACCATCCGTTTGTGTAGAGTTTGAGTAGAATCGCTCAATGTTGTTGATGTTACTCAACACAGAAATAGTTAGTGGAACTAATGTAAGATCATTTTCCACCCTCCCTAAGCTCTGAGACGTCTCAGCGTAGCTGCTCAAAACCTGTAGAGGAACATCCTAGTCTGTAGTTAGAGGATTCGGGTACCATAGGTCTGCAGTGCAGGATCGGCCATATGGTGTACTTTGAAATTGTCCATGAAGACGAAACGATTTTCCTTAGAACCAGGCAGCAGTGGTAGATTGACAGTTCTGGTACAGTGTATTTCCAGGAGTGGAACTGGTGCACAATAGGAAGGACAAACTCCTTTTTCACAGCAATTTTTTCACACACTAGATCCCCAGCTTTTGGAATCCAGCCGGTAGATGTTATTGGTACATCCCTTATTCCCAAGGAGGTGGCATTCACAGATGCATTGTCATCAAGGAACTGTTGTAAGTCCTGCAAGACAGTGAAACGTTCATTTATGTCAAAAGGTGAATCTGCCTTCTCCACTCCAGGACCATCAATCTGGAACATACATTTGTGTTCCGAGCAGGCATTCCTACAAGGTACACCCCCCCCCCAGGAACCTTCTGGGCATATTAGTAAGTACTGTCTGGACTCCATACAGGTGTGTAAGCTAACTACGACCCCTGCCTAATACTCTAGCGGTTAAGGATTGCTTTAGTTCCTGGTTTCTTAGCTCCACTACACTATTTCCCTTGGGATGAAATGGAGACAAATAATGCAGTTGGACCCCTAACGAAGCCATGGCATCCCTGAAAGCCCTTGAGGCAAAAGCAGGGCCCTGGTCCGAGTGGAAAACCGCAACAGCATATGTGCCAATAAGGCAAATCTTTAATAACAGTTTGAGCGTCAGTCGAGCGTTGTGGCCAAAACCATAGAAATCTGGAGCACGAGTCAACAGCGACTAACATGTATCTGTATGCACCGGAAGGTGTCAAGGGACCACAATAATCCAAGTACATCCATTGTAACGGTTTGTTTGAAATCAAGAGGGGTGTCTGCGGCGGGCGTTTGACGGGGGACACTTTTATTTGTTGACAGACGTCTCAACAAAGGACATACTGCTTGGTCTGTTTGTAGACTATCCACCAGTAACATGCTTGTAACAATGATATTGTAGCCGCCACGCCAGCAAGGGTAGAAGCCACTCCCACATGCACTGCTTTGATCAATTCTGGTCTTTGATCTTTATAGTCAATCACACTATTATCCACCCCTATTATTACTACTAAGGCTACATTGAGGCATGATATGCAGCAGAAATATTTGGCAGGATAAGCCTGTGGCAACGGCGTGCTGTCAGCCAAAGCTTTCACAGCAGCCAGTGTTTTATCATCCAATTTCGTTCTAGATCGAGTTACTGCAGCAACAGAAGCCGTAGCTACTGCTGATTTGGCTGCTTCATCAGCCAAAGTATTGCCAGCAACGTGTATTCCAACATACTGATGTCCCAGTACATGTACAACATGGACATTGGATAGCATTTCAGATCTGCTACTTTCTGCCACTGAAGTCTAATCTCTGAACCCATTCTGGACACAATAGTACAAATCACATACAGTCAGCATCAGCTGCTCAGGATCCGCGTGTTCCAGTGCCATCACCAGAGCCTTGAGCTCTGCTAATTGTGCAGTGGAGTCCCCTAAGGTCTGCATGTATGTGTGTTTTGGATGGAATTCACCATCCGTCATGTGGCCACTCATGACTGCGCAAGTCGTGGAGTATTGATGTTTGTGCCTGTAACTGGTTGGGCTGAACCATCAGTGTACATAATTGTTTGATATTGTTCAATAGGCAATGTGCTAGATGGAACTGGGTATTCAAGTTCGTATTGCAAAAATCTTCAGTTTGTAATTTTGAGTTAAACATATAGTCAATATCAGTGCGTTAGGAACACTAGCTTTAGTAACAGCCTTTAGTAAGGGCCGGGATGTGAGGTACGACAATGATACATTTCCCCTGGGCCAGAGGTCTCTCTTTAATGACAGCCACTTAAACAGCACTGAGAATATTCTCAGTGGGAGCAAAGCATTGTTCTGCTGTAGAGTACAAATGTGATTTGGGTACTATTAGGACAGTCTCACCTCATTGAACGTTACATAAGTGAAACTAATGGCACCAGCAATAACTCTGATGACCAGGTGTTTTTTGTAGTCCCTTGTGCGTAGGCATTTAGCCGCAAGCATGTCCTGTTGTAATGCCCTGAGAATGCGTGTATGTTCGACTGCCCAGTATTTACTGGAGCCGTCAGGACAGATCAAGTAAAATACGGGTTTCATGCGTTGTGCATAATCTGGAATGTATGCTCTGTCAAAATTTCAAAAGCCCTCCAAAAACTGGAGCTTTTTGATGGTGTTTGGAGGTTTTAGTTGTGCGCATTTTTCAAAAAATTGGGGCACAAGGCTCTTGCCTTCATTGATAATTTGTATCCCAAAACTGGACACTAAGGAAGGCTATTTTAGTTTTTTTTAAGTTGAATTTGTAGCCTATTTCTGCAAATCCCACAACAATGCGGGCTACCCGTCTAATATGTTGCATGAGGTCATCGTCCGCAAGGTAGATATCATCCACGTAGGACAACGCCTCAGGGTCAATGTAGCATAAAATAGATGTTGCACAAGCTGAAAACAGTCCTGGACTGTTCTTGTACCTTTGTGGGAGTCGGCAAAACATTTTCTGAGAGCCTAAAGCACTGAAACGTGTTAAGTCCCTACTTTCAGGTGCTATATTTTGGCAGAAAAACCTGTTCGATATATCCAGGGTCATTTTGTATTTTTTGTGCACTATATTGTTCATAAGTGCTGTGCGTATGCATTTTGTATAGAAAATGTACGTGTGTACTGTTTAAATGTCTGTACTCTAAGACTATTCTGTATGGATGGTTGGGTTTAGCTTCGGGGAACACTGGATTGTTCATTGGTGAGACACAGGGTTCAATTACGCCCACGTACTCTAACTGTGTGAGGATTTCTTTCATGGGTGCTTTAGCTTTATGCTTTATTGGATATTGGGCTTGTGGTTGGAATTTAATTAGCATTACATGATAGGGAGAATCTTTATCCCACCCTACATGGTTGCAATATAACTCAGGTGCCTACGCCACTGCCCAATCAATGGCATGAATTTCTACTAGCTTTCTGGGAACCAGGGTGAGAGAAAGACTATTCAATTATTTCCTCACCATAAGGGAGATTATGGACAAGGTCTGGTGGCCAATCTTTCTCGACCACCAAAATATAATAAATGGTAACAATGCGATCCCAAAAGATGGCGTTGATTGTGTGTTCAGTGTCTCCTTCTAACTGTAAAGTTACTTTATACACCCTATCGGGTGTGGAGACATGCACATCTGCAATCTCAACTTGTAAGAAGTCATCAGTTGCTTTTACCTCCAGATGCTCCAGAAGATTCTGGTGAACTATTGTGACCTCTGCTGCACTGTCTAGCAGTGCTAGTGCCCACTTCCTCTTCTTCAGTAAAGCCCTATTTCTGAGTGGCATGTCATATTGCAACTGCTGACAGTTTTTTCTTTTTAAATTGGGGTTTTTGTTGAGGAAGATTCTCTTCTTTCTTAACAGAAACTTCAGACGAGCGTTGTGAGTCCTTTCTTGGTTTCATGTACTCTGTTCGCTGCTCTGACCGCCCACCTCTCTCACTGCATTTTTCTGGTGAGTCCTGAAAGGAACGAGATTGACCTGTATCAGTATATTGATATCTGTTAGGCGTTTTTATATTATCTCTATTACTAAGATTATGGTGTTTTGAGGGGTCTCTGAATGCGAAGATTCTCCCCTTTTTTAAATTTTTTTGGGTGTTGTTGTTTTTTATACCAGCATTTTTTAGGTCCTTCAGGTGCTTGCTCGGTAGAATCTTTATTAGATGTACCCTGTAGTTGTGGTTTAATGGGTCTGGACTCAGACTATCTCGACCAATACTAGAGTAGGTCTCAGCGATAATCTTTGGCAGTTCACGTTCTTGATCCTGTACAGGAATGTTTCATAGCCGCATATGCACCACTAGTGCAACTGCCTTCCCTTTGAGATTACTTAATATCATTGAAGACACTGTGGCAAAGTTGCCCATTAATTGCATCACCAAATCCAGGGCCGGGGCAGCCCAGTTTTTGTCTTCAATTTTTTTTAACACCTCTGGAAAATTGGTATAGAGCGTGGCAAATATTGTGCCCCAAGTGTTGCAGTTATCTACTGTGGGAACCATCCCGAATGGCAAGCACATAGTGAGTATTCTATGTTTATTCTGAGGTCCCATACAGGGAAAAACTGCTTCCAGTGTATACATTTTTTGAGCTAATCAAAACAGAATTTCCTCCTGCTTGGTGGGTACTTTACCCATGATCGAATGTACAGTCCCAGGCTTGATGTCTGGCGTAACTACATGTGGTTGTGCTAGGGCAGCATGTGCTGGGTTATTATTTAATGTTTGTATTAAAAACTGTACTAGCAGTCTGTATGTTGCAGCGAGCTCTGTATATAGGTGGTGAACCTCAGCTACCACCAAGGTTGCTGCTTCAGGCTGCAATGTTTATGTAGCCAATAAAGGCCAGGCTGTCACAGCATTGCCACTAGGATGTAAGTCATCATAATAGTCCAAATGGTGAAGAAAGGAGTAGAAGGTATGAGAGTACTCACTCGGACTTCTACTGGTTCTGACCGGGAACCTACCCGGGCCCGTGTTCCTGCAAACAACAATGGAATGTGCCCTCAGCGTTTATAACACCGAAAGGGCTCACTTGTGCGCAGAACCCGGATGTAATTCCGGCGTTCCTATTGGTTGCGCATGGTCATGTGGCCACAAAGAAAAATAAAGCTAATAGGAGCACTAACCGAAATTGGGAAAAAGGTCCAGGAACACAGAGCCTGCATTCCTGTTGGCCGTACACAATCACATGGTCACGAGAGTGATGAAGATAGAAACAGGTCTATTCAGAAAAATATTCAAGAGCAGAATATCGGTGTTCATACAGATCGTGCAGTGTCATGTAGTAAAGGCTATAGAAGTCGAAATCAGCCTGCTTGTGGCTAAAAAAACCCTGGGTAAAGTAACACCTATCTTGTAGTGCAAAAGGGCAGTTGTCCAGCACTGATAAATAGAAAAAAATGGTAAAAGGATGATCAAATATGTGTTACAACATAGAACACCAAAATGGCAATAAAAATTACATGAATGCCACAATATAGGCAATAAAAAAGGGGACAAAGCCTATATCAGAAAAATATATATAGACAGGGAAACTTCCCTCAAAGGGTGACAGTATATGTACACAAAAGTGTCATAGTGAGTACGTCAAGTCATGATGTTATGTTACCCCAAGGGATGTCATCATTGAGTCCCAAAATATGTGTCTTTAGCTTAAAGATTAAAGACCCACCGTTGTTCGATCCTAAAGAGGATCCTGGAGTCATGGTATAAAAATTGCAGTGCTTGCAGTACCACCCACCATAAATCATCAGGGCCATGTTTAGCTTCCAAAAAATGTAGACTTAACTTGGTACTTGTGCGGGCACACCTAATATTACTGCGGTGTTCGTTAATCCTATTTTTGACCGGTCTAGTGGTCATACCCACATACCGTAGCTCACATGGGCAAGTGATCATATAGATACAATTGCGTGTGTTGCAGTTGGTATGCCCGTTAAGGTGCCATGTACCTATTGGGTCCAAATCCAATCTCTCCAAACGTTTGGTCAGAGGGCAAACATTGCATGTGCCACATGGAAGGTGGCCAGTTACTGGAGGGTGGTCTGACCCCATGCCAAATAACAAGTTAGGCCCCCTGACCCTATTGGTCATGGTGGGGTTACTCCAGCTCTGGGTAACCTCTTTGGGTAAGCTAGGGGTGACCCTGGCTAAGATAAGATTAGCAGAGGTGGATACCTCTAACCCCAAAATAGAGAGAATGGGTGAAGACATTAAAAGCACAGACAAGAGGCAATTCAGATTAGGTCCTATCACTGTGGAAGTGGGTCAGTTCCCCAGAGGGAATGACCTGAACAGGAGGATATAAGGCAGAGTATGCCCTGCAACAAACCAGCCTATTTCCTCTACTCTTCCTCGCATGCCAGACTAGGAAGACTCCCCCAGCTTTGGGTAAGTCTCCTGGCCTGTGGGCTGGGGGGGGGCTTGTGTAAGGAAATGGCTCCCTGTTGCAGTTACCCCCCCACTTTTTGCCTGATACTGATGCTGACTTGACTGAGAAGTGTGCTGGGACCCTGCTAACCAGGCCCCAGCACCAGTGTTCTTTCCCTTAAAATGTACCATTGTTTCTACAATTGGCACACCCCTGGCACACAGGTAAGTCCCTTGTAAAAGGTACCAATGGTAACAAGGGCCCTGTGACCAGGGAAGGTCCCTAAGGACTGCAGCATATGTTGTGCCACCCTAAGGGACCCCTCACGTAACACATGCACACTGCCATTGCAGATTGTGTGTGTTGGTGGGGAGAAAAAGGCAAAGTCGACATGGCATCCCCCTCAGGGTACCATGCACACAAAATACTGCCTGTGGCATAGGTACGTCACCCCTCTAGCAGGCCTTACAGCCCTAAGGCAGGGTGCAATATACCACAGGTGAGGGCATAGCTGCATGAACAATATGCCCCTACAGTGTCTAAGTCTATTCTTAGACATTGTAAGTACAGTTGTGGCCATATTAAGTATATGGTCTGGGAGTTTGTCAAAAACGAACTCCACAGCTCCATAAAGGCTACACTGAATACTGGGAAGTTTGGTATCAAACTTCTCAGAATAATAAACCCACACTGATGCCAGTGTTGGATTTATTTAAAAAAGGCACACAAATAGGGCATCTTAGAGATGCCCCCTGTATTTTACCCAATTGTTCAGTGCAGGACTGACTGGTCTGTGTCAGCCTGCTGCTGAGAGACGAGTTTCTGACCCCATGTGGTGAGGGCCTTTGTGCTCTCTGAGGCCAGAAACAAAGCCTGCACTGGGTGGAGATGCTTAACACCTCCCCCACTGCAGGAACTGTAACACCTAGCAGTGAGCCTCAAAGGCTCAAGCTTCGTGTTACAATGCCCCAGGGAACCCCAGCTAGTGGAGATGCCCGCCTCCCAGACACAGCCCCCACTTTTGGGGAGAAAAACAAGGAGGAGTCACCCACCAGTCAGGACAGCCCCTAAGGTGTCCTGAGCTGAGGTGACCCCTGCCCTTAGAAATCCTCCATCTTGATTTTGGAGGATTCCCCCAATAGGATTAGTGATGTGCCCCCCTCCCCACAGGGGGGAGGCACAAAAAGGGTGTAGCCACCCTCAAGGACATTAGCCATTGGCTACTGCCCTCCCAGACCTAAACACACCCCTAAATTCAGTATTTAGGGGCACCCCAGAAACTAGGAAACTAGATTCCTGCAACATAAAGAAGAAGGAGGACCGCTGACCTAAAGCCCTGCAGTGAATACGGAGACGACAACTGATTTGGCCCCAGCCCCACCGGCCTGTCTCCCTACTTCAAAAAAAAACTGCAACAGCGATGCATCCAACAGGGTCCAGCGACCTCTGAAGCCTCAGAGGACTACCCTGCATCTAAAGGACCAAGAAGCTCCCGAGAACAGCGGCCCTGTTCAAGAAACTGCAACTTTCTGCAACAGAGAAGCAACTTTAAAGACCACACGTTTCCTGGCGGAAGTGTGAGACTTTCCACTCTGCACCCGACACCCCCGGCTCGACCTGTGGAAAACTAACACTACAGGGAGGACTCCCCGGCGACTGCAAGCCAGTGAGTAGCCAGAGTTGACTCTCCTGAGCCCCCACAGCGACGCCTGCAGAGGAAATCCATAGGCTCCCTCTGACCGCGACTGCCTGTAACAAGGAACCCGACACCTGGAACCAGCACTGCATCCGCAGCCCCCAGGACCTGAAGGAACCGAACTCCAGTGCAGGAACGACCCCCAGGTGACCCTCTGCCTAGCCCAGGTGGTGGCTACCCCGAGGAGCCCCCCCTGTGCCTGCCTGCATCGTTGAAGAGACCCCCGGGTCTCCCCATTACTTTCAATACCCCTGTGCCACTGAGGGTGTACTTTCTGTGCCTGCTTGTGTCCCCCCCTGGTGCCCTACAAAACCCCCCTGGTCTGCCCTCCGAGGATGGGGGTACTTACCTGCTTGCAGACTGGAACCAGGGCCCCCCTATTTCTACTGAAGCCTATGTGTTTTGGGCACCACTTTGACCTCTGCACCTGACCGGCCCTGAGCTGCTGGTGTGGTAACTTTGGGGTTGCCTTGAACCCCCAACGGTGGGCTACCTTGGACCCAACTTTGAACCCTGTAAGTGTTTTACTTACCTGTGAACTTAACAATTACTTACCTCCCCCAGGAACTGTTGATTTTTGCACAGTGTCCACTTTTAATATAGCTTATTGCCATTTTTGTCAAAACTGTACATGCTATTGTGATTATTCAAAGTTCCTAGGATACCTGAGTGAAATACCTTTCATTTGAAGTATTACTTGTAAATCTTGAACCTGTGGTTCTTAAAATAAACTAAATAAATATATTTTTCTATATAAAAACCTATTGGCCTGGAATCAGTCTTTGAGTGTGTGTTCCTCATTTATTGCCTGTGTGTGTACAACAAATGCTTAACACTACCCTCTGATAAGCCTACTGCTCGACCACACTACCACAAAATAGAGCATTAGAATTATCTCTTTTTGCCACTATCTTACCTCTAAGGGGAACCCTTGGACTCTGTGCACACTATTTCTTACTTTGAAATAGTATATACAGAGCCAACTTCCTACATTGGCGGATCAGCTGTGGGGTCTAAGACTTTGCATTTGCTGGACTACTCAGCCAATACCTGATCACATGACTAAATTCTAAAAATTGTCATTAGAAACAGATTTTTGCAATTTGAGTTATTTTTCTAATTTTGTAAAAGTCCTGCTAGGGCCTTGTGTAAGTCCCTGTTAGCATTTCTTTTAGAGTTTAAAAGTTTGTAAAAGTTTGGATTTAAGTTCTAGAAGTAGTTTTTAGATTCATTCAAAGTAATCCCAACTTTTAGAGAAATAATGTCGAGCACAGATGAGATGGTGGTGGAACTCAACCTCACCCCTTACCTGCATCTAAGGATGTCAGAGTTAAGGTCTCTCTGTAATCTAAACAAGATAAAAACTTGGTCCAACCCTACCAAAGTACAGCTCCAGGAGCTTTTGGCAGAGTTCAAAAGGGACCACCCCTCTGAGGATAATCCTTCAGATGGGGAAATTAGTGAACAGTAGGATGACTTCCCCTCTCCTGTCCTAAATAGGGAGAACAGGGTCCCTCAAACCCTGACTCCTCAAATCCTAGTCAGAGAAACTGGTTCTTCCATAGGGGAGTTCAGTACCTATGAAAACATTGAGGGCAGCCTCAATGAAGATGACCTCCTGTTAGCCAGGATGGCCAAAAGATTGGCTTTGGAGAAACAGCTCCTAGCCATAGAAAGGGAAAGACAAGAGATGGGTTTAGCTCCATTCAATGGTGGCAGCAACTTAAATAGGGTCAGAGATAGTACTGACATGCTAAAAATCCCCAAAGGGATTGTAACAAAATATGAAGATGGTGATGACATCACCAAATGGTTCACAGCTTTTGAGAGGGCTTGTGCAACCAGAAAAGTAAACAAATCTCACTGGGGTGCTCTCCTTTGGGAAATGTTCACTGGAAAGTGTAGGGATAGACTCCTCACACTCTCTGGTAAAGATGCAGAATCCTATGACCTCATGAAGGCTACCCTGATTGAGGGCTTTGGATTCTCCACTGAGGAGTACAGGATTAGGTTCAGGGGGGCTCAAAAATCCTAGAGCCAAACCTGGGTTGATTTTGTAGACTACTCAGTGAAACACTGGATGGTTGGGTAACTGGAAATGAAGTGCATGACTATGTTGGGTTTAATAATTTGTTTATGAAAGAACACATTTTAAGTAACTGCTTCAATGAAAAGCTGCATCAGTATCTGGTAGACCTAGGTCCAATTTCTCCCCAAGAATTGGGAAGGAAGGCAGACCACTGGGTCAAGACTAGGGTAAACACAACTTCCACTGGGGGTGACCAGAAGAAAGGGGTTACTAAGCCTCCCTAGGAGAAAGTGGGTGACACTAGAAACAAAGAAAAAGAGTCCTCTGTAGGCCCCCAAAAACCAGACCAGGTGGGTGGGCCTCAAGACACAACCCAAGACACAACCCAAAACAAAGGTGGGTACCAGGATAAGAACTGGGATGCCACTAAGGCATGGTGCCAAAACTGTAGAGAGACAGAGCACCACACCAAGGACACTTCGTGTCCCAAAAACAAACCCCCTAGCAAAATTCCAGGGGTGACCAGTGTAGCCATTGGGGATGACTCCTCAGATGAGGAGGTCTTCATACCCTTCAACTGGAAAAAGGGCCCAACAGGTGAGTTGGAGATTCCAGAGGGAAGTAGACACTTCCACCACCTACTGGTGAATGGAATCCCAGCCACTGCCCTGAGAGACACTTGTGACAGTCACACTATTGTGCATGGCAGGCTTGTGTTCTCAGACCAGTACATCCCAGGTAAGACTGCCAGAGTAAGAGTTAGCCCAGACAGGGCCTCTGATAGGCCTGTGGCTTTTGTGCCCATAGAAGTGGGTGGGACTTTTAGCTGGAGAAGGGTGGTAGTCAGTACAGACCTCCCCCTTGATTGTCTCCTTGGAAATGACTACCCAGAGGTTAGTCAGAGCCCAAGAGAGGAACTGGTCCAGTGCCAGTCCTCTCCCAAGGGTTCTGGAGGTACTACCCCTGCAGTTACGGGGCTTGCATACTAGCAATACAGCAGCTGCGGCCTACCTTGAATCCTGGCCTGGCAGCAAAGAGGGCCATCTCAGGCCTCTGAGGCTCCACCTGGCCAATCAGTGCAACAATCCTTTTCGAGGCGGCTGTGGGGGGGGGGGGGGACATTTATCATGTGATTGTGGGCTGAGGTGTATGCATTTTCCAGGTCCGGTTCTTCATAGGAGTTTGTTAGGGCGCCTGGGAACCATCTCCACACATCCCTCCACACCTGCAGCCTTCTTTCTTTCAGTGCATTCAGCACTGTGTAGTAAGGGCCCCCGCCTCCTTGTAGCACAGTTCAGCCTCTCCACTGAGCATCCATTTGCTGCAGTAGAGGGGGCACCCCAGTGGTGCAAGCCCCTTTGGGGGCCCTCAGCTGCCACCCCCCAGCCCGCCACAAAACCGTACAAAGCTTTCAGAGGGTTCCGCTGGCCACTGAGCTCCAGGCAGACACCATGTTGGCGCCCCGGGTCAGGAATGCTCTTGGCCTTGTTCTCTTCACTGCCTCGGACCTGGGGGTGCCAGGCAAGAGCCTCTCCCCCTATGCCCCAGAGGAGGGTGGTGTCTGATGTGTATTACTCCCAGACAGTGAAACAAAGAATGAATAGGGGTTGGCAGGATTGGCCATCGCTGACTTGATAGAGGGGTGGAGCAGTCAACTACAACTCTTGCTCATCACAAAGCCTTTGTCTGTGCACACTCACAATGGGTCCAACACTAGTTTTTAGTGTCCCAAGACAAGCTGGAACCAGGGCAGGAAGGTGGGAAATTCCAAACACCTCTGGGAGTAGAAAGGTCTAGAACCTCCTCCTACATCAAAGGTGTCACAGAGATAAATCGCAGACCCTCAGACCCAACTCTTCAGTACACACCTGGATCTGTGAAAGTCTCAGAAGAAGGACTGCTGTGCTACTCAACTGCAAGAAAGACTGCTACTCTGTTGCCCTAAAACCTGAGTAGGAAGGGCTGGACCTCCATCTTGAACCCAGGACCACCAGAGCAATTCTGAGGGCTAGTTGCCTGATCAAAGCCTCATGGACAGAAACTCCTCCAACTCTCTTGAACCCTGCACCTGTACTCTACCTGCTGTGAGTCCTAACCCACCGCAAGTGTTGCCCCTCCAGTCCTGGATTCTTGGAAGTGGGAATAGAGGTGCATGGCTGTCACCAAATCTGGTGTGAAGCAGCACATAACCCCGCAAAACCTTGCTGCATAGCTACAAACAAAGAAGTTTTAAGGCATGGCCAAACTGGGCAAGTGCCCAGGGCCTCCACCTTCCCAGGGGCCTACTCTGAAAAAGACCTGTCTTTCTAGTTGACCTATCTGTATTCTATTTCTCTCTCTTAAAACATCTGTCCCTCTGCCTACCTCAACCCTGACTCAGTCTCTCTACCCAGTGTCATCTTTAGGATTTTTGGGGGCCCTGGCAAGACATAATTCAACTGTTCTGTGATCCTGTTAAAGCTTAGTATTACCTGGCATCCCAGAGAATATGAATTATCAGGAACTGAGTAACAAAACTGAAATTAGTTCCACACATTTGCCACCAAAATATGTCTTGCCCAGACCCCCAAAGACCTTAAGACGACACTGGTTACGAGCTTCATTTGGCTGAGCGATACAGAGTCCTGCAGAGCCTCACGGCACAGTTGACAACCTTAACGGACTCGTCATGCCAGGCAAAGACTCACTGCCCAGCTGCCAGCCCATCGGACATGACACAAATTGATGCAAAGCCTTGCCACACAGCTTCATTGGAACCGATGCAGAGCTACACAAACAGATGTAGGATCTTGCACTGCGGACCTCATAGCTCCTTTGAACCGAAGCCAGACAATGCAAAGCCTTGCAAAGCGATGCTGCGCAGACCATGCACCACAATTTCAGTCACTTTGTTCAGCAGGCCTGTGTCCCTGTAGGCGCCCTGCACTCCATTGCTGTCAGCCTGAATTTGTGACTTTTTCTTGGTCCAGTGCGAACAGATAAACAGTTGGAGCTTGTAGGCACTATATTTACTTAAATCTTTAAAATTGCCTATCTCTGGTTCTTCTGATTGGATATTTGTTGTTTTGGTATCACATAATTTATTACATTTTACTTTATTTTTCTAAATTGGTGTGGTATTTGTCTTGTGTTGTATTTACATTTTATTATTCTTTGAAGTGCTGCATAAATACATGAGGACAGGTAAATTTGGGGTTTGTTTGTGTTTCACCCCGACAGGAATAGTGATTGTTGCTTGAGTAGGGCGTCACTCCTCCTTAACCAGTAACTTAATTTCCTACAGTCCCATAACACGATAATATACATGCCAACTTTTTTAGAACAGGAAAGAAGGAGATTTTGATAAAATAATCAGGGAATTAATTTTCCTTTTTTACTTCTATTGCAACAGAGGCTATTTCAGGCATGGGATAGCTACAATAATGCACTTTTTTCCTTCGCATTTTGTGAGGCTCCCATTTGAATTGGGTCTATTGGCATAAATGCGATAACAGCACCTCAATGGTCATCACGTATGACATGGAAACATTACCCTTATATGCTACCAGTGTGTAGTGAGCCCTCCATCCACTACGCTGTGACCTGGGCACCTAATTTTATTGCAAGCAACCCTCAGGGGCAGCCAAGGTTAAAATAAATGAGATGAAGACTGCCTGTGGTCTTTTCCCACATCGTATTCAGTGTGTCTATAGTCACTCTGTTCTGGGGTCTCAGGGACCATGTGCAAGCTTCAGGACCCATTTGGTGATGAGGTGGGCGTGCTTGCAGTTTCAGATTCCCCACTGCAGCTTCAGACTCAACTCGCCCTCACGGGCCTGACTGGTGCAGTGCCACACCAGTTCCACCATGGCCCTGCACATGTGGCTTTCTGCCTGCCTCTGTGCTGCTGACTTCACATGATGGCCAGATCTGGCTCTCACAGCCTCCTCAGTTCTGCAACGCTCTGTACCAGGCCCGCCAACCCACATCGAGCCCCTGTTTCCTAGTGGTGAGCTTTTTGGCCTAAGCGGTGTTGTTCGCATATTGCTCCAGCCTACTCTCTCATCTTGAACCATCATCCTTGTGACTATCTTTTGCCATTCGATTGCAAGTGTATCAAGGGGGCAACAGAGCTGCTTCCTGCTTCCCTGTCTGGGGACCTCAAGCTTGCACGTTGCTGCCATTCTGCATCTATGCCATAAAAGCAGACCTGGCCTGCCCTGGGGCACCTACCTGACTTCTAAGACAAACTCCCCTACCCTAGAGGTGGGCCTCGCTGGACCCGAGCAGTGGCTGACACTCACCTTACCTTGACCATTTGCCTGGATGCCATACTGTGAGCATCTGTGAGTACGCACAGCCCTCCCTTCTGTACCAAGAACTATGTACTCCATCCCTTATGAGCTGGGTTTAACAACTGAGAGAGGGGCCACATGGCAGATTAAGCTAATGCTGTGCACACTCCAGTGACACCTGCACCCCGACAATACCCCCGGTGGGGGCCTTACAACCTTTCAGTGAACTTGCGGTTCCTGCCACAGCACTCCGCCCCTCAGATGAAAGACATGTGTGGGCAGGTTGAGCAATTATTTCAGGCAACCCAAGAAACTGATGGCGCTGTCAAGTGGTCCCTTCTGCTTCACTATGCGGGGGAAGAGATCTACAAGTTGTCTGAGTAGCTCCGCAGCACTGAGGTGGAGGATGACTATGATGCAGCGGTGAGGGCAGTGAATGGTTATTTCAACCCACCACTGAACCTAGACTTTGAGTGCTTCAAGCTGCGACTAGCACGCCAAAGCGAAGGAGAATCAATCAATACCTTCTATGCCCGGCTTCGCGAACTGCCCAGCATGTACATAGTAGATGATAAGCAGAAAGAAGGCTGAGCACAGATCATTCATAGGTGCAGATCTTAGCCACTTCATAGCCTAATCCGAGACAACCTAACATCGGCTTGGAGGACATCCTTATCTTGGCACACTCACATTACCTATTGGCAGCAAGGATAGCAGAAATAGTCGTGGCACTGACACATGACCAATGTGATGGCAAAATGCCCACCGTCAAAACAGAAACTGTAAATGCAATCACTTTCAAGCTGAGGTCTACTCAAGTGAACAGATGACACCCACTGTCACTGGGTGAGGCCAAAAGTGCGGGAGGGATGAACACCCATTGAAGAACTGTCCAGCTCAAGGTAAAACATGTTCAAACTGTGGCAAACTCAACTACTTTGCCAAGATGTGCATAAGATGCCAGAGAAGCCAAAGAAACAGAGTGTATAATGAAAGAGTAACAAAAGCAGTTTGACACTTGTCCATGGCTGAAGATGGACGTCAGAGCCCCGATTCCCAGCGCAAATAGCCAAATAGTGCTCCGGGGGGGGTAATCTCAGAGGAGGAAGACGTGTTTCTGATATCATTCACAGAACACCTTAAAAAGTATTGGGGGCTACAGCCCATGTGCATAGTGGATATCGCAGTCACGGCTCTTACTGACACTGGTGCATTGTTGAATGTGATTTGCTATTATCAATACTACTGTCTCTGTCCCAGGCCAGTGCTTGTGCCCGTGGTGACTACGATCTACACTTACAGGGGACAGATGGCCCTGCAGCTGTGAGGAACCATGGAAGTATGAGTATGGTCCAATGGCAAGGACTATGCGGCAAATTTTGTATCATTAAGGGGGATACTCTGATTAGATGTCACATGGTACAGGACTTGGGGCTAGTATCCTGTAAAGAAATGTACAACAGTTCAAAGTGGATGAGGTTTTTGATTAATTCCCTAGCCTGTTCCAAGGGCTAGGGGGTCTCCGCACATATCCAATAAAGCTACATGTTGATAGGTCAATCAAACCTGTGGCCCTCAGATAGAGGAGGGTGCGTTTTCAACAGTGGCCTTTGGTAGAGAAGGCGCTCCAAAAATTGGAAAGGGTGGAGTATACATAGGGCACCAGCGCCCCGCAATCCCACTGAAGTTGCAGGTTCATTGGGATGGTGGCCTACTGTGGAAGGTTCACCCCTAACTTGGCGACCATTACAGAGCCACTGAGGGCTCTGAAGAGAGTGGATGCTCGGTGGGTCAAGGGGCCCAAGGAAGAAGACTAGTTCCAATGGATCAAATCTGCACTCCTTGGCAAAAAGCAAAAAATGAGCTCCTCGTGGATGCCAACACAGAGGGACTGGGTACGGTCCTAAAGCAAGAGGTGGAGTCAAGCAGGTAGGTGCCCCAGGCATTTGCAAGTAGGACGCTTACAAGAAAAGAGACCAGGTATGCCCTATAGAGCGAGAGGCCCTAGCCATCAAGTGGTGTGTGGACACTCACCTATATCTGTGCGGATGACACTCCTGGGCAATCATAGACCACCAGCCGCTGATCCATCTTTTCAAAGGCACTGTGCTTCACCCTCCTACCAGGATTAAGCAATTGGTGATATAATTGCAGCAGTATCAAGTTGAAGTGGCATACCGGCAAGGTTCCTGGAATCCAGCTGATTTCTTCTCCAGGCACCCGCAAGCAGAAGGCGAAACAACGAGACAGGACGGTAGGTTCCCAGAGGATTACATGAGGCTGGTAACGCAAGGGACATGCCCATGGGCTCTGAGTCTGCAGGAGATCAATCAGGTAACCAAAAGAGACAATGTGCTGATGAAAGTCAAGGAGACCTTACATGAGGGGCCTGGAATCTATTTCTGCAGGATGCATTCCAGTGGTGTGGCCCGGACAAAGAACTACTGATACAACTATAGAAAGTTAGGCACAAGCTCCTCTCCACCCCAGAAGGACTGGTGCTGAGAGGAATCCACATAGTGATTTCTGCAGAGCTGATACGTCAGGTGGTAGAGCTGGCATACGGAGGGCACCAAGAGGCCACTCAAACTAAAAGCAGCCTCAGGGAAAAGGTGTGGTTCTCAAGACTTAAAGCAGTAGTGGATGAGCTGGTTCAGAGGTGTGAGGTGTGTCACGTGTTCAGCAGCCCTGAAGCCCCAGTGCCAGTGATCACAGAGGAGAGAAGCGACATTCCCTGGGAAAAGTTCAGCCTGGGTTTTGGCAGTTTTTCAAATGGGTGCATAACAAAGGAATCAGTAGCTAGCCAATGCAAGTAACCTGTTGTGGAACTGGTGGAGTCGGCTGCTTTCCACAACATAAGTACCGCCCTTGACAAGGTCCTAGTGTCATTTGGGTTTCCAGAGGAGATATGGACAGACAATCGCCTGCCAATTCACGAAACTGAATTCAGAGAGCTCCTGCAACATTTTGGGATAAAACACAGATGCATTACTCTGCAGTGGCCACGGGCAGATGGAGATGTGGAATGGTTAATGCAGACTTTGAACAAGGTTTTGAGGAATGCCGTTCGCAAAAGGACCAACCCGAAGTGTGACCTTAACCATTTCTTATGAGAATATCAAGGAACTCCTCAGTGCACCACAAGATGCTCGCCATGGGCACAGATGATGAAGGGGTAACAGTATTGTGCTTCAAAAGGAATGGTGTGGAGGATAATGATGAAAGCGAAGGCAACATTGAAGGTGTGGAGGAAAGCCCTATGCCACTGGGAGAGCGTAGCCTATATCATCTATATTAACATGAAATGCTTATGAACTAATGTGTGATAATGCCACTTAAGTAATTGTATTAATGTATTTTGTTTAAACGTGCACCTGAAATGTGACCACGGGGAGTGGCCACCAATGTATACGGGAACTAATAGAAATGACTAATATTGATAAAATATGTTATTGGAGCGTGGTTTTGTACTAATTATTGATGAATGCATTATTGAATTTGTGCTGAAATCCTTGTAGGCCTTAAGTTAGCATGAGCCGAAGCTTAGCTGCTTGGCTCTCATATTAAACTTATTTTTCCTATCTTGCAGTGTGCTGACTCGCAAAAGGACATGACCCCTTGTTTTCTTCAAACTAGAGGCTGAATGTAACTATAGTAGATCTGTTCCCATGAAATCCCCATTGCTTGTAGAAATTACTAATCAAAATGCAAGAGTGTAGATTAATGTAATGTACAAGGTCGTTCAAACCGGTGAAGACAATGGGGCTACTGACCAAAAGATGTGCAAAGAATTACAGAAGGATGAAATCAGACCGGACGTGCTACCTCTGAAGACGTCAATCATGTCAACCAATGAAATGTTTGTAAAATAATCTGGGGTGAAAGATTAATGACCTAATGCATTTTCCAATTGGATAAAGATAGTGGGATATACCCAAGGTCCAATGAAATTTTAATGGAATGTACAACGGAAAGGGATAAAAACCCATGACACGGGAAGCCATTGAGAATTAGGTAGGGAATGCTATTGATTTTATCCAGAAACTTTGTCACTCTGTTTGGTGACTTATTGGTTTGCTTAGAACCATCCTCGTCCTTAGATTGCCCATTTATACACTTTACCTCCTTATGAGGGAAATGCCCTTTTTTGCCCCAGAGCTGAGTTTTGACTGATGGCGAATCAACTGATGTCCTGAAGACGACGACTGATCCTGTGTGCTGACCTAAACCTTGGAGGGTAACTATGACAATACAACTGTGATTTGTCTGTTTGCTTTTCCTTTCTAGGTACCAACTGCTTACTTTTGACAGGGACCGTAGCTAGATGTTTTCCAAATTGGTGTTCTAAATTGTTTTGCATGAAGCCCAACATGCTAATGCTAATCAGTGGTTAGGACAGGGGTTCACTAAAATTGACGCAAATAGACAAATGACTGAATCTATGCTTTGTTGAACTGACACGTTGATGACACTCTGCTAAAGTTGATTAATGTACACGCTGTGTTATGTTTTGATGTTTGCGATTCTTGCCTTAATGAAATCTTACCAAAGTTGCCATATCGTGACTATGCTGTTTTGTTTCTTGGTTATGAGATTAACGTATCTACTTTGAGAATTGTAACTAATAGGGAATAAAGCTCATAAAATTCTACTAAACTGGTGTGGTTATTCATGACTACAAGGTCATGGTGGTGGTGTCTTGAGTTGATTAATGTCTTTGACTAAAGTAAAATGCATTGTGATAATAAATATTGATGACATTATTGACGTATTGGTTGACGCATTGATTAGCTATCTCGTCCTAAGGTGTCTCTCAACTGGGTCAAAAGATTCATTGGCCTAAAACGAGTCCTTATGTGTAATAAATTATCATAGAGGGACGCGTTAGCAGTTTTGGTAGCAGAGTGACGGTTTGGCCCTTTGGGGCCCTAGGAAAGAGAATTCTTGTTTAGATTGTTTTTCTGAGATAATGCAAATCGGGGGTATGATGTGTTTCTAAATTCACCATGACTTTCCCGGGATCTCGGAGCCTGCCTAAGTGAGTTGGGAATGTTCTCGGCGTCATAGTATGTGTGGTGTAGGATTTGCGCTTGCTCAGCTTATGCATTTTGCAGGAGATTTGTGAAGTTTGTGTGTATTTAGGCCAGGTAAATGTTGTTTTAGTAGGAGTGGGCGTACTCCGCAGTATGAGAGTAGGGAAGTCGGCGTACTTCATATGAGTGTGGCGCTTTGTGCTCAAAATTATCCACGTGGTTGGTTGTTAATGTACGGACCCGTTGTGGTCTAAGACTCCGGAGTATATTGAGAAGTGTAGGAGACACTTGGGTTTATGTTGTAATTTGTGCAGTTTAATAGGTCAATTGGGCGTGGTTGACAAGTCGAGTTTGAGTCAAATTGTATGTATGAAACCTTCGATGGAGATTTGGCAAGTTCTATAGTGCACTAGAACGAACCATTGACAAGTCGAGAGTAGGATTTGCGGGTCGAATTCTGCTTGCAGGTGTGGGAACTGAGAAGGAGAGAGAAGCGGCCGAGGCTTCAAGTGAAATCTCTGTAAAGTTCTGAAGCGATTGTGTACCCTTGCTGTAGTAAACCGACAAATTTGAGTTGGTGTTGTTGTTAAAGGTGCTCGCAATATATTGCATTAGTTTAGTGCGAATCCAGTGAGGGGCGGACAAGCCGCAAGACTTTGTCAGCTACAGTGTGTGTGAGTGTGACGTCAGTGGTGCCGCACTGAGATAGGTCAGTTGCTGAGAGGGGTCGCGCATGGATTGACTGCCGTCCGTGAAGAGGCAATAGGTTGAGAAAGGTGGATGAAGAGTGTCCTGGGAATTAAAGTCACTTTCTGATTAAATACAAACAAAAGAAAAGACACAAGATTAACTTTATTATTCCTTTTAGAAGCGCTCTGAAAGGAGACGCATACATTATGGCGAGTGAAGGGGAGCCTACACCGCCTGAGGGTACTCCAGCTTATATAGTCATGGAGGAAAAGGGTGTCGCGCCTTGCTTATGGATGAAACAGTGGCACAAACTGACAGAAAAGGAGGGATGGTTGGAACGTTCAATACAAGAGTTCTAGAGAATTTGAGATGGATGTTAAGTGTACAAAAGCCACCTCTGAGGCCGGCTCAGTACGAGGCATTAGCGGTCTGGGATTTAATGGCTATTAAACAAAGATAGCAAAAATTCGAAAGGAGAATAAAAAGAGCAGAAAAGACTTTAGCTGAGGCTAGATGGGACAATGAGAGCAAAATGTGGAGACGGGGAATAGTTGACGGACTTAAATTGTTTCCAGCAATAGCACAGGGAGATGAGACGCAGGGGAAGAAAGCCACCTGTAAGACAGATAAAGACTCTAGTAAGCCTAAAGAGACTAAGAGATCTTGGATAGAAGAAGACGATTCAGACAATGAAGAATTCCTAAATCAGATATTAAATGATCGCCCGCCACCTTATGCGGTAAGCGACAATGTCCCGAGCACTAGTGCGGGTCCTGGGAACCAGACGCAGGAGAAGGGAGTTACTGATACAGTGCAGACTAGTGATACGGTTTTGACACAAAATGTTGTCAGTGTACCCACTGCACCAGACATGCAGATACAGTTGCAACCTCCACCGCAGATACAGAGAATCTAGCCAGATGTCCCAGTGCTAGAGACTACTACAAATCTGAAAGTACGACCAGACCCGATATATACAAAACCAAGGTTAATACAGATTGAGCCAACTCCACAATTGCTGCCTTAGCCGCAGCAACAGCTGATACCAGGGTATAATCCAGCAGCAGGACCTCCATTAGTACCTGCCACAGCTTCAGAGAATCAAACTTTTGGAGTTGCTGCTCCACGGAGTCTGGGACCAGGTCAGACACCCACTGCCATATCGTTACCAATTACTGTTGGTCCACCTGTGCCATTGTACGCGCAAGGTAAGCCTGGCATGTGTGATCAGGGAGTAATGACCCAAGATGCAATAAGAGGAGGGTCCATAGGAACTCCCCAGTTAATGGCCCCAGGAGAGCAATCAGTCGAAAGACCAAGGTCTTTGTTAGATCTTAGCCCGGTTGAAGCCCCGTTGGAGGCAATGAGACAGGCAGGGCTAGGTGTGTTAACCTCACAGACAATAAATATGAATGCTTCACAGTCACCAATGAGGCATGCAGGGAATATTTCACTGCAAGGTTTTTCGGTACAACAGTTACATGAGTGGTTAGAGAAGACTTATACTTCACAAAAGACTACAGTAACTGCAGAGAAGCCAGAAAGGTCAGAAAAAGATGAGTACCTGAACTTTGGGAGACTAGGTGTGGAAGCTGCTGAACTAGTGGAAGGGACAATAGGGGTAAACAGATTAGAATCGTACACCGAAGCAGAGTTAAGGTATCTGTGCCCCAAGATTACTAAAGAAGTGGGCAAGGTGCACCAGAGTTTGGCGAACCTAGCAGAGAAATACAATGTTGACATTGAGAATACTAAATATTTGAAGAGAAGTTACCGACTAGACTTCGACTCCAAAGATTTTGATCACATGAGGTCAGCCGGAATAAAAGCGCATCTTAAGGAAATACTGCAGAGTGCGCAGATCTGGGGGGCCTTAGAAAAGTGGGAAGGCAGATGGGCAAAGAATAGAGATAAGGAGAAAGGTGACAGTCCGGGATCAAGTCCAACTAAAGCTTCACCGGACACTGAGACAGTAAAGATATTACCGATGAGAGAAACAGCTGGAGGGGTTCTAGTCCATGTACCGTGGTCCGGGGGAGACATTCTGTTTTTCACAAATGATTACCCCAGATTGAGAGAGAAACCAATAGAATGGTATCAGCAGACAGATAGGTTTGTGAAGCTTACAAAGTGTCTTGGGGAAGACCTGAATACCCTGTTTGAGATCATTGTTCCGCCTGACTTGTGGCTTGAGTGCAAGAGAGGTGTAGACTGGCGGACGCAGGAGCCGGCAAGGGATAAGGCGACCGGAGCACCATCTGAGGAGGTGATGAAGTACTATCATAAAGTGATTGAATTTTTGAAGCAGAAGGTGTCGCCGAAAGTGACTGATTGGCAGAAAATCGACCGGACCTCACAGGAGGTTAAAGAGTCAATCCATGCTTACTATGAGAGGTTGTTGAAAGCGTTCAAACATTACAGTGGCACTGAGACCATTGAGCCGAAAGACATGAACCACCTTGTGTTTAGGTTTGTTGAAGGGCTGAGACCAGAGGTTAGCCAGATGATTAAGAATCATTTGATCTGTTGGCAAGCGAAGCCGATTGATGAGGTGTTGCAGTACACGAAATACTGTAGTGATGAGATTGAGCTGAAGCAGAGAAAACTGAAGGAGAAAGTGATGGTGATGCAGATAAGGGCAGCACAGGCAGGTATGCAAGGGAATGGAATCCAGCAGATGGTACAGCAACAACCGCAAGGGAATGGCGTGTTTCAGGCGCAGCCTAGAGGCCGAGGTCGAGGTTTTGTAAATCGCGGTCCAGATTTGAATACTGTTGTGGTTCAAAATGATACGCAAGGGATGAAAAAGATGTCACCATGTCACGCGTGCGGGGGTGTGGGGCATTGGAAGCGGGAATGCCCAAATGTGGTGCATGATGGTGTTGTTCAACAAAGCACTAATGTCGGTACATTTCAAAATGCGAGAGGTCCAAAATTGAGAGGTCAAAATCAGAACTTCCAAAATAACATGGTTCAGATGCAGGGGTTACAGCCCATGCAGCAAATGCAAATGCCGCATATTCAACCAGCACAAATGCAGCAAGTACAACAGCAGGTTCCCATGGTACCTAGACAGCAAATGCAATTACTGTTAGCTCCAATGGGACAGCAACAGGTAGTGCTTCCTCAGCAGGTCACAGGTCAAGTAGTGAGTCAAAATAATACAGTACAGCAATTCCCATTGCGTGGTGAAGATGGAATGAATGATGAATGGTCGGATGACAGTTCAGACAGTGAAGAATGCAGACTTGCAGCGTCCCTAGAAGTAGACCAGAGAGGACCCTATGTAGAGGGGAAGGTGATGGGTCACAAGGTTTCATTCTTGGTTGACACCGGAGCTACACGCTCCACAGTCAGAAGTGCGGAGGTTCCGAAACTGCCACTTTCAGGGCATACCATAAGAGTGGTAGGAGTAGCAAACCAGTACTTGACAAACCCGTTCACAGATCCGGTTCAGGTTGAGATTGGCAACTTTCAGGGACTGCATAAGTTTGTAGTCTGCGATTCAAGTCCTGTGTCCCTACTTGGAAGAGACTTAGGGCCAGATGTAGGAAGCCTTTTGCGCCTCGCAAATGGCGAAAAACGCAGTTTGCGAGGCGCAAAAGGCCTTACGCGATGCAGAGTCACATTTTGCGAGTCAATACCGACTCACAAAATGCGATTCCGACTCGCAAATAGGAAGGGGTGTTCCCTTCCTATTTGCGACCGCATTGCGATGTTGAGTTGCTTTGTGACCGCGAAAGCGGTCGCAAACCAACTCGCAGTTACCATCCACTTGAAGTGGATGGTAACTCATTCGCAAAAGGGAAGGGGTCCCCATGGGACCCCTTCGCCTTTGTGAATGCCACAAAAAAGTATTTTTCAGAGCAGGCAGTGGTCCTATGGACCACTGCCTACTCTGAAAAAAACGAAACTAAATGGTTTCTGTATTTTTTTCTTTTTGCAGCCCGTTTTCCTTTAAGGAAAACGGGCTGCAAAAAGAAAAAAAAAACTGCTTTATTTAAAAGCAGTCACAGACATGGTGGTCTGCTGTCTCCAGCAGGCCACCATCCCTGTGAGTTCCTAGACTCGCTATGGGGTCGCAAACTGCGACCCACCTCATTAATATTCATGAGGTGGGTCTTTGCGACCCCATAGCGAGTCGCAGAAGGTGTCTGAGACACCTTTCTGCATTTCATTTTGCGAGTTGCAAATTGCGAGTCGCTAGTACTCGCAATTTGCAACTCGCAAAATGAAACCTACCTACACCTGGCCCTAACTGTGCAAAACGAAATGTTCGATTACCTGTTCCAACAATGGAATTGAGGTGCAGACAAACAGTGATGATGAAGGGGATGATGGTCAGTTCTCAGAGTTAGAGACAGGGACTGCGAATGAGGATTACCCTTTGATAACCTTATTCCCGATGACTTACCAGCTGAGTTGCAAGGAACAGTGACAGAGAAGGTGGGATTTGACAGGAAAAGAAGTGGGACTGATAAAAGGAGTGGAACCAGTTAAGGTACAGGTAAAGCCGAATGCAGTGTTTTCTCAGGTGCCACAATATCACATGGCACAGGATGTCCTTATACAGGTGTAGCAGATAATTGCAGACTTTTTAAAGCAAGGAGTCCTGAAGGAAGTATTGAGCAGTCCATGTAATTCACTAATAATGGGTTTGAAAAAGCCCTGTGGGAAGGTTCGCATTGTTCAGGATCTGAGGAAAATAAACAAGATTGTGGTAAAATGTTGCCCCATAGTGCCAAATCCAGCAGTGATCATGTTTCAGGTCCCATGTGATGCAGAATGGTTCACCGTTGTAGACTTGTCACAAGCTTTTTTTTCAGTGCCTCTTCATGAGGACAGGCAATTTCTCTTCAGTTTCAAATTCCTGGACAAGGTGTACAGCTGGTGCAGAATTCCTCAAGGGTTTTCTGAGTCACCGTCCATCTTCAATCAGATATTGAAGAAGGACTTGGAGTCATTAGAACTGCCATTCAGTTCGACTCTAGTACAATACATTGATGACTTGCTAATTGCGTCCACTGTAGGTATGACAGAATTGCCTTACTGAACCACTTGGGAAAGAATGGACATAAGTGTCCCCAAAGAAGCTGCAGTATTGTCAAAAAGAGGGGAAATACTTAGGGCACTTGATTGAGGAAGGGTCCAGGAGAATATCAAAGGAGAGGGTGACAGCCATATTACAGATGAATCCCCCGACAACAAAGAGAGATGTCAGAATGTTTTTGGGAATGGTGGGGTACTGTCGTCAGTGGATTCCCAACTTCTCGATTATCTCAAAACCATTGATAAAGCTGACAGGCAAAGAAACTAGAGGATGAACCGTATACCATGGCTTTGTCTAAAGAAGAGCTTGAGTCATTCATGGAATTGAGAGAGTGCATGTATAGGGCACCAGCTTTAGGTATGCCTGATTATACAAAGCCTTTTCTACTGTTTTGTCATGAACGTGATGCTTGTTCTTTGTCTGTCTTGACACAGGTCCATGGAGGTGCAAACCGCCCTGTAGCGTATTTTTCAGCTACCTTGGACCCAGTCGCAGCAGCCTTACCGGGCTGTTTGTGCGCAGTTGCAGCAGTTGGTCAGAGCCTCACGCAGTGTGAAGGCATAGTGATGGGACATCCCTTAACAGTAATGGCTCCACATTCAGTTGAAATTCTGTTGACCCGAACTAAAACTCAGCACATGACAAATGCCCGACTTACCCGATATGAGACAATTATTTTGGGGTCACCAAATGTCTCCCTGAAGAGATGTACTGTATTGAACCCGGCATCTCTACTTCCTGTCGAAAATACTGAGATTAATAATGAAGAGGAAATGGAGCATGACTGTCTTGAGGTAACAGAACTATGTACCAAGCCCCGACCTGACATTCAAGATACGCAGTTAAAAGAAAATGACTGCATTATGTTTGTTGATGGATCCTGTTTGAGATACTCAGTCGGAATACTAAGAGCCGGCTAGGCTGTATGTACAATAGCTGGTATTATTGAAGCTTCCTGGCTCGAGAGAGTGTATTCCGCACAAGTGGCAGAATTAATTGCCCCTACTCAAGCATGCCACGCAGCTGAAAACCTGAAAGTCACTATTTATACTGACAGCAGATACGGATTCGGCATTGTACATGATTTTGGCCAATTGTGGTCACAGAGAGGTTTCATTACTTCTTCTGGTTCCCCAGTGAAAAATGGCGAACAGATTAAGGATTTGTTACATGCGATTCAGTTACCTCTTGAAATTGCCGTGGTGAAATGCAATGCTCATGTTAAGTGACAAGACTTTGTGTCAATGGGAAACGGTTATGCAGATCAAGTCGCAAGGTTTTGTGCATTGAACTGTATATCATTCAAGGATCAGTGGGAATTGTCACCGCAAACTGAAAATGAGACATGTTTGAACTTTGCATTAAGAGTTGTTGACACATTAGATGAGTTAAAATCACTGCAGGTTCGTGTTAGCAAAGAAGAGAAACGCTCCTGGCAGAGAATGCAATGTGTACAAAGAGCTGACGACTTGTGGGTCTCAGAGGAGGGGAAGTTAGTTTTACCAAACAGTCTCTTGTCACAATTTGCAAGGCTTTATCATGGACAGGCACATCTTGGGAGAGATGCAATGATCAGGTTATTAAAAATTGACTG
Source organism: Pleurodeles waltl (assembly GCF_031143425.1). Classification (NCBI taxonomy): domain Eukaryota; kingdom Metazoa; phylum Chordata; class Amphibia; order Caudata; family Salamandridae; genus Pleurodeles; species Pleurodeles waltl. Next base: position 570,720,920 of record NC_090447.1, read on the forward strand.
GTTTAACCCGAAATTCAGACAAGCCGCAGAGGTTACTTGTCACAGGTGCATCATCTTTCAACAGATGAATGCAGGAAAAGGGACTGTGGTAACTTTGAGCCACATAGGGAGAGCTGGTGGTCCATTTAGCAAGATGCAGATGGATTTTATTGAAATGCCTGTTTGTGGAGGATTGAAGTATGTGTTGGTGATTGTGTGTGTTTTCAGCCACTGGATTGAAGCTTACCCACACGTAGAAATGACAGTCTCACAGTCACAAAGCTGTTGCTCAGAGAATTAATACCAAGGTTCGGCTTTCCGGTCTCTTTAAAATCAGATAGGGGCAGACACTTCGACAATGAGGTGATTAAGCTCTTGTGTGCTGCATTAGACATTGAACAGAAGCTGCATTGTAGCTACCACCCTGAAGAATCAGGACTAGTAGAACAGATGAATGGTACCTTGAAGTCGAGAATGGCAAAAATGTCTGCAGCTACCAATATGAAATGGCCAGATGCATTGCCCTTAGTGCTGATGTCGATGAGAAACACACTCGATAAGAAGACAGTACTATCTCCCCACGAGATATTGATGGGCAGAGATATGAGGCTGCCCGCAGTACCCGCAAATGCTCTTGTGAATATCACGGATGATATGGTGTTGGACTACTGCAAAGGTCTGGCTGATGTGGTTCGCTCTTTTTCCCACCAGGTGGAAGCCAACACATTGCCACCGATCAGTGATCCAGGTCACAACCTGAAAACCGGTGACTGGGTGGCTGTCAAGGAGCACGTGAGAAAGTCGTGTTTGGAGCCGCGTTGGAAAGGGCCATATCAAGTAATACTGACAACAACCACTGCTGTGAAATGTGCAGGCGTTCCAAACTGGATACATGCCAGTCACACAAAGAAGGTAACATGTCCGACTGATGAGGAACTCGAAGTTTCCAACTCAGCAATTCCAGAGAGGGAAGTCTCAGGGCCAGAAAACAGCCAAGGGGGAACTGAGACTACCAGAGACCCCACTGAGGACAGCTTAGTCCCTCAAACAGTAAACGAATCCGAGAGAGGTGACAGTCAGCCTATCTCAGTAGAGGCAGCAGGAGAACTAAGTCAAGGAGAGGTTCTCCCAGAAGTAGACGGGTGCGGGTTAGAGCTTGAACCTGTTACAGACCCAGAAGAAGAAGAAGGAGAAATAGTAGAGAGAAGTCAAAGCACACCGGCATCCCCTGAACCAGTTGCAGGTCCGTCAAGAGAAAACACCATAGCACAAGAGGAGGGTGCTGTTCAGTGTCCTGAAAAGCCAAGCAGGAAGAAGACGCACAAAGATAATAACTGGCCAGAGAAGCAAGCTGCGAAAGAAAAGGTCGTACCAGACGAAACAATAGCAGAAGAAATCGATACAACCCGAGTAGAGGATTTAAGTGAAGGAGAATTGCAAAGTGAACGCAGGCTGAAAAGAAAGAGAGTCGCAAATAGAAGGTACGCAGGTCCTGAATGGGCATATGCAACGACATCTGAATGGCAACAAGAATTCTTAGCGTTTTGTTTTGATCGGGAAGTACCAGGCCAATACTACGGTACCTGAATTCAAACAGAGCAAGAGACTGTGTTAAAATTGAAATTGAGATTGAAAGCTGATAACTAAGGAAAAAGACTTATAAATTACCAGATGTGACACTTGAACATGAATTGACTTTGAAAAACCGAATATGACAAGCTGCTAGCCTGATTTGACAAAAAGGGTCCTGGGGTGAGCAAAACGCTATAAATATATGCAGAGAGAAAGAGAGACTTTGAGAAAAAAAAAAAAGGGCTTTTAAATCGTCCTCAAGTTGATTGTTTGTTTTGAGTTATTCTGCTATCTGATTCTTTACAGACCATGGCTTACAATAGAAGTAATAGCAAAAAGTGTAAAGTGTGTGGTTGGTTAAGTGTTATATTAGGTATTGTGTGTGCGATAATAATTGTAGGAGTGATTGTGGGAATGCCGTGGTTGGATAAGAAAGGGACTAACAATGCTTTAAAACCTGAGACTACAACACTAACACCGTGGGAAAAGTTTGAGCAAGAAACAAAACATTTGCATAAGGGAACTAATTCAAAAGGGGAACTCTCCACTAACGTCTTCTATCGCCTGCTGAAGGAGTATGTTGAAACCATGGATGCGAGAAACTGTTATGTGTGCACAAAGATTCCTTCATCAGTACAGGAGGGGGTCACATATCATATTCTTCCATTAACATACGGGATAAGTTGTAGCTTGCTATTAACAAGATTTTATGACCAGGAGCATGTGCAATATTTTTATTCTAATTTGGATGTGGTGTTTTCTTTTGTACCAGTGTTTGAGTTCCTGAATAAATTAGCTAAGGAGCATAATATAAAAATAGAGGCTTCTTTGAACCGACACTTACATTTGGGACAGCTTATGCACACTGCAACAATCTGACTTGCTTATTAACACCTGTAGAGAAAAGTTTCTTAGATCACACTGATGATAGACGCAAAGCATTGAAAGAAAGATTAGAAAAGGGGCTAGAGAAACGCACATATGCTAATGATTATGCTCACACTGCAATAAAGACGCAAGGTAAATTAGCTATAGATGATTTAAATGCAGGAAGGCTTTGTATATAAAGGCCGAAATCTGAACATGACACTTTATTTGTGGGAACGAGTGAATGCAGGCATGTGTTTTTGTTTCAGAGTAAATGGACCTTAATGTTAAATGGACAGGATCCAGCGATCCCTGGGATCTATTATATTTGTGGATTAAATGCTTATTACCATCTCCTTAAGGGATGGTATGGGACATGTTATTTGGGCATAGTCTTCCCAAAGATTTACCAGATTGATGACTTAAAGAAAATACCTAAAATGTTTGAATTACAAAATGCTAGACAAAAACGAGAGACAGCGGCTGCTGTTGTTGGTGACATATTTGGAGCCATAATTCCTTCAGTAGGGGTTATCTTAAACTCCATAAAGATTCAAAAGTTGTCTACTATTGTGGATAACATGCTGACCAATTTTACAGGGGCTATACTCCTGATGGATACTGAACTTGCTGCGGAAAGAGCTATGACTCTTCAAAATTGGCTTGCTTTACATATTCTTTTAGCAAAGAGCGGCGGAGTCTGCAAGATGCTCAACGATCGTCATTGTTGCTCGTTCATACCGGACAATAGTAAAAAAAATTAGAGGTATGCTTTCTAACCTAACTAGAGATGGTACAGATTTGAAGGAACTGAAGGAACCTGGAGTGTGGGAGAAAGTGGGAAAAGGAATTGCCAGAGTAGGGAGCTGGTTTAGCAATATTTCGAATGGGGTTCTTGCAAAAATACTTGGGGGTCTATTAATTGTTCTGGTCTGTCTATTAGGTTTATGGGGAGCATGCAAAATTAACGACAAAATTAAAAGAAATTAGACAAAGAGAAACCAGAGAAATGAGGAAAGTGAAAGGGAAAAAATGTTCAATGAAATTTGGGAAAGTTCACACAAGGGACAAGATGTTGAAATGCGCATTATGCGCAAGGTGAAAAATTACAAGTGAAAGGTCGAAAGGGAAAGGTTTGTGTGATGATGAACGTCATCAGAGGAAGGACTGAGAGAGCATAGCTTATATAATCTATATTAACATGAAATGCTTATGAACTAATGTGTGATAATGCAGCTTAAGTAATTGTATTAATGTATTTTGTTTAAACGTGCACTTGAAAAGTGACCACGGGGAGTGGCCACCAATGTATACGGGAACTAATAGAAATGACTAATATTGATAAAATATGTTATTGGAGCGTGGTTTTGTACTAATTATTAATAATTGTGTTATTGAATTTGTGCTGAAATCCTTGTAGGCCTTAAGGTAGCATGAGCCGAAGCTTAGCTGCTTGGCTCTCATATTAAACGTATTTTTCCTATCTTGCAGTGTGCTGACTAGCAAAAGGACATGACCCCTTGTTTTCTTCAAACTAGAGGCTGAATGTAACTATAGTAGATCCGTTCCCATGAAATCCCCATTGCTTGTAGAAATTACTAATCAAAATGCAACAGTGTAGATTAATGTAATGTACAAGGTCGTTCAAACCGGTGAAGACAATGGGGCTACTGACCAAAAGATGTGCAAAGAATTACAGAAGGATGAAATCACACCGGACGTGCTACCTCTGAAGACGTCAATCATGTCAACCAATGAAATGTTTGTAAAATAATATGGGGTGAAACATTAATGACCTAATGCATTTTCCAATTGGATAAAGATAGTGGGGTATAACCAAGGTCCAATTAAATTTTAGAGGAATGTACAACGGAAAAAGGATAAAAACCCATGACACGGGAAGCCATTGAGAATTAGGTAGGGAATGCTATTGATTTTATCCAGAAACGTTGTCACTCTGTTTGGTGACTTATTGGTTTGCTTAGAACCATCCTCGTCCTTAGATTGCCCATTTATACACTTTACCTCCTTATGAGGGAAGTGCCCTTTTTTGCCCCAGAGCTGAGTTTTGACTGATGGCGAATCAACTGATGTCCTGAAGACGAAGACTGATCCTGTGCGCTGACCTAAACCTTGGAGGGTAACTGTTACGGAGCGTGTTATGTGGTACGAAGGACTCTGAGACTTATAATAGGTGCAGGTGATATTTATTTAAGAAGTCGTGCAAAACGTTGTTTGATGTCTTGGTGTGCTTCTCTTCTTTAGTGTCCCTCTCGTTGTTCTTTACAGGTTCCCCTCTTGACTGGCACTGACTCGATGTGGACTCCCCAAGTGTACCGGAAAAAAAGGAGCGAAAGGGAAGGTAAGTCGGGGCGCAGAGATGTCTCTATTGTAAGAGTGAGATTGGCAGGGACAGAGAGAGAGAGAGAGAGAGAGAGAGAGCGAGAGAGAGAGAGAGAGACCCGGGTGTGTGTGTAGGAGGGCAGAAACACATGTGCTTCACTCAGACACCCTCAGTGCTCCCCTGTAGATTCTTGCTAGTAATCCTGTTTAGAGAGTTTAAGTCTTTTCCGTGCCTTTAGGTCTTGCACGGCTCTTCCCTTCTAACCCCTCTCCCCTGTGCCCCTCTCAACCACTTCCCTCTCCCTCCCCACTCCCCTCTCCTCCGTCCCCTGTTTCTAAGTGTTTAGTTTGTCCTTGAAACAAGGACCATACCTTGCGTAGCCACGTCCCTCCTGGGACATGGCGGTGAGCGCTCGTCTCCTGCTGGCTGGAGCTCTCCTCGCTTCCCGTTCTTGCTCTGGGAAGCTCCGGCTTCCCCGCCTCGCCTTCTTGGCGTGCTGGAACCGCGTCCTCCGGCTCCTTGGATCCTCTTCTGGCGTCCGTCGCGTCTGAAGACTCCTCCCCCCTCCTTTGATGTCCGTCGTTCCTCTTTACGTCGTTCGGGACCCGGAAATCCGGGCTCCGGGCGTCTGGTTCCGCCCCCATGTCGCCATGGGAATGGGAGACGCCTTCCTCTGGCGCGCGCGAACAGCGCCAGTCAGAGGAATCTGTAGGCACGGTGGCTGACAACTGGCTACATACCCCATCCCATGATCGGGACTGATAGAGTCCATAGGATCGGGAAAACGGGACATGAAGTCGGCCGGACCTTGCTGAGCACCAGGGATATGCCAGATCTGAAAGGTAAAGGGTTGGAGTTCCAGAAACCATCGTAGCTTGGGGGTCTATTAATTGTTCTGGTCTGTCTATTAGGTTTATGGGGAGCATGCAAAATTAACGACAAAATTAAAAGAAAATGGACAAAGAGAAACCAGAGAAATGAGGAAAGTGAAAGGAAGAAAATGTTCAATGAAATTTGGGAAAGTTCACACAAGGGACAAGATGTTGAAATGCGCATTTTGCGCAATGTGAAAAATTAAAAGTGAAAGGTCGAAAGGGAAAGGTTTGTGTGATGACGAACGTCATCAGAGGAAGGACTGAGAGAGCGTAGCTTATATAATCTATATTAACATGAAATGCTTATGAACTAATGTGTGATAATGCCGCTTAAGTAATTGTATTAATGTATTTTGTTTAAACGTGCACTTGAAATGTGACCACGGGGAGTGGCCACCAATGTATACGGGATCTAATAGAAATGACTAATATTGATAAAATATGTTATTGGAGCGTGGTTTTGTACTAATTATTAATAATTGCGTTATTGAATTTGTGCTGAAATCCTTGTAGGCCTTAAGGTAGCATGAGCCGAAGCTTAGCTGCTTGGCTCTCATATTAAACGTATTTTTCCTATCTTGCAGTGTGCTGACTCGCAAAAGGACATGACCCCTTGTTTTCTTCAAACTAGAGGCTGAATGTAACTATAGTAGATCCGTTCCCATGAAATCCCCATTGCTTGTAGAAATTACTAATCAAAATGCAACAGTGTAGACTAATGTAATGTACAAGGTCGTTCAAACCGGTGAAGACAATGGGGCTACTGACCAAAAGATGTGCAAAGAATTACAGAAGGATGAAATCACACCGGACGTGCTACCTCTGAAGACGTCAATCATGTCAACCAATGAAATGTTTGTAAAATAATATGGGGTGAAAGGTTAATGACCTAATGCATATTCCAATTGGATAAAGATAGTGGGGTATAACCAAGGTCAAATGAAATTTTAGGGGAATGTACAACGGAAAAGGGATAAAAACCCATGACACGGGAAGCCATTGAGAATTAGGTAGGGAATGCTATTGATTTTATCCAGAAACGTTGTCACTCTGTTTGGTGACTTATTGGTTTGCTCAGAACCATCCTCGTCCTTAGATTGCCCATTTATACACTTTACCTCCTTATGAGGGAAGTGCCCTTTTTTGCCCCAGAGCTGAGTTTTGACTGATGGCAAATCAACTGATGTCCTGAAGACGAAGACTGATCCTGTGCGCTGACCTAAACCTTGGGGGGTAACTGTTACGGGGCGTGTTATGTGGTACGAAGGACTCTGAGACTTATAATAGTCTTGCAAAACGTTGTTTGATGTCTTGGTGTGCTTCTCTTCTTTAGTGTCCCTCTCGTTGTTCTTTACAGGTTCCCCTCTTGACTGGCGCTGACTCGATGTGGACTCCCCAAGTGTACCGGAAAACAAAGGAGCGAAAGGGAAAGTAAGTCGGGGCGCAGAGATGTCTCTATTGTAAGAGTGAGATTGGCAGGGACAGAGAGAGAGAGAGAGAGAGAGAGAGAGAGAGAGAGAGAGAGAGAGAGACCCGGGTGTGTGTGTAGGAGGGCAGAAACACGTGTGCTTCACTCAGACACCCTCAGTGCTCCCCTGTAGATTCTTGCTAGTAATCCTGTTTAGAGAGTTTAAGGGGGTTATTACAACTTTGGAGGAGGTGTTAATCTGTCCCAAAAGTGACAGTAAAGTGACGGACATACCACCAGCCGTATTACGAGTCGACTTATATCCTATGGAACTCGTAATACGGCTGGTGGTATATCCGTCACTTTACCGTCACTTTTGGGACAGATTAACACCTCCTCCAAAGTTGTAATAACCCCCTAAGTCTTTTCCGTGCCTTTAGGTACTTGCATGGCTCTTCCCTTCTAACCCCTCTCCCCTGTTTCCCTCTCAACCACTTCCCTCTTCCTCCCCACTCCCCTCTCCTCCGTCCCCTGTTTCTAAGTGTTTAGTTTGTCCTTGAAACAAGGACCATACCTTGCGTAGCCACGTCCCTCCTGGGACGTGGCGGTGAGCGCTCGTCTCCTGCTGGCTGGAGCTCTTCTCGCTTCCCGTTCTTGCTCTGGGAAGCTCCGGCTTCCCCGTCTCGTCTTCTTGGCGTGCTGGAACCGCGTCCTCCGGCTCCTTGGATCCTCTTCTGGCGTCCATCGCGTCCGAAGACTCCTCCCCCCTCCTTTGGTGTCCGTCGTTCCTCTTTACGTCGTTCGGGACCCGGAAATCCGGGCTCCGGGCGTCTGGTTCCGCTCCCATGTCGCCATGGGAACGGGAGACGCCTTCCTCTGACGCGCGCGAACAGCGCAAGTCGGAGGAATCTGTAGGCGCAGTGGCTGACAACCGGCTACAGTAACTATGACAATACAACTGTGATTTGTCTGTTTGCTTTTCCTTTCTAGGTACCAACTGCTTACTTTTGACAGGGGCCATAGCTAGATGTTTTCCAAATTGGTGTTCTAAATTGTTTTGCATGAAGCCCAACATGCTAATGCTAATCAGTGGTTAGGACAGGGGTTCACTAAAATTGACGCAAATAGACAAATGACTGAATCTATGCTTTGTGGAACTGACGCGTTGATGACACTCTGCTAAAGTTGATTTATGTACACGCCGTGTTATGTTTTGATGTTTGCGATTCTTGCCTTAATGAAATCTTATCAAAGTTGCCATATCGTGACTATGCTGTTTTGTTTCTTGGTTATGAGATTAACGTATCTACTTTAGAATTGTAACTAATAGGGAATAAAGCTCATAAAATTCTACTAAGCTGGTGGGGTTATTCATGACTTCAAGGTCATGGTGGGGGTGTCTTGAGTTGATTAATGTCTTTGACTAAAGTAAAATGCATTGTGATAATAAATATTGATGACATTATTGACGTATTGGTTGACGCATTGATTAACTATCTTGTCCTAAGTTGTCTCTCAACTGGGTCAAAAGATTAATTGGCCTAAAACGAGTCCTTATGTGTAATAAATTATCATAGAGGGACGCGTTAGCACCACCATGAGGTGAACAAGTAATGGGTCAAGAAAGAAATGGAGGCCAGCCGTCAGCTGAACAGTGATGCAATGCAGGATGAGCCAGTAGAGGCCTCTAGAAGCCAACAATATAGTTTGAGTCCTAATCCTCAGTATATATATATATCACTGGATTTTCACGGGGAAATTAGATTATTACAATCAATCACGCCACAATCAAACAGGGGCAGAGGACGAAGTCGAGGAGGTACAAGACACGAAGGGGGAAGAGGCAGAAATCACAAATATCAAGACTAGAGGGGACTTTTCGATCTGACAATCCCAACATTATTGTAAATATTTCTAAAGTACAACTAACGTATTCTAAATTTAGGGTTAAGTTTTTGTCCAGACAATCATTGGGATTATGTTGACACCAGAATAGAATTGTATAAAATACACACGCAAGTTGCGGTTGTTGAAACATTTCTCTAAAAAAACACGGGCCACTACATCTGGTCCTAACACAAATGTAGACCCGCTATCTGGGTTTCATATCAATGATGTGCCTGACTTAGTAGAAATTGGGAAGTTGAGTTGTGTAGATGATGTTAGCAATGATACAGGTAAAGATAACAACATTTTGACAGACATGGGATTTGTTACTAATCAGACTACTGCCAGTGTGTTGAAACCCTCCAGTAGATTCAATCCCCAATTACGTACGGGTAATATGATTGATATGTTCTATGAATTGGTTGTTAATGATATTGATCATTTTCGTAACAATTAGAAAAGTATCAAAATGAAAAAAGCTCAGAGAATTAATTTCTCAGCCTCAGACTGGAAAGATCTAAATGAGCTCAAATCCAATAATACCATTGTCATAAAACCCTCCGATAAAGGAGGGAACATTGTTATTATGGATATTAATAGCTATACGAAGGAGGCTAATTATCAACTTTCCAACAAACAGCATTATCAAAAATGAACTACCAATCCTACTAATGAATATCAAACTATCTACTGGGAAATGCTCGATAGTTGGCACACTAATGATCTGATTGACCAAAACGAATATCTTTATCTTAAAGTCATGTTTCCTAGAACTCCCTGTATCTATTTCCTACCAAAAATTCACAAAAATACAAAACATCCCCCTGGTCGACCTATTGTTAGTATGAATTTGTCCCTATTAGAAAACACCTCCCGTTTTTTGGACCTCTTCTTATGTCCTTATGTCACTGAACTGTCCTCATATCTTCGAGATACCAATGATTTTTTAGCCAAGATTCATAATGTTCCATGGCAATCCAATTATTTATTGGTAACCATAGATGTGACAGCACTTTATACTTCTATCATGCATGATTATGGTATCCAAGCATGTTGTCATTTTTTGGGCACTCGCAAAATTGAATTCCTTCAACACACCAACATGCTAATTAGCATGCTAAGATTCTGTCTCACCCACAATGCCTTTTTATTTGACAATCAATATTATTTGCAGAAACAAGGGACTGCGATGGGAGCTTCATTTGCTCCCACGTACGCTAACCTTTATATGGGCTGGTGGGAGAAGGAGATAGCTTGGTCTGACTCCAATAGCAAATACATGGAACAAGTGGTACTATGGGTCAGATATATAGATAATCTCTTTCTCAATTGGGATGGTGATGAAGGCTCTCTTAGACAATATGTTAACATCTTGAATAACAATGAGCTTAATATTCATTTAGATTTAAAATATAGTGCCCAAACTATAGAATTTCTTGATGTCCAGATTTCTGTACAAAAGGACAGCTTACAGACAACTATTTTTCGTACACCAACAGCTTGTAATTCAATTCTGCATGGTAATAGCGGCCATCCTAAAGCTTTGAAATGGAGCATTCCATATAGTCAATTTTTACGGGCTCGTAGAATTTGTTCCAATGATGAATGCTTCAAAACTGAAATTGTTATTATGACACAGAGATTTCTGGAGAGAGGGTATCCCTTAAAGATTCTCAAAGATGCTCATTTGAGGGTGCTGAACATGTCTAGAGAAAAACTGCTTTTTAAATCTGGTAGCATCAACAATCAAGACCAAAATGATGGATCTTCACCTAGACTGTTTTGGGAATTTAATTCCCAACACTCACAACTAAATAACATCATACAAAAAAAATGGCATGTTTTGAGACATGATTCTGCTATAAAGGACAGTATAGGTCCTCATCCACATATCACATATCGTAAAACTCAATCATTGGGTGACCATCTCACCAGAAGTCTATTCAGTTCCAAAGCTAATTCATCTTGGCTAGCTAAGAAAAGTCTTGGCTTTTGGAAATGTGGACATTGTAAATCCTGTTTATATGCACAAAATACTCATACATATACTACATTCGAAGGGAAAATTTGTGACATAACAGGTCGCATCACTTGTGAAACTGAATATGTCGTATATGTTATTGAATGTGGTTGTCATAAAAAATATGTAGGCAGCACCATTCATAAATTGAAAGTCAGGTTCTTACAACATCTCAGAGCTATCAAGAATCATGATCCATCTTACCCCTTAGCTAAACACTTTTGGGATGTACATGAAGGCAATTGCAGCTCTTTAACATTTTATGGTGTTAAAACCATTGCTGCTCATCCCCGGGGGGGTAATAGAACTGCCCACCTGAGACAAACTGAGTCTAAAATGATTCTACTTTTAGGCACAGAAAACCCCTGGGGTCATAATTTGGATGCGGAGCTTCATGTACATCTGTGAGATTCTAGATTCCTCTTTATACTTTTTTGCAGTAGAAAACATGAAATTCATTTGACACTTAAAAAATTGCTTTTTAGGATCCTCTATTGGTTAATGAGATTTCCGGGTTGGAACTTAGTTTATTTTGTTATTTTATTTATCACAGTATTAATTTCCTTTATGGTGTTACACTCATCTAATTCACCTTTGCACTGTAGTATGCACTTTTGAGGGAGGTTCTTGCGGTCTGTACATATATATCCCTGTTGTTGAATTTGTTGGGTTTCCTTTGCAACTTCAAAATTAATGATAGTTTTGCCTGTGTTATGATGTAGGAGGCTGGACTGGCTTGTAGTGAGTACCAAGGGGTACTTGCACCTTGCACCAGGCCCAGTTATCCCTTATTAGTGTATAGGGTGTCTAGCAGCTTAGGCTGATAGATAATGGTAGCTTAGCAGAGCAGCTTAGGCTGAACTAGGAGACGTGTGAAGCTACTACAGTACCACTTAGTGTCATATGCACAATATCATAAGAAAACACAATACACAGTTATACTAAAAATAAAGGTACTTTATTTTTATGACAATATGCCAAAGTATCTTAGAGTGTACCCTCAGTGAGAGGATAGGAAATATACACAAGATATATATACACAATAGCAAAAATATGCAGTATAGTCTTAGAAAACAGTGCAAACAATGTATAGTTACAATAGGATGCAATGGGGAAACATAGGGATAGGGGCAACACAAACCATATACTCCAAAAGTGGAATGCGAACCACGAATGGACCCCAAACCTATGTGACCTTGTAGAGGGTCGCTGGGACTATTAGAAAATAGTGAGAGTTAGAAAAATAACCCTCCCCAAGACCCTGAAAAGTGAGTGCAAAATGCACTAAAGTTCCCCTAAGGACAAAGAAGTCGTGTTAGAGGAATAATGCAGGAAAGACACAAACCAGCAATGCAACAACTGTGGATTTCCAATCTAGGGTACCTGTGGAACAAGGGGACCAAGTCCAAAAGTCACAAGCAAGTCGGAGATGGGCAAATGCCCAGGAAATGCCAGCTGCGGGTGCAAAGAAGCTTCTACTGGACAGAAGAAGCTGAGGTTTCTGCAGGAACGAAAAGGGCTAGAGACTTCCCCTTTGGTGGACGGATCCCTCTCGCCGTGGAGAGTCGTGCAGAAGTGTTTTCCCGCCAAAAGAATGCCAACAAGCCTTGCTAGCTGCAAATCGTGCGTTTGGCGTTTTTGGACGCTGCTGGGGCCCAGGAGGGACCAGGAGGTCGCAAATTGGACCTGAAGAGAGAGGGGACGTCGAGCAAGACAAAGAGCCCTCACTGAAGCAGGTAGCACCCGGAGAAGTGCCAGAAACAGGCACTACGAGGATGCGTGAAACGGTGCTCGCCGAAGTTGCACAAAGGAGTCCCACGTCGCCGGAGACCAACTTAGAAAGTCGTGCAATGCAGGTTAGAGTGCCGTGGACCCAGGCTTGGCTGTGCACAAAGGATTTCCGCCGGAAGTTCACAGGGGCCGGAGTAGCTGCAAAGTCGCGGTTCCCAGCAATGCAGCCCAGCGAGGTGAGGCAAGGACTTACCTCCACCAAACTTGGGCTGAAGAGTCACTGGACTGTGGGGGTCACTTGGACAGAGTCGCTGGATTCGAGGGACCTCGCTCGTCGTGCTGAGAGGAGACCCAAGGGACCGGTAATGCAGCTTTTTGGTGCCTGCGGTTGCAGGGAGAAGATTCAGTCGACCCACGGGAGATTTCTTCGGAGCTTCTGGTGCAGAGAGGAGGCAGACTACCCCCACAGCATGCACAAGCAGGAAAACAGTCGAGAAGGTGGCAGGATCAGCGTTACAGAGTTGCAGTAGTCGTCTTTGCTACTATGTTGCAGGTTTGCAGGCTTCCAGCGCGGTCAGCAGTCGATTCCTTATCAGAAGGTGAAGAGAGAGATGCAGAGGAACTCGGATGAGCTCTTGCATTCGTTATCTAAACTTTCCCCAGAGACAGAGACCCTAAATAGCCAGAAAAGAGGGTTTGGCTACTTAGGAGAGAGGATAGGCTACTAACACCTGAAGGAGCCTATCAGCAGGAGTCTCTGACGTCACCTGGTGGCACTGGCCACTCAGAGCAGCCCAGTGTGCCAGCAGCACCTCTGTTTCCAAGATGGCAGAGGTCTGGAGCACACTGGAGGAGCTCTGGACACCTCCCAGGGGAGGTGCAGGTCAGGGGAGTGGTCACTCCCCTTTCCTTTGTCCAGTTTCGCACCAGAGCAGGGGCTAAGGGGTCCCTGAACCGGTGTAGACTGGCTTATGCAGAATTGGGCACATCTGTGCCCAAGAAAGCATTTCCAGAGGCTGGGGGAGGCTACTCCTCCCCTGCCTTCACACCATTTTCCAAAGGGAGAGGGTGTCACACCCTCTCTCAGAGGAAGTTCTTTGTTCTGCCATCCTGGGCCAGGCCTGGCTGGACACCAGGAGGGCAGATGCCTGTCTGAGGGGTTGGCAGCAGCAGCAGCTGCAGTGAAACCCCAGGAAGGGCAGTTTGGCAGTACCAGGGTCTGTGCTACAGGCCACTGGGATCATGGGATTGTGCCAACTATGCCAGGATGGCATAGAGGGGGCAATTCCATGATCATAGACATGTTACATGGCCATATTCGGAGTTACCATGGTGAAGCTACATATAGGTGGTGACCTATATGTAGTGCACACGTGTAATGGTGTCCCCGCACTCACAAAGTTCAGGGAATTGGCTCTGAACAATGTGGGGGCACCTTGGCTAGTGCCAGGGTGCCCTCACACTAAGTAACTTTGCACCCAACCTTTACCAGGTAAAGGTTAGACATATAGGTGACTTATAAGTTACTTAAGTGCAGTGTAAAATGGCTGTGAAATAACGTGGACGTTATTTCACTCAGGCTGCAGTGGCAGGCCTGTGTAAGAATTGTCAGAGCTCCCTATGGGTGGCAAAAGAAATGCTGCAGCCCATAGGGATCTCCTGGAACCCCAATACCCTGGGTACCTCAGTACCATATACTAGGGAATTATAAGGGTGTTCCAGTAAGCCAATGTGAATTGGTAAAATTGGTCACTAGCCTGTTAGTGACAATTTAAAAGTAATGAGAGAGCATAACCACTGAGGTTCTGGTTAGCAGAGCCTCAGTGAGACAGTTAGGCACCACACAGGGAACACATACATGCACACCTATGAGCACTGGAGCCCTGTGTGACAGGGTCCCAGTGACACATACATATAGGCCACAACCTTATGAGCACTGGGGTCCTGACTAGCAGGGTCCCAGTGACACATAACAAACATACTGAAAACATAGTGTTTTCACTATGAGCACTGGGGCCTAGCCATCAGGATCCCAGTGAGACAGTGAAAACAGTGGCAAACATCCTGACATACACTCACAAACAGGCCAAAAGTGGGGGTAACAAGGCTAGAAAGAGGCTACTTTCTCACACAACCCCCCCCCCCAAACGAAGGACAATAAGGCTAACCTTGGCCAGTTGAGACTTTATTGTCTAAGTGGTGATAAGTAGAGAGTAGCTCTGCCATAGACTGGTTACTCCCTTTATCATCCACTATATGGTTACTTCCCTGTGGGGATGTAAACCACCCTGTTTGAAGTTTTTTAGCTAAGCAACAATGTGAAGATGTATTTTCAGAGTTTCTATCAGTAAGTTTTAGTTTAGAGCAGTGGGAATTGTCCACTGAACCTATTTGTAGTGATGGAAATGCCAGACAGGGATGCTGTCTCAGAAAAGCCATGGCTGGGCAAAAACTTTGTCCATATGGCTGGAAGAGAGAACAGGGATGCTGTTTCTCTTGAGTTGGAGCAGGGCAGGGATGCTGTCCTATGAGCTCCACACTAGGGCAGGGATGCTGTCCTAAGTGTTGTGAGGCAGTGCAGAGTTTCTGCACTAAAGTTTCTCTGGGAGGGTTGGAGGGATGCTCCATGTTAACTAAAATGGTGCTCTTTTTCTCACCAATGTTAGTTATCCCACAGAGAGGTACTTCCACCTCAGGGAGTACAGTGTTGTCAACTGATGATTCCCTTGGAACAGGTGCCACCCCAGAAGAGGTTTCTCCCACCACAGGAATGGTATCCTGAATGGTAGGGTGGTTAGGGGATACTGTGATACCCTTTTTACCTGTTGATGGAGAGGGATCCTGAGTTTTCAGGCCTTCTCTCCTTTGCTTTTTCATTTCAGTAGAAATGAGAGGGAACAATTCCTCAGGGATGCCCAGCATGGCTGCATGGGCATAAAACTCTACATCAGCCCAACCTGAGGCCTCTAGGTCATTACCTAAGAGACAGTCTACAGGTAAGCTAGGTGATACCACCACCTGCTTAGGGCCAGTAACTCCACCCCAACCAAACTGAATTATAGCTAAGGGAAGAAACTTAGTGGAGTTATGGACATCAATAATCTTATACTGTTGTCCAATGATGTGTTGATCAGGGTGCACTAGGTTTTCAGTCACCAAAGTGAAACTGGCACCTGTGTCCCTGTAGGCCAAGGCCTCAACACCATTTATTGAAACTGTCTGCCTGTACTTATCCATTGTAAGGGGACAAGCAGCCAGTGTGGCAAGGCCAATGCCACTAGGTGTGACAGAAACTGTCTTGGGAGTGACTACTTCAGTTTCTACTATGGACCCAAAAGTGAACCCAACTACACCCTTAACTTGACTGTTGCCAGCAGTCCCACCACTAGTACCACTACTGCTAGGGGCACTAGAGCTTGATGTATTAGTGGTGGTAGGCTCAGGGGGTTTACCTGGACAGGACTTATCCCCTGGCCTATGGCCTCTGTTTTTACACACAAAGCACCAAGGCTTTTTAATGTGTGCAGGTTGAGAAGAAGAGGAAGAATTAGTTTTATCCCCACCCTCTGAAGAGTGTTTAAGATTTGAAGTGGGATCTTTGGTTTTACCCTTATCCCCATGCTTATCTTGAGATTGTGTTATACAGGCTTTCATAATCAGTAACTTTACTGCCATGTAACCACCCCTCCAAGGCCTTCACTGAATGGTCAATGAAATCAACCCAGTCTTGTGAAGACTCCTTTTTGGTCTCTCTGAACTTTATCCTGTACTGTTCAGTGGTTAAGCCATAACCATCCAGGAGTGCATTCTTAAGAACTGTAAAATTATTGGCATCATTTTCTTTCACAGTAAGGAGCCTATCCCTACCTTTTCCACTAAATGATAGCCATAGGATAGCAGCCCACTGCCTTTGAGGGACATCCTGTACAACACAGGCCCTCTCAAGTGCAGCAAACCACTTGTTAATGTCATCCCCCTCCTTATAAGGGGGAACTATCTTGTGCAGATTCCTGGAATCATGCTCTTTTGCAGGATGACTATGGGGAATACTGCTGCTGCCACCATGGGTATCTAAACCCAACTTCTGTCTTTCCTTCTCTAATTCAAAAGACTGTCTATCCAAATCCAGCTGTTGCTTTTTAAGCTTCAGTCTGGTTTGTTCCACCCTCAACTTATTGAGTTCCCTCTCTAACATTCTGTCATCAGGGTTGGTGGGAGGGACATTCCTAGAAACAGAGCTATGATGGGAATGAACAGAAGGAGACCTGTCCCTTACAGAAGCCACCCTAACAGCTTGGTTAACAGAAACATTACTACCAGTATGGTGAGAATAAATGCTTTTGCTATGATGTGAGACAACACTATTTATATGGTGTGGCTCATCATCATTACCATCTATGCTAGATTGTCTAGTAATGGGCAGGCTAGGAAGTTTCTTTCCTGAATCTTTTCCTGGGGGAGTCCCTGAATCAGATTGAGAACTATTAGGTACTTTTTCAACAGATGAGGCACCTATGGCCTTATCCTGTTCTCTAAGCATGTTAAGTAACAGTTCCAAGGAAGGATTCTTCCCTACACTCAAACCTCTCTCTATACAGAGACTCCTTGCTCTTTTCCAGCTAAGGTTGTCATATGCAAGTTTGGACAGATCAACATTTTGGCCTGTGCCAGACATTTTTAGAGAGAGTTAAAGTGATAGAAAAAGAGAAAAAGTTTTCAGAACTTTTTGGAAAGACAGAAAAAAACTTTTTAAACTTTTAAGAACTTTTTGAAAGTTTAGAGGTACTTTTCAGCACTTAGAAAAGAGTGAAAAGAGGAAATGCAAAACTTTTTGGCTATGTGTATATACACTGACCTTGTTTTGTATATTTTTCTCTTATGAAAAGTACAATGACAAGAGTGGTAAGTAGTCTCAAGCACTTATCCCACCACTGCACAACCAATGTAGGAGGCTGGACTGGCTTGTAGTGAGTACCAAGGGGTACTTGCACCTTGCACCAGGCCCAGTTATCCCTTATTAGTGTATAGGGTGTCTAGCAGCTTAGGCTGATAGATAATGGTAGCTTAGCAGAGCAGCTTAGGCTGAACTAGGAGACGTGTGAAGCTACTACAGTACCACTTAGTGTCATATGCACAATATCATAAGAAAACACAATACACAGTTATACTAAAAATAAAGGTACTTTATTTTTATGACAATATGCCAAAGTATCTTAGAGTGTACCCTCAGTGAGAGGATAGGAAATATACACAAGATATATATACACAATAGCAAAAATATGCAGTATAGTCTTAGAAAACAGTGCAAACAATGTATAGTTACAATAGGATGCAATGGGGAAACATAGGGATAGGGGCAACACAAACCATATACTCCAAAAGTGGAATGCGAACCACGAATGGACCCCAAACCTATGTGACCTTGTAGAGGGTCGCTGGGACTATTAGAAAATAGTGAGAGTTAGAAAAATAACCCTCCCCAAGACCCTGAAAAGTGAGTGCAAAGTGCACTAAAGTTCCCCTAAGGACAAAGAAGTCGTGTTAGAGGAATAATGCAGGAAAGACACAAACCAGCAATGCAACAACTGTGGATTTCCAATCTAGGGTACCTGTGGAACAAGGGGACCAAGTCCAAAAGTCACAAGCAAGTCGGAGATGGGCAAATGCCCAGGAAATGCCAGCTGCGGGTGCAAAGAAGCTTCTACTGGACAGAAGAAGCTGAGGTTTCTGCAGGAACGAAAAGGGCTAGAGACTTCCCCTTTGGTGGACGGATCCCTCTCGCCGTGGAGAGTCGTGCAGAAGTGTTTTCCCGCCGAAAGAACGCCAACAAGCCTTGCTAGCTGCAAATCGTGCGTTTGGCGTTTTTGGACGCTGCTGGGGCCCAGGAGGGACCAGGAGGTCGCAAATTGGACCTGAGGAGAGAGGGGACGTCGAGCAAGACAAAGAGCCCTCACTGAAGCAGGTAGCACCCGGAGAAGTGCCAGAAACAGGCACTACGAGGATGCGTGAAACAGTGCTCGCCGAAGTTGCACAAAGGAGTCCCACGTCGCCGGAGACCAACTTAGAAAGTCGTGCAATGCAGGTTAGAGTGCCGTGGACCCAGGCTTGGCTGTGCACAAAGGATTTCCGCCGGAAGTGCACAGGGGCCGGAGTAGCTGCAAAGTCGCGGTTCCCAGCAATGCAGCCCAGCGAGGTGAGGCAAGGACTTACCTCCACCAAACTTGGGCTGAAGAGTCACTGGACTGTGGGGGTCACTTGGACAGAGTCGCTGGATTCGAGGGACCTCGCTCGTCGTGCTCAGAGGAGACCCAAGGGACCGGTAATGCAGCTTTTTGGTGCCTGCGGTTGCAGGGGGAAGATTCCGTCGACCCACGGGAGATTTCTTCGGAGCTTCTGGTGCAGAGAGGAGGCAGACTACCCCCACAGCATGCACAAGCAGGAAAACAGTCGAGAAGGCGGCAGGATCAGCGTTACAGAGTTGCAGTAGTAGTCTTTGCTACTATGTTGCAGGTTTGCAGGCTTCCAGCGCGGTCAGCAGTCGATTCCTTATCAGAAGGTGAAGAGAGAGATGCAGAGGAACTCGGATGAGCTCTTGCATTCGTTATCTAAACTTTCCCCAGAGACAGAGACCCTAAATAGCCAGAAAAGAGGGTTTGGCTACTTAGGAGAGAGGATAGGCTACTAACACCTGAAGGAGCCTATCAGCAGGAGTCTCTGATGTCACCTGGTGGCACTGGCCACTCAGAGCAGCCCAGTGTGCCAGCAGCACCTCTGTTTCCAAGATGGCAGAGGTCTGGAGCACACTAGAGGAGCTCTGGACACCTCCCAGGGGAGGTGCAGGTCAGGGGAGTGGTCACTCCCCTTTCCTTTGTCCAGTTTCGCGCCAGAGCAGGGGCTAAGGGGTCCCTGAACCGGTGTAGACTGGCTTATGCAGAATTGGGCACATCTGTGCCCAAGAAAGCATTTCCAGAGGCTGGGGGAGGCTACTCCTCCCCTGCCTTCACACCATTTTCCAAAGGGAGAGGGTGTCACACCCTCTCTCAGAGGAAGTTCTTTGTTCTGCCATCCTGGGCCAGGCCTGGCTGGACCCCAGGAGGGCAGATGCCTGTCTGAGGGGTTGGCAGCAGCTGCAGTGAAACCCCAGGAAGGGCAGTTTGGCAGTACCAGGGTCTGTGCTACAGACCACTGGGATCATGGGATTGTGCCACCTATGCCAGGATGGCATAGAGGGGGCAATTCCATGATCATAGACATGTTACATGGCCATATTCGGAGTTACCATGGTGAAGCTACATATAGGTAGTGACCTATATGTAGTGCACGCGTGTAATGGTGTCCCCGCACTCACAAAGTTCAGGGAATTGGCTCTGAACAATGTGGGGGCACCTTGGCTAGTGCCAAGGTGCCCTCACACTAAGTAACTTTGCACCCAACCTTTACCAGGTAAAGGTTAGACATATAGGTGACTTATAAGTTACTTAAGTGCAGTGTAAAATGGCTGTGAAATAACGTGGACGTTATTTCACTCAGGCTGCAGTGGCAGGCCTGTGTAAGAATTGTCAGAGCTCCCTATGGGTGGCAAAAGAAATGCTGCAGCCCATAGGGATCTCCTGGAACCCCAATACCCTGGGTACCTCAGTACCATATACTAGGGAATTATAAGGGTGTTCCAGTAAGCCAATGTGAATTGGTAAAATTGGTCACTAGCCTGTTAGTGACAATTTAAAAGTAATGAGAGAGCATAACCACTGAGGTTCTGGTTAGCAGAGCCTCAGTGAGACAGTTAGGCACCACACAGGGAACACATACATGCACACCTATGAGCACTGGAGCCCTGTGTGACAGGGTCCCAGTGACACATACATATAGGCCACAACCTTATGAGCACTGGGGTCCTGACTAGCAGGGTCCCAGTGACACATAACAAACATACTGAAAACATAGTGTTTTCACTATGAGCACTGGGGCCTAGCCATCAGGATCCCAGTGAGACAGTGAAAACAGTGGCAAACATCCTGACATACACTCACAAACAGGCCAAAAGTGGGGGTAACAAGGCTAGAAAGAGGCTACTTTCTCACATATGAATACAATAATTTTTTCCTTTTGACAGTATATCAACATTTAGAGGACCATGATCAATTTTATGTATTGTGTAACGATTTATCTATAATTGAATTTGATATTGCTATTAAGACTAATTGAGATTTTTATATATTAGCACAAATTGTATAGAATTTTGGTTATTTACATCTATTTATATATCTGTCCTTTTTATATATTTCTTATTGCCATTTCTTGATAAGAATCGATTGGAATTATTCCATTTATTTATAGCTTGTATATAGATTGATTGTATTGTAATTCAGTTATAGTACACATATTTAGGTATTTATCTATTTATATATCAGGCTTCCAAAACTATCAAGTAAAAAATGGACAATACTTTGATATTAGAGAGGAGGAAAAAAGGAAGAGAAAGAGAGAAAAAACCTTATATATGGGTTGTTCTTTTCCCTGTATTTAACAATTATTAATTAAGACTGTATATCATTTATGCATTTACAGGCGATCACATCATATATGTGATATTGTATTACAATATAAAAGAAATACATAATGTTATGTTTGAAGTTTATATTTCATCAAAGCACAGGATTATTATTTTCTAACTTTCAATCCCAGAACTGTTATGTTACAAAATGGCCGCTCCGTTTGCACTTCCCTCTAGCTATGTAGTTAACAACAAAGAAGGACTATAGGGTTTAAATAGTTGGGTGTTAAAACGTCTGCCAATGTCCTGTTGAAGGCTTTTGCCGAAACGCGTCGACATTTGGTTGGGACAGCGTGTGTTTGTTCACGGTGGACACATTATTGATTCTTTTTGTGCTTCTTATACCTTTTTATGCGGTTCGAATTTAACCTGCATTTAAACTTTTTTCAATAAATAGCAGCCGATGAAATTAATTACAAGTGTTTTTTTACTCTACTTTTTTACGAGCCTATTTGGATGTTGTGCAGCCCTTGGTGTGCGATTACACTGCACCAGTTTATCTGAATACATATATATATATATAGAGAGTGAGAGTGTGTGTGCGTAACCCCCAAGATCCAGAGTATAGTGGGAAGGGGATGCAGTGAGCTACCCGGCCACTACGCTGTGACCTGAGCACCCGAAATGTACTGCACGCAACACTCAGGTTCAGGCGTACCCGCGTGTATAAATAAATGGTTTGAAGGCCGCTTGTGGTCCTTCCTGCATCGTACTGAGTGTATCTTGTGTCACTCTTCATTGTGTGGTCTCGGGGACATGTAAGCCTCAGCACAATATGTAAGCAAGTGCTTCAGCGCCCCACACAGGAATTGTAAGCATTACATAAATGTTGCAATACAAATTATAAAAAACTGGCAATTACAGGGTCTGGGGACCTAAGCTTATAAAATGTATTTTACCTATTGTATGGTGGGCAGAATGACCCACTTAACTTTCCATTGGAAACATACATGCCAACGTTCCAGAAGAGGGAAGTAGGAGATTTTAAAAAAAACATAATCTTAAGAACGTATTTCCCGCATTGACATTTATTGAAACAAAAACAATGTCAAGCGGGCGTCTGACAAATAACCCAATTTCGTACTTAAAAAATCGTCAGTCTCCCGCCCGAATAAGGTCTATTGGCAGGTATGTACAAAGGCTGAATATTTAGTATTTTCAAAGGTAATGAAGGGTGTTGGTGTTGAGGTTTTTAAACATCATACGATGAAACGTCAGTGACAAATGACGAGACTGTCTGTTTGCCTCTGCACGGCTGCCTTTTACCTGCAGTATAATATCGTTCCCTCATGGGCACGCAGCTGTTCTAATCAGTCGGATATTTCTCCAGTGGTGCGCCTGCCTGGAATAATACCTGAACGTCCATTTAGAAGCTTAAGTTGAACTTAACAATTAGTAGAACGTGTTTCATCACAAACCCTTGAACATTAATGAAATAGTTCGAATTTACGAAAGAAGATACTTGTATGTAAATGTATACCTCATTGTTGCTTTTACCTTGTACAGTGTAACTGTGTTGACAAACTACGGATATGCTAGCTACACAGCAGTGCGTCCATTTTTATACCGGGGTGCTTGTGCGAGTCCTCGTTCAATAGGAAAGTTGCCCTTTCTAAAATGGCTCCTTCGTTCTTCCGCGGTTGCCTCGCTGCGTGATAGGTTACGATTAGGAACCACCAGTCCTTCTTTTGTTTTCTCTTCTGGGTCTATGGATGCAGCTAGCATGGAGCGCGCAGGATCTGACACCATGGGACGTGCACAGTATTTTCCTGTCACCCACATCATCTTTGACATGGATGGGCTGCTGCTGGGTCTGTGTCTCTGATTTCTTCTTTGATTTTTAAATACATTAAGTACCCCAGTCAGGAACTGAGCCTGCTTTTGAATTCACGTAAAAATGAGTATTTGTGCAGTTACCATTCATTTACAGAGATGAACCTTGATGTTTCGTTGCACTTAATGGGTCTGTGTTTCTGTCAACAACTAGTGCAGCCACGCAGTGCAGTGAAACGGAGGGTTGTAATACCGCTACAACGCACAATAATTGTTACGTTGTTGATAGTCTTAAAAAGTGCACGTTAAATACACACGTGGTTCTTTTTCGCATTGTTAATAGAAAACCATCAAACATTACATTATCCCCCAAATGTTTGAGGGTCCGCCGACATCGAAATACTCTGGTCACTTAAGAAATATACTTTTTAGCAGAGTAGTACGTTCTCGCACTTTTACTAAGTGTAAGTAGCTGTCAAGTCATTCTTAATCATGTGTGACAGCACCAGATAGGTATGCCTTGTTTGCCAAAAGAGTTTGAATTCTGGGATTTCTGTTTTTGCATTTTAAATAAAGTATATTCGTAAAACTCCCACGCAACAGCTAAAATATGGAGGTTTAAGGACCACTTAACATTTATGCAGCAGTTGTGCCGCTGGAAGCTATTTTCTTTGGTGGAGTGGGAGTGGCACACAGAGGGTGACAGATAATACTGGTGAACCATCTGTGCTAGAGTGGAGGGAGGAGTGGTCACTTACACCTAAATGGGCTGTGCCTGCCCTTTCACAATGCAGTTGATAAGGCGTCCGTTTATGACTAATTTATTCACTCTGGGACTCGTTTTAGGCCGATGAATCTTTCGACCCTGATTGAAGACACCTTAGGACGAGATAGCTAATCAACATGTCAATCAATATGTCAATAACGTCATCAATATTCACCATAACAAGATACTTCACATTAGTCAAAGACATTTAATAAGACTCAGAAACCACCATGACCTTTCAGTCATGAATAACCACACCAGTTCAGTACGATTTTGTGATATTTATTCCCTATTGATTACAATTCTACTAGCAAGTTTATTAGTCTCAAAACCAAGAAACACATTAGCATAATCACAATGTGGCAACTCTGATAAGATTTCATCAAAGCAAGGATCACAAATATTAGAACATAGCACGACATCAACATAAGTTATCCTAAGCAGGGTAACTTTAGCGCATTATTCAACAAAGCATAGATTCAGTCATTTGTCTATTTGCGTCCGTTTAGTGAACCCTTAACTAACCTCGAATTAGCATTGGCATATTGGGCTTCATGCAAAACAATTTAGCAACACCAATTTAGAAAACATCTAACTATGGTCTCTGTCAAAAGAAGCAGTTGGTACCTAGAAAGGAAAAGCAAACAGACAATCACAATTTTATTGTCATTTAGTTACCCTCCGTATTGGGTCAGCATACAGATTTAGTCTTCGTCCTCAGGACCTCAGATGATTCGTCATCAGCCAGGAATTCAACAAGTCGGTAAGGCAAGGTAAAAAGGTACTTCCCTCATATGGAGGTAAAGTATAAACGGGCAATATAAGGGCAAGGATGGTTTGAAGAACCAAACAACAAAGTCTCTATGTAGAGTGAAAAAGTGTCTGGGTCATAGCAAATTCGCAATAGCATCTCCCTAACTAACTCATTTCCTTGTGTCATAGGTTTTTATCCCTTTTCTGTTGTACAGTCCCCTAATTCCTAATTGGTTGAGGTCGGCACCCCACTATCTTCATCCAAAAGGTTTCTAATGAGTTCATCAAAATTGTCAACCCATAACAGTTCTCACGTAGTTTATTGGTTCTTATGATTGATGTCTCCAGCGGGTAGAATGTCCGGTATGATTTCATTCTCTCGTGGTCTTTTGCGCATCTTCAGTCAGTGGTTCCATTGTCTGTGCTGGTTCAGGCGACCTTGTACCTGCGACTAGTCTACACTGTTGCATTCAGCAAGAATGTTTCCTTGAGCAAGTCGAATTTCATGAGAACGGATCTACTACAGTTACATTCATCTTCTAGTTTTTAGAAAAACACAAGTTCATGTCCTTCAGCAAGTCAGCACACTGCACGTTAGAAAAACACATTTAATATGAGACCGGGCAGCTAGGCCTCGACTCATGCTAACTAAGGCCTAATGATTTATTAGAAGAACTTTATATATAACCCTTTTATATTTAGTGTAAAACCATACATTAGCACATTAATTCTACATCATTAGTTAGTTTCATTAATCATTGTATACATTGGTGGCCACTCCCCGTGGGCACATTTCAAGTGCGCGTTTAGTAAAACACATTAATACATTTTCTATGCCGCATTATTACGCATTAGTTCATAAACATTTCATGTTACTATTGAGTATATAAGCTACGCTCTATTAGTCCCTCCTCTGATGACACTTGTCATCCCACAAAAACCTTTCCCTTCAAAACCTTTCACTTTCTCAGGCCACGCATTTCAATTTCTTCCCCCCTGTGTGATCTTTCCCAAATGTCCTTGAACATTTTCTCCTTTTTCTTTTCCTCTTTTCTTTTATTGCGTTTTTCCAACTTTTTCTTAATTCTTTTACTAATTTTACATGATAACCATAATCCTAATAAACAAGTCAGAACAATCAAGATACTCCCTATTATTTTTGCAAGTACCCCATTCCAAATGCTACTAAACCAATTCCCTACTTTAGTGCATCCTTTTCCCAAACTCCAGGTTCCTTCAGCTCCTTCAAATCTGCACTACCTCTTGTCAGGTTAGTAAGCAAACTTCTAATCTTATAAGTATTATCAGGAATGAATACACAACAATGGCGCTCATTAAGCCTTTTACAGACTCCGCCACTCTTCGCTAAAAAAATGTCTAAAGCAAGACGGTTTTGAAGAGTCATGGCCCTCTCCGCAGCAAGTTCAGTATCCAGCAGGAGTATAGCCCCTGTGAAGTTTGTCAGCATGTTATCCACAATAGTGGACAACTTTCGAATCTTTATGGAGTTTAAGATAACCCCTACTGAAGGAATCATGGCTCCAAATATATCACCTACGACAGCAGCTGATTTCTCTCTCTTTTGTCTAGCATGATGTAATTCAGACATTTTAGGAAGTTGTTTTAAGTCATCGATTTGGTAGATCTTTGGGAAAACTATTCCCAAATAACATGTCCCATGCCATCCCTTTGGAAGACGGTAATAAGCATTAAGTCCACATATGTAGTAGATCCCAGGGATCTCTGGATCATGTCCATTTAATATGAACGTCCATTTACTCTGAAACAAAAACACTTGCCTGCACTCACTCGTTCCCACAAATAAAGTGTCATGCTCAGATTTCGGCCTATATATACAAAGCTTTCCTACGTGTAATGCATCTATAGCTAATTTACCCTGTGTCTTTATTGCAGTGTAAGCATAATCATTTGCAAACGTGCATTTTTCTAATCCCTTTTCTAACCTTCCCTTTAGTGCTTTTCGTCTATCATCACTGTGATCTAAGAAGCTTTTTTCTACAGGCGTTAGTAAGCAAGTTAGATTATTGCGGTGCGCATAAGCTGTTCTAAATGTCAGTGTCGGCTCAAAGAAACCCCTAACTATTTTAATGTTATTATCCTTAGCTAATTTATTTAGAAGCTCAATCACAGGCACAAAAGAAAACACTACATCTAGATTAGAGTAGAAGTATTGCACATGTTCTTGATTATAGAATCTTGTTAGCAGACTACAGCTTATTCCATATGTAAGTGGCAGACTGTGATAAGTAACCCCTTCTTGTACTGACAAAGGAATCTTTGTGCACACATAACAATTCTTCGCATCCATTGTGTCAACATACTCATTCAGCAAGCAATAGAAGACATTAGTAGATAGTTCCCTTTTTGAATTAGTTCCCTCATGCTAGTATTTCGTATTCTGCTCAAACTTCTCCCACGGTGTTAGTGTAGCAGTCTCAGGATTTGAAGCATTGTTAGTCACTTTCTTATCCACCAATGACATTCCCGCAATCACAGCTATTATCACTACCGCACACATAATTCCACTCCAACAACCAAACATGCACGAGTCCTACCCTTACTACTATTATCCCTAATGTAACTCATGGTCTGTAAAGAATCAGAGAGCGGAATAATACAAAGCAAACAATCAACTTGAGGACGATATAAAAGCTCTTTTTTTTTTTTTCTTCTGTGCATAGTCTCTCTCTCTTAGCAAGTATTTACAGTGTTTCACTCACTCCCAGGACCATTTGTCAAATCAGGTTAGCAGCTTGTCATAATCGGTTTTTCAAAGTAAATTCAGGTTAACAGTGTCACATCCGGTAATTCATCAGTCTCTTTCTCAGCTTTTCAGCTGTATTCACTTTCAATTTAACACAGTCTCTTTCTAAGGTTGAATTCAGGTGCCGTAATATTGACCTGGAATTTCTCGATCAAAACAGAACGCCAAGAATTCTTGTTGCCATTCAGCTGATGTTGCAAATGCCCATTCAGAACCTGCGTACCTTCAGTTTGCAACTCTCTTTCTTTTCAGTTTGCGGTCACCCTGCAACTCCCCTTCACTGAGATCTTCTTTCCTGGTCGTATCAACTTCTTCCTCTATTGTGTCGTTAGGGATCACTTTCTCCCCTGCAGTTTGTGGCTCCGGCCAGTTATCTCCTTTAAGTGTTTTCTTTCTGCTTGGCTTTTCAGGACGTTGAACAGTGCCCTCCTCTTGTGCTATGGTGTTTTCTCTTGATGGATCTGCAAGTGGCTCAGGAGGAGTCAGAACACTTTGACCCTCTGCCACTTCATCTTCTTCGCCTTCAGGGTCTGTTATGGGCTCAACTTCAAACCCATATCCGTCTGCTTCTGGGAGAACCTTCCTTTGTGTCGGTTCCCCTGTTGCCTCGGCTGAGATAGGCTCACTGTCACCCCTCTCGAACTCATTTACTGTTTGAGTGACTAAGCCGTCCTCAGCAGGCTCTCCTTCAGTCTCAGTTCCCCTTTGATTACTCTACAGCCCTGAGACTTCCTTCACTGCAACTGTTGTTTTGGATAATTCAAGTTCCTCATCAGTTGGACATGTCACCATCTTTGTGTGACTGGCATGTATCCAATTTGGAAGAACTGCACACTTCACAGCAGTAGTAGTTGTCAGTATTACTTGATATGGTCCCTTCCAACGTGGCTCCAAACACAACTTCCTCACATGTTTCTTGACAACAACCCAGTCACCGGCTTTCAAGGTGTGACCTGGATCACTTATCGGTGGCAATGTGGTGGCCTCCACCTGGTGAAAGAAAGAGCGGACCACGTCAGCCAGACCCTTACAGTAGTCCAACACCATATCATCCATGATATTCACAAGAGCATTTGCAGGCACTGTGGGCAATCTCATAGCTCGACCCATAAGAATCTTGTGAGGAGACAGTCCTGTTTTCTTGTTAGGTGTGTTTCTTATTGACATCAGCACTAAAGGCAATGCATCTGGCCATTTCAAATTGGTAGCTGCGCACATCTTTGCAATTCTCAACTTCAAGGTACCATTCATCTGTTCCACTAGTCCTGATGCTTCAGGGCGATAGCTACAGTGCAACTTATGTTCAATGCAGCACATAAGAGCTTAATCACCTCATTGTCGAAGTGTCTGCCTCTATCCGATTCTAAAGGGATCGGAAACCTGAAACGTGGTATCAGCTCCCTAAGCAGCAGCTTCGCTACTGTGAGACTGTCATTCCTACGTGTAGGGTAAGCTTCAATCCAGTGACTGAAAACACACACAATTACCAACACGTACCTCAGTCCTCCACACACAGGCATCTCAATAAAATCCATCTGCATTCTGCGAAATGGACCTCCTGCTCTCCCAATGTGGCTTTAATTCACCACTGTCCCTTTTCCCATATTCATCTGCTGACAGATGATGCACCTGTGACAGATAACCTCTGCAGCTTGTCTGAATTTCGGATTGAACCAGTCAATTTTGAACAACCTGATCATTGCGTCTCTCCCAACATGTGCTTGACCATGGTAAAACCTCGCAAACTGTGACAAAAGACTGTTTGGCAAAACCATTTTCCCCTCCTCTGAGACCCATAAGTCATCAGATCTCTGTACGCAGTGTATTCTCTGCCAGGAACGTTTCTCCTCTTTGCTGGCACGTCCCTGCAATGATTTTAACTCATCTAATGTGTCAACCACCCTTAATGCATACCCTGTGCATGTTTCATTTCCAGTTTCCGGTAATAATTCCCACTGATCTCGAAACTATATACAGTTCAATGCACAAAACCTTGCGACTTGATCTGCATATCCATTTCCCATTGACACAAAGTCTTGTGACTTAACATGGGCATTGCATTTCACCACAGCAGTTTCAAGAGGTAACTGAATCGCGTGCAACAAATCCTTAATTTTCTCACCATTTTTCACTGGAGAACCAGAAGAAGTCATGAAACCTCTCTGGGACCATAGTTGGCCAAAATCATGTACAATTCCAAATCCGTATCTACTGTCAGTATAGATAGTGACTTTCATGTTTTCAGCTGCGTGGCATGCCCTAGTAAGAGCAATAATTAAGCCACTTGAGCAGAGTATACTCTTTCGAGCCAGGAAGCTTCTAAGATACCAGTGATTGTACACACGGCATATCTGTCTCTCAGTACTCGTACTGCGTCTCTCAGGCAGGAACCATCAACAAAGATAATGTAATCATTTTCCTCCAATTGGGTATCTTTAATGTCAGGCCTTGGTTTGGTGCACAGATCTGTTACCTTAAGACAATCATGTTCTACTTCCTCTGCATCATCAATGTTCACATTTTCAATAGGAAGCAAAGTTGCCGGGTTCAATACAGTACATCTTTTGAGGGAAACATTCGGTGACCCCAGTATAATGGTTCCATATTTTGTAAGTCTCGCATTTGTCATATGCTGCGTCTTAGTTCGGGTCAACAGTATTTCAACTGAAGGTGGGACCATTACTGTTAAGGGATGTCCCATCACTATACCTTCACACTGAGTGAGGCTTTGACCAACTGCTGCAACTGCACGCAAACAACCCGGTAAGGCTGCTGCGACTGGGTCCAAAGTAGCTGAAAAATATGCTACTTGGCGGTTTGCACCTCCATGGACCTGTGTCAGGACAGACCAAGAACAAGCATCACGTTCATGACAAAACAGTACAAAAGGTTTTGTACAATCAGGCATACCTAAAGCTGGTGCCCTGCACCTGTTTTCCCTCAATTCCATGAATGCCTTCATCTCTTTCTCTGACATGGTTATGGCACCCGGGCCATCCTGTATTTCCTTAACAGTCAACCTCACCAAAGGTTTAGAAATGATCGAGAAGTTAGGAATCCACTGATGACAGTAGACCCAGAAACTTCCTAACATCTCTCTTGGTTGTCAGGGGATTCATCTGCAGTATGGCTGTCACTCTCTCTTTGGATATTCTCCTAGACCCTTTTTCAATAAGGTGACCCAATTATTTCACCTATTTCTGACAGTATTGCAACTTCTTTGGGGACACTTTATGCCCATTATTTCCCAAATGATTCAGTAAGGCAATTGTGTCATACCATTAAATACAAAAAGAGGGACAGGGAGATTACTGGTCCAGTGTACAGTCTCCCAAGATTAACTATTATATAGAAAAGTACACTATTCCAAAAGCAAAGAAATAGGAATACAGGGACGAAAAAAGTCAGAGATATCATTGATATCAGGAGAGCCCTCAAGCGCCCAATAGGGTGACAAGTTTCATCATTGAGCTGTCTCCTCGTCAGACCGGTGCTGCAATGTCTGGCGAACCACCCCGGCAACTGGGATGGTACTGAACTGAAGGCAGTTTGCCAGGTAAGGGTCTGCACTAGACTATGCGCTTATTTGCACCTTTGCACTAATATATTTTTTTTTTCACTTTTATGCAGGGCGACTAATTGACCTACTGACATTGACAACTTGTCTTCAGTTTGTAAGTGACATTCCAGCACTTCATTTTTTTGAATAGGAGAAGTAGTATTCAGGGTCCTGATGAAGCGTCACGGGATCATTTATTGACCATCAAAGACGTGAAACATGTTGACCACAATTTGACAGGATTAGGCACACTACCTTTCCTCCTTTGTAGAGTATAGCGGGACATTATTCCTGCTAACACTCTGGATGATTTTTAATCTTGGCCTGAACCTCTCCCCTGATTCATTAAAGTGATGTTTTAGGCTCAGAGCCAATTTTAACCTCCTCATACTCTCCTACACTCATGCACACTTTTCTATCCTCTCAGTCAGTATTCATTTCAGACCCTTACCTGGCAAATTGCCTTCGGTTCAGTACCATCCCAGTTGCCGGGGTGGTCCGCCAGACATTGCAGCACCGGTCTGACGAGGAGACAGCTCAATGATGAAACTTGTCACCCTATTGGGTGCTTGAAGGCTCTCCTGATATCAATGATATCTCTGACTTTTTTCGTCCCTGTATTCCTATTTCTTTTCTTTTGGAACAGTGTACTTTTCTATATAATAATTGTGTCATACCTGCAGTCATCTTTTGTCCTGGATGCAATCAACAAATCATCAATGTACTGTAGTAAAGTTGAACTGAAAGGCAACTCCAATGACTCCAAATCCTTCTTCAATATCTGATTGAAGATGGAAGGTGACTCAGAAAACCCTTGAGGAATTCTGCACCAACTGTAAACCTTGTCCAGGAATTTGAAACTGAAGAGAAATTGTCTGTCCTCATGAAGAGGCACTGAAAAGAATGCTAGCGACAGGTCCACGACTATGAACCACTCTGCATCACACGGAACCTGAAACATAATCACTGCTGGATTTGGCACTCTGTGGCAACATTTTACCACAATCTCATTTATTTTCCTCAAATCTTGCACAATTCGAAATTTCCCACAAGGCTTTTTCAAACCCATTATTGGTGAATTACATGGGCTACTCAGCACTTCTTTCAGAACCCCTTGTTTCACAAAGTCCGCAATTACCTGCGTCACCTGTATAAGGACATCTTGTGCCATATGGTACTGCGGTACCTGTGGAAACACTGCATTTGGCTTTACCTCTACTTTAACTGGTTCCACTCCTCTCATTAGTCCCACTTCTTTTCCTAGCAGGTCCCATACTTTCTCTGTCACTGTTCCCTGTAATTCAGCTGGTAAATCATTCACTGTGAACATCGCGAATAAAGTTATCAAAGGGTATTCCTCATTTGCCATTTCCGTCTCTAGCTCAGAGATCTGGTGCATCGTCCCCTTCATCATCACTGTTTGTTTGGACCTCAATCCCTTCATTGGAACAGGTAATCGAACACCTCGTTTTGCACAGTAAGTCTCTCCCCAGTAGGGATACGGGACTCGAGTCACAGACTACAAATTTATGTAATCCCTGGAAGTTACCAATCTCAACTTGGACTGGATCTGTAATCGGATTTGTCAGGAACTGATTTGCTGCTCCTACTACCCTTATGGTACGCCCCAAAAGTGGTAATTTCGGAACCTCTGCACTTCTGACTGTTGAGCGTGTAGCTCCTATATCAACTAGGAACAAAACTTTATGACCCATCACCTTTCCTTCCACATAAGGACCCTTCTGATCTACGTCTAGGGACGCTGCAAGCCTGCACTCCTCACTATCTGAACAATCATCCGACCATTCATCGTTTATTCCATCCTCAACACGTAATGGGAACTGTTGTACTGTGTTATTTTGACTCATTGTTTGACCTGTTGAGGAAGCATCACCTGTTGCTGTCCCATTGGAGCTAATAGTATCTGCATTTGCTGTCTAGGTACCATGGGAATCTGCTGTTGTACTTGTTGCACTTGTGCTGGTTGGACACGTGGCACTTGTATCTGCTGCATGGGTTGTAAACCCTGCATCTGAACAGTGTTATTCTGGAAATTCTGATTTTGACCCCTCACCTTTGGACCCCTCACATTTTTAAATGTACCGACATCATTGCTTTGTTGAACAACACCATCCTGCACCACCATTGGGCATTCCCGTTTCCAGTGCCCCACGCCCCGCACGCGTGACATGGTGACACCTTTTTCATCCCCTGCACATAATTTTGAACCACAACAGTATTAATATCTGGACCACGTCTCACAAAACCTCCTCAACCTCGTCCTTTTGTTTGTGCCTGAAACACTCCATTTCCCTGCGGTTGCTGCTGTACCATCTGCTGTATTCCATTTCCCTGCATCCCTTCTTGTGCTGCCTTAATTTGCATCACCATCACTTTCTCCTTCAACTTTCAGCTCAATGTCGTCACTACAGTATTTCGCATACTGCAACACCTCATCAATCGGCTTCGCTTGCCAACAGATCAAATGATTTTTAATCATCTGGCTAATCTCCGGTCTCAGCCCTTCAACAAACCTGAACACAAGGTGCTTCATGTCTTTCGGTTCTATGACCTCAGTGCCACTATAGTTTTTGAATGCCTTCAACAACCTCTCGTAGTAAGCATGTATCGACTCTTTGGCCTCCTGTGAGGTTCGATCAATTTTCTGCCAATCAGTAACTTTCGGCGACACCTTCTGCTTCAGAAACTCAGTCACTTTATGATAATACCTCATCACTTCTGCAGACGGTGCTCCAGTAACCTTGTCCCTTGCCGGCTCCTCTGTCGGCCAATCCACACCTCTCTTGAACTAAAGCCATAAATCAGCTGGTACTATGATCTCAAACAGGATATTCAAGTCTTCCCAGAGACATTTTGCAAGCTTCACAAAACTGTCCGTCTGCTGGTACCACTCTATCGGCTTCTCCCTCAACCTGGGATAATCATTTGTGAATGACAGGATGTCACCTCTAGACCATGGTACATGGACTAAAATCCCTCCAGCTGTTTCTCTCATTGGTAACATCTTTATTGTCCCCGGGTCTGGTGCGGCTTTAGCCTGCTTTGGTTCCGGACCATCACCTTTCTCTTTATCTCTCTTCTTTGCCCATCTGCCTTCCCACTTCTCTAATGCTCCCCAAATCTGAGCACTCTGCAGTATCTCTATAAGATGTGCCTTCATTCCGGTAGATCTCATAGGGTTCAAAGTCTTTAGGCTCAAAGTCTAACCTATAGCTCCTCTTCAAATGCTTAGTATTTGCTATGTCTATGCTGTATTTGTCCGCCAGGTTTGCCAACCTCTGATGCACCTTGCTTACTTCCTTGGTTATTTTGGGGCACAGGTACCTCAATTTTGCCTCTGTGTATGACTCTAATCTGTTCACCCCCATTGTCCCTTCTACTAGTTCTGTGGCTTCTACACTCAGTCTCACAAAATTCAGGTATTCGTCCCTTTCTGACCTCTCCGCGGTCACTGTAGTAGTCTGCGGAGTGTTGAGCTTGTCTAACCACTCGTTCAATTGTTGAGTTGTTAAACCTTGCAACAAGACATTTCCAGACTGCATCATTGGTGTCTGTGTCATATTTGTACTCATTACCTGTGGGGTTAGCGTTCCCAACCCTGCTTGCCTCATTGTCTCCAAAGGAACCCCAATCGGACTTAAGTCCAACAAGGATCTAGACCTTTCGGCTATCTGTCCTCCCTGTGTCATTCCCTGCAAGTTTCCGGTGGACCCTCCTCTTATTGCCTCTTGGGTTATTACTCCCTGATCACATACGCCAGGCTTACCTTGCGCATACAGCGGTACTGGTGGACCAACAGTAATTGGCAATGATATAGCAGCTGGTGACTGTCCAATTCCCAAACTCTGTGGAGCATTAACTCCCATAGCTTGATTCATCATGGGTGCCGTAACTACTGACTGTGGTCCTGCAACAGAAGTGTAACTCAGGACCACCTGTTGCTGCGGCTGGGGCAGCAATTGTGGAGTTGGCTCAATCTGCACTAACTTTGATCTCGTGTCTACTGGATCAGGGGGCACTATCAAACTCGTAGTTGTCTCTAAAACTGGGACATCAGGATAGAGCCTCTGAATCTGTGGTGGCTGCAACTGTATCTGCGTGTCTGGCGCAGTGGGTACACTGACACCATTTTGTATCAAAACTGTATCACTTGTCTGCACTGTATTCGTGATTCTCTTATGTTGTGCCTGATCTTCAGAACCCACACTAGTGCTCTGCACATTATCATTTATGGCAAATGGTGGCGGGCGATCATGTGACAACTGATTAAGAAACTCTTCATCTTCATCTACCCTAGACCTTTGAATCTCCTTTGTCTTACTAGAGCCCTTGTCTGTCTTACAAGTGGCTTTCTTTCCCTGCGTCTCATCTTCTTGAGTTATTGCCGGAAACATCTTAATTCCGTCAACTATTCCTCTTCTCCACATCTTGGTCTCATTATCCCATTTAGCCTCTGCTAAAGTCTTTTCTGCTCTTTTCATTCTCCTCATAAATTTCTGCTGCCTCTGTTGTATGGCCATTAAATCCCAAACTGATAATGCCTCATACTGAGCTGGTCTCGGGCGGTTTTTGCACACTTAACATCAACCGCAAATTTTCCAAAATTCTTATATTAAATGTTCCGTGTTCCGGAAACGCCAAACATCCCTACTTGTCTTGTCAATTTACACCACTGCTTTAGCCCAAGACACGGCGCAACTCCCTTCTCCTCCATTACAATATAAGCTGGAGTGCCTTCAGGCGGTGTAGGCTCCCCCACATTTGCTGCAATCAATGTATCTCCCCTCAAGGCACACTTCAGAGCCTTGGAAAACTTAATTTTTGCGTATTTTATTTTATTTAGAATCTAATCAGGAAGTGACTTAAATTCACAGAACACTCTTCACCAACCTTTCTCAACCAATTGCCTCTCACGGAAGGCTGCTTATCCGTGCGCGACCCCTCTCGGCAACTGACTTATCCCAGAGCGGCTCAACTGACATCACACTCACACACACTGCGGCTGACAAAGTCTTGCGGCTTGTCCTCCTCACACAGAACTAATGCAATATATTGCGAGCACCTTTAACAACAAAACCCCAAATTTGCCGGTTTACTACAGGAAGGGTAACACAATCGCTTCAGAACTTTACAGAGATTTCACTTGAAGCCTCGGCCGCTACTCTCTCCTTCTCAGCTCCCGCACTAGCAAGCAGAATTCGACCCGCAAATCCTACTCTCGACTTGTCAATGGTTCGTTCTAGTGCACTTTAGAACTTGCCAAATCTCCATCGAAGGTTTCATTCACACAATTTGACTCAAACTCGACTTGTCAACCACGCCCGATTGACCTATTAAACCACACAAATTACAACATAAACCAAGTGTCTCCTACACTTGTCAATATACTCCGGAGTCTTAGACCACGACGGGGCCGTACATTACCAACAACCACGTGGATAATTTTTGAGCACAAAGCGGCACACTCACATGAAGTTCGCCGACTTCCCTACTCTCATACTGCGGAGTACGCCCACTCCTACTAAAACAACATTACCTGGCCTAAATCCACACAAACATCACAAATCACCTGCAACATGCAAAAGCTGAGCAATTGCGAATTCTACACCACACATACTAAAATTACCCAACTCACTTAGGCAAGCTCAGAGATTCCGGGAAAGTAATGGGAAATTTAGAAACGCATCATACCTCCAATTTGCATTATTTTGAAAAACAATTCTAAGTAATGGTCCTTTGTCCTAGGGCCCCCAAAGGGCCAAACCGTCGCTCTTCTACCAGAACTGATAACGCGTCCCTTTATGACTAATTTATTCACTCTGTGACTAGTTTTAGGCCATTGAATCTTTCGACCCTGATTGAAGACACCTTAGGACGAGATAGCTAATCAACATGTCAATCAATATGTCAATAACGACATCAATATTCACCAGAACAAGATACTTCACATTAGTCAAAGACATTTAATAAGACTCAGAAACACCCATGACCTTTCAGTCATGAATAACCACACCAGTTTAGTACGATTTTGTGATATTTATTCCCTATTGATTACAATTCTACTAGCAAGTTTATTAGTCTCAAAACCAAGAAACACATTAGCATAGTCACAATGTGGCAACTCTGATAAGATTTCATCAAAGCAAGGATCACAAATATTAGAACATAGCACAACGTCAACATAAGTTAGCGCATTATTCAACAAAGCATAGATTCAGTCATTTGTCTATTTGTGTCCGTCTAGTGAACCCTTAACTAACCTCGAATTAGCATTGGCATGTTGGGCTTCATGCAAAACAATTTAGCAACACCAATTTAGAAAACATCTAACTATGGTCTCTGTCAAAAGAAGCAGTTGGTACGTAGAAAGGAAAAGCAAACAGACAATCACAATTTCATTGTCATATAATTACCCTCCGTATTGGGTCAGCATACAGATTTAGTCTTCGTCCTCAGGACCTCAGATGATTTGCCATTAGCCAGGAATTCAACAAGTCGGTAAGGCAAGGTAAAAAGGTACTTCCCTCATATGGAGGTAAAGTATAAACGGGCAATATAAGGGCAAGGATGGTTTAAAGAACCAAACAACAAAGTCTCTATGTAGAGTGAAAAAGTGTCTGGGTCATAGCAAATTCGCAATAGCATCTCCCTAACTAACTCATTTCCTTGTGTCATAGGTTTTTATCCCTTTTCTGTTGTACAGTCCCCTAATTCCTAATTGGTTGAGGTCGGCACCCCACTATCTTCATCCAATAGGTTTCTAATGAGTTCATCAAAATTGTCACCCCATAACAGTTCTCACATAGTTTATTGGTTCTTATGATTGACGTCTTCAGCGGGTAGAATATCTGGTATGATTGCATACTCTCGTGGTCCTTTGCGCATCTTCAGTCAGTGGTTCCATTGTCTTTGCCGGTTCAGGCGACCTTGTACCTGCAACTAGTCTACACTGTTGCATTGAGCAAGAATGTTTCCTTGAGCAAGTTGAATTTCATGAGAAGGGATCTACTACAGTCCCATTCAGCTTCTAGTTTTTAGAAAAACACGAGTTCATGTCCTTCAGCAAGTCAGCACACTGCACGTTAGAAAAACACATTTAATATGAGACCAGGCAGCTAGGCCTCGACTCATGCTAACTAAGGCCTAATGATTTATTAGAAGAACTTTACATATAACCCTTTTATATTTAGTGTAAAACCATACATTAGCACATTAATTCTACATCATTAGTTAGTTTCATTAATCATTGTATACATTGGTGGCCACTCCCCGTGGGCACATTTCAAGTGCGCGTTTAGTAAAACACATTAATACATTTTCTATGCCGCATTATTACGCATTAGTTCATAAACATTTCATGTTAATATTGAGTATATAAGCTACGCTCTCTCACAGTCTTCAACCACCCTGGTGTGTGTGTGGGGGGGGCCTGGCCAGGGAAAGGCAGGATCCTGTGAACAACAGAGACTTGTAAAGTATACCTACTTCAAAGGCAGAAAGGGGTATAAGTATTGGACCTAAAACCCCTGAAAATTAGGTCACTTCTGCATTCAAGAGGAACCTCTGCCAAGGAGAAGAGGTGAAGAGCTGAGAATGCTGCCCCTGCCTGTGACTGTGCTCTGTTGGGCTATCCTGCAGTTGCTGCTTCTGTCTGTGAAAGGGTACAAAGACTGGACTTTGTTGTGCATTCCTGGTTGAGAAGAATATTCAAGTGCTTGAACTGAGCTTGTCTCCTGTTTTGAAGTCTCAGGGCTATCAAAGACTTCCCCTGCTAACAACTGGACTCTCTGCTGAGAATGCCAAGTGGTGCCATATCCAGTCACCGGGCCCTTGAAAGGTGAAGTTGGAAGACAAGAGCTGAAAATCCATGCACAGAACACAGTGTGGGGAAAGTTTCAATACACCATCTGCAACGTGGCTGATAAGTGACGTACTGCCGGCTTCGCGGCTAAAATTGACACACAACACCCGCTTGCTGCTACTGATAATGAAGCAAGCCCCACCCAACGCAATTTTGTAACATCATGCGACCGGATTTTCCATGCATCGTCCCTGGGCATCAAAGTCAACTCGTCTCTGCGTGAATCCGAGTTGCCCTATCTGGAAATCGACACATCGCTCATTTGCAAAGAAAAACAACGCATCGCCGACCTGACCGGAGAAGAAGCGATGCACGGCCTCCCTTGCAAAGAAGGAATCAACGCATCAAATTGTCTTTGCATGAATCCCAGTTGCCCTATCTGGAAATCGACACATCGCTCATTTGCAATGGAGAAAAACAACGCATCGCCGATCCGACCGGAAAAGAAGCGATGCACGGCCTCCCTTGCAAAGAAGGAATCAACGCATCGCTACCTTTTCCAACGCATCGCTACCTTTTCCAACGCACGCTCGCCCGCCCAGCTTTATTTTTAACGCTAACCAGGTACTTAATGCAACTCAACATTTCCATTGGTTTCTATGGAGTAAAACTCCTGTTGTTTCGAAAATTCATATTTTAACTCGTGTATGTTGGATTTTTGTAGTTTTGGTCTTGTTTGATGTAGATAAATACTACGTATTTTTCTAAACTGGTGTGGTGTCCATTTTGAAGTGTTATTTCTATATTACTGTGTGTGTTAGTAGAAATACTTTACACATTGCTTCTGAGTTAAGCTTGCCTGCTCATGCCAAGCTACCAAGGGGGTGAGTGGGGGTTAACCAGGTGTGTTTCTCCTTTGCCCTGAATAGAGTGAAGGCCCTTGCTTGGACAGGGGGTAACTTGACTGCCAACCAAAGACCTTATTTCTAATAGCCACTAACACGCAAAATCTTTCCACCTCCAAGGTCTGTTTTCTATTTGAATATTAAGTATTGGATTAGTATAGTGCAATCCCTGCTGAGCTAGAGAAGCGACAAAGTCTAAGGCCAATATTTAAGAAAAACGACGCACAATTGTGCGTCATTTTTCTTAATACGAGTGAACACCATTCCCTGATGCCATCGGTGCGCCATATTTAAGAAATGACGCACAATAGCGCTAAGAAATGGCTAGCGCCTTAAATAAAGACGCTAGCCGGTGAAGGATGACGATAGGGGAAATGGCGCTAGTGGTTCAAATATGACTGTAGGCTGATTAGCAGCAAAATATCTGCCGCTGGTCAGCCTAGCATAATTTCTGGACGCACACTAAGTATAGACAGTAGTCATTGACACTACACCAATACCTGGCACAGGGGACCAGTGTCCCCTGGGTAAGCCCAACATACCCAGTGCCAGGCAGGGGGCCCCATGTAAGGTGCCCCCAGTGGCACACCACACACATACACTTACCTGGGATGGGTTCCCTCCTCCAGTAGTGTCCCTGTGGTGTGGGTGGTGGTGATGCTGGGGGTTGGGGTGGGCATCTATGTGCCCAATTCAGTGGTGTTTCCCCATGGAAATGGGCCTACCAGCACTTTAACACCTGGTCTGACCAGGCATTAAATAATGACGCTAATTGGGCTTAGCGCCATTATTTAGGTCCGCCTCCTAGTTGCGCGTCCTTTCAGCATCAGGAGCTAAATATGGCGCTGGGGGGCTAGCGTCATATTTTGGAAGGGAACGCGCACCTTACTTCTAATTGACAAAAGGTGGGCTGGCGCTTCCTAAAAATGGCGCTAACTCCAATATTTTGACACTAGACAGGTCTAGCGTCAAAATATAAATATGGAGTTAAGTTAGTGCCGCTTTAGTGTCAAAATAAATTAACTTAAGGCAATGCTAACATTACTTAAATATGGGACTGAGCCTTTTGTCATTTTTAGAGTGAATTCTTTAGGCATAGAACAACCTAGTTCTATCAATGCCGAGCTAACAAATTACTCATCACGCCCAGCGATGCCACTAATTTTGAAATAATAATGTTGAGAATATGGAAACCTTGAATCGCTCCAATGTGCTCTTGTGGGGGCAACCAGGATTTTAAAACAATCTCATTTAATGTTGTTAGTAAATAATGTGAAAATATCCAGGGATGCCAGCAATTTTGGTAGTAATTGTTGGTAGTTTAAAATTATAATTGCATTTGTATAGTGCTTCATAACCCTGGCGAGGAGCAGACATACATTATCAGTATGGTAGTACGCAGCATTGTGGGGAAGTGGTTGGCTGGAATGGTCTAAGTGGGAAGTGTTTTGGTGTTGTGCGTGAACGACTAGAATAGTGCTTTAATCCTGTCTTGGGTAGTAGTGCTTAATATTATTGTGGGGGAAAGAAAAGTGTGAGACAAACATCTTGTACCTGGATGACAGTGGTAGCTTCTTCTTCTTTAAAATGGCCGCATCTCAGGTGAAAGCCTTTTATCTGAAAATCCATCTTCCTTGAAAGTGTGTCTGTATTTGGTTTTAGACAGATTGTCCCATTGTCTTTTATATTTTTTTTTAGTTAAAGAAAATGCATCACATCATGTAACTTTACACCTGTATTGTACATACAGCATTACTAACGTACTCATTTTAATTATCTCTAAGTAGTAATTAAACCATGATCTTCTCATGCAGGCCAGCAGTAATATTACTTTCATCATACATAATATTGGCAGCACATTTGCTTCTACATCTCTGGTTTCTTCAGTGCTACACTACAACCCGTGGCTGCGCTGTGGTGGTTGTTGGTGCTAACGTGCACAGGATCCAAATCTGTGTGTTAAATGTACTAAAGTAAACCCAATATTTCATTAATGGGCCACCAGTATGTCACAGGTAGCCACAATGTTGTCAGGAATGGCCACAATATGTCAATAGTGGACCACTATAATGTAGACAGAATTTCATTAAGAATGATAACCATATTTCCTGGAATTGCCACTATTTTGCAAGGTTTAGCCAGAATGTTGCCAAGAGTACCCACAATAGGTCATTATTTTGCAAAGCACAGCAAGAATGTTGCAGAGGATGGCAACAGTGTTTTATTGGTAGCTTGCCACAGAGCAGGCAGACTTAACTTAGGAGGCAATCTTTAAGTACTTGTGCGTCACTTAAACAGTAACATAGTGAGAAACACCACAAAAAGACTCAAAACAAAATTAGAAAAATAAATTATATTGATTATATTTTTATAAGTAGAACAAGGCCAAAACAACAAAAATCCAATGAGTATAAGTTGAGAGATGATTTTTTAAAAAGAATATCTGCAATTGTAGTGCTCTGAAGCTTAAAATGCCAACTGGGCTATCTGGTTGCGCTAGACCGGTGCAAACCCAGAAGTTCAGGCTGACCACGATGGAACTCGGGCCGGCTACAGAGACCAACCTTGTCCTGCTGAAAAAGCACCTTGTGTGGAGGGTTGAGTCAACGTTGAAAATCCCATGCAAGGAGCATGGGGCCGATGTGAAGGCGATGTGTCGGTTCCAATCTGCACAGTCGAGGATGCGTCGTCGTCGAGGCCTGCAGTCATCGGTACGATGTGCTTGAGCACTGGTGCAGAATCAAATCCTTTGCGATAAAGGCGCTGCATCGTTGTTGAACCACGCAGCTGGCAATGCAATGTCTTTGTCCTAAGCGGCGGCGGCAATGCAGCAGAGTCGAGAGGAGATGATTCATGTCTAAATGGCACAACAAATGGAATGCATGGATTATTGATAGAAACAGCTGAAGAAAAAGCTTACATTCTCATTTCTGCTACCAACCACCAAGGTCTCAGTTTTCTTGATTTTGCAAGCCAGTAGCTCTTTTCCTTCTGGTCCTGGATGTTGACTACTCTGGATGCTTTTATAAAGAGATGTTTATGAATTACTCCTTTTCTACCTGACTGTCCTCGGCATATTTAAAATGAAGATCTCTCAGGCACCCGTGGAAACTAGTGATAGCTCAGTGGGGTAAAGGCCCTCTGAGAGACCATTAACTCACACATTGCTGGCCCTCATCCTCTAAGCATTTCAAATTCTTGCTGCCACTTCCTCCTTCACCTTGAGGGAAAAAGCCTGCATTCCTGACATACTGGACAGGTAAGTATATACAGCAGCCTTGCTGCTCGGGACCTGATTTATATTTTGAACCATGTACAAGTGGTTGTTAAGGGCAGGGCTCCACTGTACAAGACACCATTGTTATGTTTAATAAGCCAGTCACTGGGCAGTTAAATACAAACCAGAGAGTGCACAAATGACACCTGTATCCTCCTATATTTTTTTTGTTTAGGGATAAAGGTAAGGGAGAGCTGAAACGTGTCTGATTATACTGTGCCAGATGCTGCAATAAAGACGTTTTCTCTTGGTTGCTCCCGGCCTCTATACAAAGTTGCCCTGATGTCACAATATTCTTATTTTTCTTCATTATTCATGCTGGGAAGACAGAAATAGAGGGTTTGCACATTATGCTGCTTCCTTGACTCTCATCAGCATTGGCATTAGATTTTTAGAAAAATGGAGGAGAAGCTCACAACTAAGTGTGCTGGAGGTTCTGTCATCAATCCATGCAGACGAGCTTTGTAAATTTAGAAAACTGTTTTTACCATCTTTGAGTAGACTACAAACTGACAAGGGGCTACCGCTAATGCCATAGGCACATGGAATTTCCATGAGTAGAGTGAGATCTAGGACTGGAGCTAGAGCCATATTGTTGGTCCTGTCTTCACCGACCTTTGAGATAGAGCACTGCATAGTGCAGTAAAGCAAGGAAGGCGTGTCTCATTGAGAATATGTGCTTGTCTCTGGGTTTCAACTGAGACATTTGGACAAGAAATAAAGTGTTATTAAGGTGGAGACAAATTTTAATAATCTCTGTGTTACTGCATCCCTTAAATATGCTGTGAAACCCAGGGTAGCTGATCGAATAAACTTTCACACAGCTAGAGGGGTCTAAGGCCTTTCTAGCATCTGAGTAAAACTTAAACTCCTCTTTTGCAGACATCTCTGGGTGACTTTGAGATATAATAGGACTTGGAGGTTTGAGGTGGTTGGGTTTGTCCTGGGA
This sequence comes from Pleurodeles waltl, assembly GCF_031143425.1. NCBI lineage: Eukaryota > Metazoa > Chordata > Amphibia > Caudata > Salamandridae > Pleurodeles > Pleurodeles waltl. The sequence goes on from NC_090447.1 coordinate 570,764,746, forward strand.
TCCTGGAGTGTGCCTCCTGTGGATGGGTGGTAAAAGGACACCAGAGCTAACTTTCGTTGACAGGATTGCTTAATGAGGTTCCTCTGACTTTTATCTCCACCTGACTCCTTTTCTCTGAATTATACCGGTAATGAGTTGCTGCATTCTTTACAATAAAATGAAATGCCTGAGATTTACAGTACCGGAAATCTGGTTTGGAGAATTGTAAGCACGGGCGGACTGGGGCAGGTAATAGGGCCAGGCACCAAATTAAAATTTGCCCCCTGTAGTGAGTCAGAAAACTAAATAAGTGGTCCCATATTTGCAAATTGGAGTAGTTTTGAACACGGAAGAACACATTTTATAAGAGCTTTGCAAGCCATAGGAGACGGCATGCATTTATGCTTGCTGCATTCAAAGTTTGTGATAATATCAGGAAAATCTGGCCAGCCAGCCCACGCACTGGGCTGTTAGGAGAGTCCGTCTGGCAATTTCAGATTGCCCTACAGGCCAGTCCGACCCTGTCTGTTGGTAACAGCTCATGCGCTGTTTGTTCTTGGTAATGGCTTACCCACGTATTTGCGGGCATGGTGTTTTCTTTTCACACTTGCCACAATGTGGCAGTAAAAAACTAAACCTAAAATATAATTGATGGCAGGAGAACACTCAAGGTTCCTTTTCCAGTTCTTCCTCTGTTTTGAAAAATGTTTCCCCTCATTCCTCTTCACCCACATGGATGTCAGTTCACTAAATGCCAGGGGGTAGCAGAAATACCATCACATCCTTTTGACAACTAATGATAGTGCAGGGAGTGACATCATATGCTTTTTTCCTTCCTTTAAATCAAATGAAGTAAAATTGTGTGGTGTTTCTCCTTTCTTTTGTGAAAGTGACATATCTTGTGAAAAATGACAAGTGCAGGATTAATACAATGACAACAATATTACTAAACAAAATGAAAGCTGATTTTAGTAATCAGTCACAAATTATTAAGTGCATGCCAGGAATGCGGTCAAGAGACACTACAGTTTCAGCCATGACATACCTAGATATATTCGTTCTGTGGTTAAATACAACCTTGTATGCCCAATTGCAGGATTATGTGCCAAGGGGCAGCCATCATATGATCTTCCATAACTTCATGTGACAAGTGCAGCCTCTCTCTATCATTAAAGTTTTTTCGATTATTTATAAATAATCATAAAAGCACACATGAACACAATGCATGGACTTAAAAGACACCACACATAAAATAGGTGATTATACTAATCAAAATTTAAAACAGAGTTGCTCAACCAGATATCGTTTTTTAAAAATCCGTTCAACTCAACAACAGACCAAGGGACTGGATAGCACATCCAAAAAATAAAAAGCAGGCTTGTGCCTTTAAAATCCATACAATTTAAGAAGGCAGTAAGCAGTTATGCTTAAAGGGTTCCAAATATTTGCTAATAAAGATTCAAATGCATTAGAGACTGTTAAGAGACTGCATCACAAGGACATATTAAAATGGAATCAGTGTCAAACTGTCACAAGGGAAAACATAAATTACTCCCAATTGAGCTTGCAGCTAAATCTTGACAACAAGAACCTTCCCCAAACATTACTGACAAAGGCAAGAAACGTTCAATTTCCTCTCAAGTTTAGACCATGCCATAATTTCTCATTGGCTTTCATTTCTTGGTTTTCACAAGAGATTGTCATAGATATTTTTTAACCCACACACCAACACCCTTATTGATTCACTCTGGTGAGGTGTTTTGCTTCCCTAATGACCGAGCTGAAACACTCATGCACTAACAAAAATCTCTGGAATGCGCTTCTTAGTCCAAAGAAGACATTTATTATTTCACTACACAAGGTTCCTAAAAGGAGATTAGCATGCTAAAAGCACACATTTAAAAATGGTCACAGCAATTAAATGAAAACATGTACAGATGATTATCCAGTCCAATATACACAGCAAATATATGTATCTATATTATAATGCAAAGCAAATAATGCATTAAAAAAATATGCATCCCCATGAGGAAAGGGCATCACTGCTTCATCTCCCTCCTATTCAGCATCAGATCCCAGAATCAATCAAGGAGCGAGAGATCAATTATCCTCACGGGAAGGATGACACACTCCAGCATCCTAGGTATGCCTGAGATCTGCAAACACTCTCTGTCCCTGGTCCATCTGGTCTCAGCCTCTTACACTTTGAACAAACAAGAGAGGAACATTTTAGAACCTCCCTCTCCCTGCAGAAGTTTATTTATTCAAAAAATGCTGATTGCTTTAGCCCAGCTTTGAAAATAACACATCAGGACTTGGCCACACTCCCAAGGTGCCAATTCAAAACAAGACTGTTCCCTGCCATCTTAGTACATTTTTATCAGCCTAAGCCCTTGGTCGGAAAGAACACAAAAAATAAAAACATGTGCACGTCGTACAATGTGGAAAACTACTTGCAGCTTTTAACGTGGCAGTGTCTAATGCTAAAATAAAGTCAATAGGCAAAATGAAGTTGGAGGTCACTAATGTGACGGTGTGCTGCTAGGCTAAGTGCAACGTGGAGTCAGTGGTCAAAACATAAATATCACAACATGAGGTGAACAGGTCAGTTCTGTCAAGGGCTTCCACAGACTTCTTGATATATTTTATCCAGGGTATTTACAATTTCCTTCTCCAGTGGTTTATTTGTAAATAAAAATGCGCCGGTGCCCAAAGCTGTCCTCTGAAACTTGTGGCTGCTGCAATTAAATGTTCAAGCCCTGAGAGTGGCCTGCAAAAGTGGTTCTCTACTTGGGGTTTATGGCCATCTCGATAGCCCCATATGGCGCCCCCATAGGTCATAACTGGCAAACATTGCTTTGTTTCCTACAGGCAGTGGCTCAAAGTACTGATCCAACCATCATGTACTGAGGCATCGTTTTGACTGTCACTTCACAGACTCATGTTTCTAGACTCAACTATCATGTATCTAGACATATTACCTGAAATGGCTATTGTAGTTCGGATCCAATACAAATATGTTCTTATAATTTAGAGAAGAGAACTACCACTAATATTACTCAGTTCCCACAGGTTCGGACAATGGGCAGAAAAGGTATCCCTCCAGTTGATATATTTTGCAGGCTCAAGCTTCAGGCAGCCGATCTATGCCTAAGTGTAAGCAGACCTTACTAGGTCTTTGTTCACACAACATAGATATAGAGCAAACATAGATCTTGCCATACAGATTCTTATGGTTCTAGGTGTACTATAATATAATTAACAGTTAGTTCAAATACATCTTGCAGACTCAATCCCCAGAGTACAGAGCTACCCTTAGATTGAAAGGATCTCAGATATTCAATCTTGAAGCAACAGAGCCATCCTTCAGGTGCTTCAGATATTAGATGTTCAGGCTTTTAACAGCAAAACTATTCCTCAACCTATGCAGGGATTTTAAGAGCAGTACTTTTTACTCTTGAATTAACCCTAATATTATATAAATGTACAAGCGCAGTGTTAGAAGTTGGGTCTCTGGTTGGCAGTGAGTTTACAATCTATCCAAGCAGGGACCCTCACTCTGGTCAGAGCAATGGAGATACACACTCAAGATAAACCCTGCTCACACTCTTGTTAGCTTGGCACAAGCAGTCAGGCTTATCTCAGAGGCAATGTGTAAATTATTTGTACCAACACACACACACAGTAATACAATGAAAACACTACAAAGTGGTCACTAAACCAGTTTTGAAAAATAGGTAATATTTATCTAAATCAAACAAGACCAAAAATGGATTCTTGCCACGAATCAGGTGTCTTGTAATTTTTCAGCCGCGTTGCAGGTTGTGCATCCAAAATTTCCCTGCACGGTGTTCTGTGAGTGGATTTCAGTCCTTGGTCTGCCAACTTCACCTCAAGGGCCATGGGACTGGATAGGCACCACTTGACAGGGCAGGATTCTCAGCAGAGAGCCACGGTGCTGGCAGAGGAAGCCATTGAGGGCCCTGAGACTTCAAAACAGGAGGCAAACTCAGTCCAAGCCTTTGGAGATTCTTCTCAAGCAATGCACAACAAAGTCCAGCCTCTGTCCCCCTTCACAGGCAGAAGCAGCAACTGCAGGATAGGCCAACAAAGCACACTCACAGGCAGGGACAGCACTTCTCCTCAGCTCATCTCCTTAGCAGAGGTTCCTCTTGAATCCAGAAGTGATCTAAAGTCTGGGGTTTTGGGTCCAACACTTATACCCCTTTCTGTCCTTGAAGTTTCCCAACTTCAAAGAAAAGTCTCTTGTTTACAGGATCCTGCCTTGCCCAGGTGAGGCCTCAGACACACACCAGGTGGTTGGAGATTGCATTGTGTGATGGCAGGCACTGCCCATTCAGGTGTAAGTGACCACTCCTCTCTCCACTCTAGCCCAGGTGGCTAATCAGGATATGCAGGCTACACCCCAGCTCCCTGTGTCACTGTCTAGAGGAGATCCACAAACAGCCCAACTGTCACTCTGATCCAGACACGGAATCCACAAACAGACGGAGTCACAGAATGGTTAAAGCAAGAAAATGGCTCTTTCTAACAGTGGCATTTTCAAACCAACAATCTAAAAACCAACTTCACTAGCAGGTGTATTTTTAAATTGTGAGTTTGGAGACCCGAAACTCCATTTTTCTGGCTGCTCCCAAGAGGAAACTGAACTTTAAGGATATTTAAAGGCAGCCCCCATGTTAACCTGTGAGAGAGATAGGCCTTGCAACAGTGAAAAACTAATTTGGCAGTATTTCACTGTTAGGACATGTAAAACACATCAGTACATGTCCCACCTTTAACATACACTGCATCTGCTCTTGGGGCTGCCTAGGGCCTACCTTAGGGGTGGCTTACATGTATAAAAAGGGAAGGTTTAGGCCTGGCAAGTTTGTACACTTGCCAAGTTGAATTGGCAGTTTAAAACTGCACACGTAGACACTGCAGTGGCAGGTCTGAGGCATGTTTAGAGGACTACTAATGTGTCTGGCACAACCAGTGCTGCAGACCCACTAATAGCATTTGATTTGCAAGCCCTGGGCACCTCTAGTGCACTTTACTAGGGACTTACTAGTAAATCAAATATGCCAATCATGGAAAAGTCAATTACACATATAATTAACACAGGAGCACTGGCACTTTAGCCCTGGTCAGCAGTGGTAAAGTGCCCAGAGTATCATGGAGTGACACTGTTTCACTAGAAAAAACAAACAATCAGGCTTGTAACAAGAAGCCATGCTACCAGTGACCACGCACATTAGTGACTAACCGCTCCAGCCAATGCCCCTGAGAGAATCATAACCCTAGAGTCATATGACAGTGGCCCACCTAACAGCTATTTCATGTTTGTTAAAGTAATTGATGTTAAATTTCATCTAGTACTTGAGCGTAATGTGGCTGACATGCATCATACAACAATTTTGATAAGTACGTATCAGTTGTACAATCAACGCTTACCTCTGATAAAACTACAAACATGCTTTTATTTCGTTATACATTTCAAATGCTTATTTATGCGCTACCATGGTCAATGTATGCCTGACGTTTTGGTTTTTAATAATCACAGTACAGCACTCTGAAACCTGGCTGGCTGGAGTTCAGTGTTGTTGTTTCGAGTTTCTCTTAATGTCGTCCAGTTCCTTACGCCACACTTGCACAATCTTTACTATATCTCAATTCATGCACTTCTTTTCAGCTCTGAAAACCATCTGCATGGGCACCTTTTATAAACTGACGACACCTATTTGGATAGGCATACCATTTATCACGTTCATGTGGTGTGCGCAAGGCTTTCTCCTCTCGCAACCTCTTACCCTTTACATTGGAGCTCTGTGAATTGTATGCAACTTGTCACAGTGGCTCAAAGAAAGCCTACGGTTGCTAGAGAGATGGGCCAGTTCTGCATCCCCACAGTCTGCTTCCCCACGGAGAGGCAGATCAACAGTGTATTGCAGAAGAGGAACATCTTCATTTGATATCCCTTCTTTAGTACAAAAAATTATACATGCTGAAATCCCCCTGTGCACCAGATGGGGTTGGGGGGGTGGGGTTGTGTGTGCGTGTGCGTGTGTGTGCGTGTGTGTGTGTTTTATGTTTTCTCCACGTGCCGATGGGTCAGGTACACTTGCTGTTAATAGATATAAATTCCAGGTCGGCCTGGGGAGGCCTGATTTTAGCTCACAACATTGTTGTGACCATTGAGAGTAAGCCCCAGGCCTGGCTGGCTTCCTAAAATTACCTAGCATGCTGCCTTAATTATCATTCAATTATGCAGTGCCTCATGATTGTATAAAATCTTAGGGAGCTCCAGTTAAGTGTCACTAAGTATTTTAGTGCAGTGATGTTGACACCACCACTAAAGAGCGTTAGTCTAACACCTGATGCCCGGTACTTTGCAGGGCTGAACAAGCAGAGCAGTTATTTAGGGTGCACAGATATTACAGGCTTAAGCTTTAAGCTGCGGATGTATCCATCTGGCCACACAGGCCTTAAAGGAACTGGCTCAGCCCCGCAAAGTTGTCAACAGTTTAAAGAGATCTTTCAGGCTCAGGCGTCAGGCACTTTAAAGACTGTAGTCACTTAACAGATGCGATTCAGATCAGTTTTTGGAAATATCCATTATTCTTTACAGACAGTTGGTGTGCCAGTATATGCTGAGTACTGATTGTTTGCATCCCACTTTGCCTGCATGCCTTGCTTCCTATTCTATGTTTTCAGTTCTAGTTCTCGAGTTGTATATACTTCACTGCTTACTGGGTGCAAAATTCAGCCAGTACTTGCTTTTTATTCAACAAACTTTGTAAGATGGGACTAATAGTATTAAGTCCTAAGGTGCAAAGTGCAGCTGGATAAAAGGCACAAATATCTTAATGTGGCACTCACAAAATGGACTTCTCTGCATGAAGGTATTTTTGCCATGGAGCAAATGTTTTCGTGGAAATGACGGTGAACCGCTTCACATTTTTCCAGCTGTGCTAGAGAAAAAAATAGCTATAACACTTTCCTGATCATACCACTTCTGTTGACTGCAGGCATCAGGACATTGTTCCTCCTCTTCGCTGGAACTACACACCACTGTAGCGAGCCCATACGGAGTGATCCAGTCTTATTCATTTGGCAGGCAAGCAGGGAATACTTACTTCATTGAAGCTCACCAGAGGCTGTCTTATGGCAGCTAGCTTGGCTGGCAAAATGCTAACTTCCTCACCTCAATATCGGAAGTCTTTTGCCATTGACAGCATTTAAAATAACCTGTAAGAAGTCAAAAAGTTGCAAAAAGTGAATACACTGTTTGTAAGATCACGTTCTGCGAATTCTCTGCCTATGATGCCACTTCCTGTGATGTGATTGGGTCAGAGGTCATGTATTGTCACTTTCTCTGATGGCAGCAATAATTCTAATTCGAATTTATAAGAATTTCTAAAACTTGAAAGCTCTGTATTTACTTTACAAAAACACAGATGTACCTTAGACATACAGCACTGCACTGGATAGCCAGAAAGAATCACGCCTGTGAGGGGCAGAACATTGAATCTCAGCCAGCCCAAAGAGTGGCCTGGCATCATGTGGCCTCACTGGAGACCAGCTTAGCTTGTGTTTTCTTCATCTGTATAGTTCTACTCCCATGAGAGATGGAGGGAATGATTATATCCCTTGTCCTTCCCCTAACTCTTCAACTGCCGGTAATATGGTGCGAAGGTTTGAGAGATTCCTGTCCTTGTCCCACCATTAACAGACTAGCAGCATGCTGTTGGCAGCCGATGGGATGGGGAAGCTACAATTGTGCGAGAATGATAGTGCGAACGCGTCCCCTTCTGATTATTTTATTCACTTTGGGACTTGTTTTAGGCCAATGAATCTTTTGACCCTGTTTGAAGACACCTTAGGACGAGATAGCTAATCAACATGTCAATCTATATATCAATAACGTTGTCAATGTTTACCATAACATAACAATTCAAATTAGTTAAAGACATTAATAAGACTCAGAAATCACCATGACCTTTCAGTCATGAATAACCACACCAGTTTAGTACGATTTAGTGATGTTTATTCCCCTATTGATTACAATTCTACTAGCAAGTTTAGTAGTCTCAATAGCAAAAAGCTCTCAAATAAGACTTCATCAAAGCAAGGATTATGAACACTAAAACATAGCACGACGTCAACATAGGTTATCCTTAGCAGAGTATCATTAGCACATTATTCAACAAAACATAATTTCAATCATTTGTTTATTTGCGTCTGTTTAATGAACCCCTTACCTAACCTCGAATTAGCATTGGCATGCTGGGCTTCATGCAAAACAATTTAGCAACATCAATTTAGAAAAACATCTAACTAGGGTCTCTGTCAAAGGGAAGCAGTTGGTACCTAGAAAGGAAAAGCAAACAGACAATTACAATTTCATTGTCATATAGTTACCCTCCGTATTGGGTCAGCTTACAGATTCTGTCTTCGTCCTCAGGACATCAGTTGATTCGCCATCAGCCAGGAATTTAGCACAGCTCGGTAAGGCAGGGTAAAAAAGGGTACTTCCTTCATAAGGAGGTAAAGTATAAACGGGCAAGATAAGGGAAAGGATGGTTTGAAGAACCAAACAGCAAAGTCTCTATGCAGAGTGACAAAGTGTCTGGGTCATAGCAAAGTTCGCAATGGCATCTCCCTAACTCTCCCTCTATATCTATCTCCTTCTCCCGTTGCTCCTTGTGTCAAAGGTTTTTATCCCTTTTCTGTTGTACAGTCCCCTAATTCTTGATTGGTTGAGGTTGGCACCCCACTATCTTCATCCAATAGGTTTCCAATGAGTTCATCAGAAATGTCACCCCATAACAGTACTCACGTAGTTTATTGGTTCTTGTGATTGACGTCTCCAGCGGGTAGAATTTCCGGTATGATTTCATACTCTTATGGTCCTTTTCGCATCTTCAGTCAGTGGTTCCATTTTCTGTACCAGTTCAGGCGACCTTGTACCTGCGACTAGTCTACACTGTTGCATTCAGCAAGAATGTTTCCTTGAGCAAGTCGAATTTCATGAGAACGGATCTACTACGGTTACACTCATCTCTAGCTTCTGGAAAAATATGAGTTCATGTCCTTCAGCAAGTCAGCACACTGTACGTTAGAAAAACACATTTAATATGAAACAGGGCTACTAGGCCTCGACTCATGCTAACTAAGGCCTAATGATTTATTATCAGAACTTTAGCACATAACCCTTAATATTAGTGTAAAACCATATATTAATACATCAGATTTACATCATTAGTCCATTATTAATCAATTTCATTAATCATCGTATACATTGGCAGCCACATTTTAAGCGTGCGTTTAGCAGAAACACTTTAATATATTTTCTAAGCGGCATTATTATGCATTAGTTCATAAACCTTTCATGTTAATTTCTGAGTATATATGCTACGCTCTCTCAATAGAAAGCAAAAATGACTCTCAAAGCTGTTGATGTTCTAGTACTGATGCTGCTCTTTTACTGATGAGGCCAAGGGTCACAACAAAAGTGCTAGGGATAGCAATGGGAAGTCAAGGGTCACAGCAGCGCGACCTATGGCAACTCCTAATTGGGGTCAGTGTTCACCCACTGACCGACTTGGTCTTAAACAGTGTCTTATAAAATAAAGATTGCACTCTTCTGAGCAGTGTATTCTTTTTATGTCCTTGAGGTATACCGCAGGGTTGGCTAATCTAATAATTTTCTTCAATCCATTCTCCTCAGAAGCACAAGATCAGTAATGAACTCTGGCAAAATGTATGGTGAAAAACATGGTCAAACTGTGGTTGACTTTGGCCTAATCATGTGGATAAAAGTAGTTTGTCAATAAACATAAAAGCATAGCATTTGGTTAAGTAAGGAGTTAAGCTCAATGATAAAACATTTGGACTAAGCAGTCAGGAGGTGATTGTTTCATGTGGGTCTTGAAGTAAGCTCCTGGTGCAGTTTCGAAGTCTGCCAGGTGATTCTACCAAGAACTGTGAAAAAATTAACTCAATGTCAAAATGAGAAATAGAGTGACAGGTATATAAGGAACAGTGAATGTCACCATAGCTGAAATTTACATTTAAATTATATGTGCTATTATTTATAATAGAAACTAAAATGCGTATTTGTCACTCATCATATTTTTAATATCTCCCTGTTGGCTGGAATCTAAACATTTCCACCCACTCCAACAGATTAAGACATATGTTCTAGTTAATCTCACTACATCATGATAAAGATGTTTACCTCTCTGATTTGTCACAGTATTACTGTTGTTCACTTTAAGCATCTTCAGAAGACAGTAACCTTGCTCGTTTCTCTAGCAACTGAAAATACACCCACTGAAAAGGTGTAGGTGTAATGTATTCAGAAAGCAATGTTTTTTTAAACTTATAAAGCAGGAAAAGCTGTCGACAGAACCAGTTTTTACTGCAACATCTGGCATTTGTTCAGCCTTTTTCTCAGAAAAATACCAGAAACATCGGTTTTGAGAAAGTGATGCCATTCCATTCTCCATAAAGCTGAATCTTTGTTGTATTATAGAGAATTGTTAAGTTGTTAAAAACGAGCATTTTGACTGGGAGATATGGACACTGTGACAGGTTGGCTGAGATGACGGGAGAGTGAAACATAGATTATAGGGCAGGAAAAGACAAACTCCGCGTTAGAGAAAGACGATTTCTGAGACAGAGACGGGAAACACAGGGGCAGATATAGGAGACACGGGCTCAGAGAGACACAATGGACAGGGACACAGAAAGATATTGAAAAGGGTCTGTGATACTTGGGTAGAGGAGCCGCACGGAAAGAAATGGGAATGGGTGAGGTAGACATACGCACCAACAATTACACATCATCATCTCTCAGCTGATAAACTGGTCACAAGACCTAAAGCATGCTAGACCATCACCACAGAGCTACCCAAACACAAGCACCTTAAATGTGAATCCCACTGTTTAATCACAGACTTCTATTTGAAAGGGTGCAGGAACCGACTCGTTTCTCCACGTGACCCTCACCATGCAGCAACAAATTCAGCCCTGGGAATCTCCCTGAGGCAACAGTTAGCTCCTAGGGCTTATGCACGTTTCAGACATTGCTTTCTATAAACGCAGTGTAGTATTACCTAACCCCTTCCCCATTATATTAAGTTACTGTGTTCTGTTATATTTTTCCATTTTTGGAGCACCTAGGTGTAATTTGGCTTACTGAGTATGCTGTACAAATGACATGAAACACATAAAACTTGTATGCCTCCAAGGAGAGAAGCACACAACTGTTTTTAACAAATGATTTATATTTTATATCATGACATGGAGGCTAACATTATGCAAATCTCCTTCATTGTCCCCCCACAGCAGCAACAATTGAAGGAATTAAGAACTTTAATACCATTCTAGTAAGGTATAAAGTCTGTCCACACTCTGCCATCTTCCTTCTTTGTTGCTGCTTCTCAAAAGATAAGTACTACTCTCTCTTTCATCTGATAATTATCTTGCCAGCATTTGTGAACGTGCACTTATGGTACACATTGTGTGCCTGACATTTTACACTATGCGCTTGGTTTTTTTTCTCCACACTTTTCCCTTTCATTTTCTTTACCTTCGGATGTTCTTAAATGTGTGAGTGCTTTGATTTAAATACTACTCGTCGACAGCTTCGCTGTCCATGGATACACAAGTAAATGGGAGTGATTTGATTTGGATAGTGCTTGGCGATGGCCTCACTGTCCATGGACACACGACTGAATGTGAGCACTTTGATTTAAATAATACTCTTCTATAGCCTTTCTGTTGATAATGCAAATGTACTAATTAGAAATTATTAATGAATGCTTATGTAATGAAATGAGTAGAAAAATGAATACTGTAGAAAATAATGTGCACTTTTGAAATTGTGACCATGAGGTGTGGCCGTGGCCGCCAATGTTAACGAAAATATTAAAAAGAAGACTAATGTATACGTAAATGATGAAAATATAATACAAATAATGTAGTACTGTGACATATTGAAATATATAACCTATGTTTTATTAATTATGTGCCTTAACTTAGAAATTGTCTGGGCCTAGTCTTACCAGGCCTCATTGCAGAAGCTGTGTTTCTAAAGGGTAAATGTAAAACATTGGTGAAGCTGAACTAACTGTGAACTGCCTTTTGTTTAACAAAATCTGCTTAGCAAGGAATCTTCTTGTGAACCAACGGACAGGAGATGGTAGAAATGTAGCAACTATTGTGTAAGACAGACGAGGTGTACTTTCCCAGGACTTAAACAATGGAACTGCTAACACGTCCTTTTATGATATTTTATTCACATCAGGACTCGTTTTAGGCCAATGAATCTTTTGACCCAGTTGAGAGACACCGTAGGACGAGATAGCTAATCAATATATCAATCAATAATGTCATCAATGTTTATCACGACAATGCATTTCACTTTAGTCAAAGTCATTAATCAATTCAAAGACACTACCAACCTTTCAGCCATGAATAACCACACCTTGTTTAGTAGAATTTTATGAATTTTATTCCCTATTAATTACAATCTAATAGCAAATGCGTTAATCTCAACACCAAGAAACATAATAGCATAGTCACAATATGGCAACTTTGATAAGCTTTCTTTAAAGTGAGAATCACAAACATCAGAACATAACACGGCGTGAACATATATCATGTTTAGCAGAGTGTCAATATTGCGTCAGTTTCAACAAAGCATAGTCTCGGTCGTTTGTCTATTTGCGTCAGTTTTGATAAACACCTGTCCTAACCACTGATTAGCATTAGCATGTTGGGCTTCATGCAAAACAATTTAGGACACCAATTTGGAAAACATCTAGCTATGGTCTCTGTCAAAAGCAAGCAGTTGGTACCTAGAAAGGAAAAGCAAACAGACAAATTACAAATGCATTGTCATAATTACCCTCCAAGGATTAGGTCGGCACACAGGATCAGTCTTCGTCTTCAGGATATCAGTCAAATCGCCATCAGTCAGAACTCAGCTCTGGGGCAAAAGGGCACTTCCCTCATAAGGAGATAAAGTGTAAATAGACAATCTAAGGGCGAGGATGGTTTTAAGTAAACCACCATGTCACCAAACAGAGTGACAGAGTTTCTGGATAAAATCAATAGCATTCCCTAATCCACCTAAATGACTTCTCTTGACATGTGTTTTTATCCCTTTTTCGTTGTACATTCCCCCAAAATTCTATTGGCTGTTTGTTATACCCCACTATCTTTAACCTGTCAAATAAGCATTAGGTAATTCTAATCTTCACCCCATATTGTTTTACAAGTTTTTGATTGGTGTTCGTAATTGACGTCTTCAGAAATGGCACGTCCGGATGTGATTTCATCCTATTAATTCTTTGCACATCTTTTGGTCAGCAGTTCCATTGTCTTCACCGGTTGGAATGACCTTGTACATTACATTAATCTACACTGTTTCAATTCACTTTTAACATTTAGTCTGTGGACGAGGGGAGATGGTGAGAATGGATCTTAACATGGTTACATTCATCTTCCAAAAAGAACTTGCAGGGTCATGTACCCTGTGAGTCAGCACACTGAAAAATAGAAAAATGTATTTAATATGAGAGCCAAGCAGCTAAGCTGCAGCTCATGCTAACTTAAGGCCTATGAGGTTTTCAATACAGATTTAATAACGCAAATGTTAGTATAAGCTCATTTGAACATAACGTAAACATTTTGGTCATCATTATTAGTTTGCGTATACATTGGTGGCCACTCTTCGTGGTCACAATTCAAGCGCACCTCTAAGCAAAATTCCTATTGTATAGTTTCAATGCGGCATCATCACACCTTAATTCATAAACATTTCATGTTAATATAGATTATATAAGCTACGCTCTCTCAGTCCCTCCTCTGATGACGTCAGTCATCACACAAACCTTTCCCTTTGACCTTTCACTTTAATTTTTCACCTTACGCATAATGCGCATTTCAACATCTTGTCCCTTATGTGAACTTTCCCAAATTTCGCTGAACATTTTCTCCCTTTCACTTTCTTCATTTTTCCTGGTTCTCTTTGTCCAATTTCTTTTAATTTTATCATTAATTTTGCATGCTCCCCATAATCCTAATAGACAGGCCATAACAATTAATAGACCCCCTAATATTTTTGCGAGTACCCCATTCTAAATATTGCTAAACCAGCTCCCTACTCTGGCAATTCCTTTTCCAAATTTTTCCCACACTCCACGTTCCTTCAAATCTTTCAAATCTGCACTATCTCTAGTTAGGTTAGCAAGCATACCTCTATTCTTTTTACTATTGTCAGGTATATATGAGCAACAATGACGCTCGTTGAGCATCTTGCAGACTCCGCCGCTCTTTGCTAAAAGAATGTCTAAAGCAAGCCGGTTTTGAAGAGTCATAGCTCTTTCTGCAGCAAGTTCAGTATCCATCAGGAGTATAGCCCCTGTAAAATATGTCAGCATGTTATCCACAATAGTAGACAACTTTTGAATCTTTATGGAGTTTAAGATAACCCCTACTGTAGGAATTATGGCTCCAAATATGTCTCCAACGATAGCAGCCGCCGTCTCTCGTTTTTGTCTAGCATGTTGTAATTCAGACGTTTTAGGTATTTGCTTTAAGTCATCAATCTGGTAAATCTTTGGGAAAACTATTCCCAAATAACATGTCCCATACCATCCCTTAGGAAGACGGTAATAAGCATTAAGTCCACAGATATAATAGATCCCAGGGATCGCTGGATCCTGTCCATTTAACATAAATGTCCATTTACTCTGAAACAAAGATACATGCCTGCATTCACTCGTTCCCACAAATAAAGTGTCTTGCTCAGATTTTGGCCTTTATATACAAAGCCTTCCTACATGTAATGCATCTATAGCTAGTTTGCCTTGCGTCTTGATTGCGGTGTAAGCATAATCATTTGCATATGTGCGTTTTTCTAGCCCCTTTTCTAATCTTTCCTTCAATGCTTTGCGTCTATCATCAGTGTGATCTAAGAAACTTTTCTCTACAGGTGTCAATAGGCAGGTCAGATTGTTGCGGTGTGCATAAGCTGTCCCAAATGTAAGCGTTGGTTCAAAGAAACCTCTCACTAATTTTATACTATGTTCTTTAGTTAGTTTGTTCAGAAACTCAATCACAGGCACAACAGAAAACACAACATCCAGATTTGAATAAAAGTATTGCCCATGCTTTTGATTATAGAATCTTGTTAATAGCAAGCTACAACTTATCCCGTATGTTAGTGGAAGGCTATGGTAAATGACCCCTTCTTGTACTGACGAAGGAATCTTTGTACAGACATAACAGTTTTTCGCATCCATGGTCTCAACCTACTCATTCAGCAAGCGATAGAAGACATTAGTAGAAAGTTCCCCCTTTGAATTAGTTCCCTCATGCAAGTGTTTTGCATCCTGCTCAAACTTTTCCCACGGTGTTAGTGTTGTAGTCTCAGGTTTTGAAGCAGTGTTAGTTGCTTTCTTATCCAACCACGGCATTCCCACAATCACTCCCACAATTATTATTGCACACACAATACCTAATATAAGACTAAACCAACCACACACCTTCCCCTTCTTGTTACTACCTCTATTATAAGCCATGTCTGTAAAGAATCAGATAGCAGAATAACAGTCAACTTGAGGACGATATAAACTCTATATATTTTTTTTTCTTAATGCAAAAAGTCTCTTTCTCTCTGCGTGCATTTACAGCGTTTCACTCACTCCAGAACCCCTTTGTCAAATCAGGTTAGCAGCTTGTCAAAATCAGGTTTCTCAAAGTCAAATCAGGTTATCAGTGTCTCATCCGGTAATTTCTAAGTCTCTTTTCTTTAGTTTTTCAGTTTTCGATTTTAACAAAGTCTATTTCTTTGAGTTACTTCAGGTACCGTAGTATTGGCCTGGTACTTCTCAATCAAAACAGAACGCTAAGAATTCTTGTTGCAATTCAGATGTTGTTGCATACGCCCACTCAGGACCTGCGTACCTTCTATTTGCGGTTCTTTTCCTTTTCAGTCTGTGTTCCCCTTGCAATTCTCCTTCACACAGATCTTCTACTCGGGATGTATCAGTCTCTTCTGTTGTTGTTTCACCTGGTACGCTTCTTGCTTTTGCAGCCTGTTTCTCTGGCCAGTTATCTCCTTTATGCGTCTTCTTCCGGTTTGTCTTTTCAGGATGCTGAACAGCACCCTCCTCTTGTAATATGGTGTTTTCTCTTGATGGACCTGCAACTGGCTCAGGGGATGCCGGAGTACTTTGGTCTCTTTCCATTATTTCCCCTTCTTCTGGATCTGTAACGGGTTCAAGTTCTAACCTGTATCCGTCTATTTCTGGGAGAACCTCTCCTTGATTTAGTTCTCCTGCTGCCTCTACTGAGATAGGCACACGGTCACCTCTCTCGAACTCATTCACTGTTTGAGGGACTAGGCTGTTCTCAGTGGGCTCTCCTGCAGTCTCAGTTCCCTCTTGGCTGTTTTCTGGCCCTGAGACTTCCCTCTCTGGAACTGTTGTGCTGGAAACTTCAAGTTCCTCCTCAGTTGGACATGTTACCTTTGTGTGACTGGCATGTATCCAGTTTGGAACGCCTGCACGTTTCACAGCAGTGGTTGTTGTCAAGATTACTTGATATGGCCCCTTCCAGCGTGGCTCCAAACACGACTTTCTCATGTGCTTCTTGACAACCACCCAATCACTGGCTTGTAGGGTGTGACCTGGATCACCGATCGGTGGCAATGTGTTAGCTTCTACCTGGTGAAAGAAAGAGCAAATCACATCAGCCAAGCGTTTGCAGTAGTCCAACACCATATCATCCGTGATATTCACTAGAGCATTTGCAGGTACTGCGGGTAACCTCATAGCTCTGCCCATGAGGATCTCATGGGGTGATAGTCCTGTCTTCTTATCAGGGGTGTTCCTCATTGACATCAGCACTAAGGGTAATGCATCTGGCCATTTCATATTGGTAGCTACGCACATCTTTGCCATTCTTGATTTCAAGGTACCATTCATTTGCTCTACTAATCCTGATGCTTCAGGGCGGTAGCTACAGTGCAGCTTCTGTTCAATATCTAATGCAGCACACAAGAGTTTAATCACCTCATTGTCAAAGTGTCTGCCCCTATCTGCTTCTATAGAGACCGGAAACCCGAACCTGGGTATTAGTTCCCTAAGCAGCAGCTTTGCAACTGTGAGACTGTCATTTCTATGTGTGGGGTTAGCTTCAATCCAATGGCTGAAAACACACACAATCACCAACACGTATTTTAATCCTCCACAAACAGGCATCTCAATGAAATCCATTTGCATCTTGCTAAATGGACCGCCAGCTCTCCCAATGTGGCTTAGAGTTACCACAGTTCTTTTTCCGGCATTCATCTGTTGACAGATGATGCACCTGTGACAGGTAACCTCTGCGGCATGTCTGAACTTTGGGTTAAGCCAATCAATTTTGAATGACCTGATCATTGCATCTCTCCCGAGGTGAACCTGTCCATGGTAGAGCCTTGCAAGTTGAGATAGAAGACTGTTTGTCAAAACTAATTTCCCCTCTTCTGAGACCCACAAGTCGTCAGCCCTCTGTACACATTGCATTCTTTGCCAGGAGCGTTTTTCCTCTTTGCTAGCACGACCCTGTAGTTTCTTTGGTTCATCCAGTGTATCGACCACCCTTAATGCAAGGTTCAAGCAGGTTTCATTTTCAGTTTGCGGCATCAATTCCCACTGATCCTTAAACGATATACAGTTCAATGCGCAAAACCTTGCGACTTGATCTGCATAACCGTTTCCCATGGACACAAAGTCTTGTGACATAACGTGAGCATTGCATTTCACCATGGCAATTTCAAGAGGCAACTGAATCGCATTTAACAAATCCTTAATTTGTTCACCATTTTTCACAGGAGAACCAGAAGAGGTCATGAAACCTCTCTGCGACCACAATTGGCCAAAATCATGTACAATTCCAAATCCGTACCTGCTGTCAGTATAGATAGTGACTCTCAGATTTTCAGCTGCGTGGCATGCCTTGGTAAGGGCAATTAGCTCTGCCACTTGTGTGGAATACACTCTCTCGAGCCAGGAAGCTTTGATGATACCGGCCATGGTACATACAGCGTAACCGGCTCTCAGCATTCCGACTGAGTCTCTCAAACAGGATCCATCAACAAACATAATACAGTCATTTTCTTTTAACTGTGTATCTTGAATATCAGGTCGTGGCTTGGTACATAGTTCTGTTACCTCAAAACAATCATGCTCAACTTCCTCTTCATTATTAACCTCAGTATTCTCAGCAGGAAGTAGAGTTGCCGGGTTCAACACAGCACATCGTTTCAGCAAAACATTAGGTGACGCCAGTATAATTGTCTCATATTTGGTAAGACGAGCATTTGTCATGTGCTGATTTTTTGTTTGAGTCAACAAAATTTAAACTGAATGCGGAACCATTACTGTTAGGGGATATCCCATTACTATGCCTTCACACTGCGTAAGGCTCTGACCAACTGCTGCAACTGCGCGCAAATAACCCGGTAAGGCTGCTGCGACAGGGTCCAAGGTAGCAGAAAAATATGCTACAGAGCGATTGCACCTCCATGGACCTGTGTCAAGACAGACAAAGAACAAGCATCACGTTCATGGCAAAACAGTAGAAAAGGCTTCGTGTAATCAGGCATACCCAAAGCTGGTGCCCTGCACATGCACTCTCTCAATTCCATGAATGACTCAAGCTCTTCCTTGGATAAAGCTATGGTATACGGCTCATCCTTGATCTCTTTGCCTGTCAGCTTTATCAATGGTTTTGAGATAATCGAGAAGTTGGGTATCCACTGGCGGCAGTAGCCCACCATTCCCAAAAACATCCTGACATCTCTCTTTGTTGTTGGGGGGTTCATTTGCAAAATGGCTGTTACCCTTTCCTTCGATATTCTCCTGGACCCTCTTTCAATTAAGTGTCCTAAGTACTTCACTTCTTTCTGGCAGTACTGCAACTTCTTGGGTGACACTTTATGTCCATTCTTTCCCAAATGATTCAGTAAAGCAATTGTGTCATACCTACAGTCATCCCTTGTCCTGGATGCAATCAGCAAGTCATCAATGTACTGCACTAGAGTCAAGTTAAAAGGCAGTACTAAGGATTCTAAGTCCTTTTTCAATATCTGATTGAAGATGGACGGTGACTCAGAAAACCCTTGAGGAATTCTGCACCAACTGTACACCTTATCCAGGAATTTTAAACAGAATAAAAACTGGCTGTCCTCGTGAAGAGGTATCGAAAAGAAAGCTTGTAACAGGTCTACAACGGTGAACCACTCAGCATCACACGGAACCTGAAACATGATCACTGCTGGATTGGGCACTATGGGGCAACATTTCCCCACAATCTTGTTTATTTTTCTTAAATCCTGCACAATTCTAACTTTCCCACAAGGCTTTTTCAGACCCATTATTGGTGAATTACATGGGCTGCTCAATACTTCCTTCAGGACTCCCTGTTTCACAAAGTCTGCAATTATTTGTGACACTTGAATAAGAACATCTTGTGCCATGTGATATTGCGGCACCTGGGGAAACACTGCATTTGGTTTCACTTGTACTTTAACTGGTTCTACTCCTTCTATCAATCCCACTTCTTTTCCTGTCAAATCCCACACTTTCTCTGTCACTGTCCCTTGTAACTCAGCAGGTAAGTCGATCACTGTAAGCATCGGGAATAATGTAATCAAAGGGTAATCTTCATTTGAAGTTCCTGTCTCTAACTCTGAGAACTGACCATCATCCCCTTCATCATCACTGTTTGTCTGCACTTCGATTCCATCATTGGAACAGGTAATCGAACATTTTGTCTTGCACAGTAAGGGGCATATTTATACTCTCTTGTCGACGAATGTGGGTCAAAATTTTTGACGCACAATCGGCGCAAACACTGCCCCATATTTATACTTTGACGTCCGACCCCGCGGGCGTCAAAGTTCCACCATGTGAGTCATTTTTTAGAAGGGGGAACCAGCCTTGCGTTAATTATATGCAAGGTAGGCGTTCCCTTCCAAAAAATGACTTTAAGGCCTGTGCGCCTTATTTATACTGTGACGTCATTTTGACGCACAGGAGGGGGCAGGCCTTAAAAAACCAAAGTCTAACCTGTAACTTCTTTTCAAATGTTTAGTGTTCTAAATATCAATGTTGTACTTGTCTGCCAGGTTCGCTAATCTCTGATGTACCTTGCCTACCTCTTTAGTAATCTTAGGACACCGATATCTCAGTTCTGCTTCTGTGTATGACTCTGATCTGTTTACCCCCATTGTTCCGTCCACTAGTTCAGCAGCTTCCACCCCCAGTCTCACAAAGTTCAGGTACTCATCTCTCCCCATCCTTTCCGGTTCTACTGCAGTCACTGTAGTCTTCCGTGAAGCATAGGTCTTCTCTAACCACTCATTCAACTGTTGTACTGTAAAACCTTGCAGTGAAATGTTCCCTGCATGCATCATTGGCGATTGTGAAGCATTCATACTTATCGTCTGTGGGGTTAGCACTCCTAGCCCTGCCTGTCTCATTGCCTCCAACGGTGCTTCAGCTGGGCTAAGGTTTAACAAGGACCTCGGTTTTTCAACCGCTTTCTCTCCTGGGGCCATTAACTGGGGAGTTCCTATGAACCCTGCTCTTATTGCATCTTGGGTCATTACTCCCTGATCACATACGCCAGGCTTACCTTGTGCATACAGTGGCACCGGTGGACCATCAGTAATTGGTAACGGTATTGCAGCGGGTGTCTGACCTGGTCCCAGACCTCGTGGAGCTGCGACTCCAAAGGTCTGATCCTCTGAAGCCGGGGCAGGTATTAATGGAGGACCTGCTGCTGGGTTATATCCTGGTATCAGTTGTGGCTGCGGCTGGGGCAGCAATTGTGGAGTTGGCTCAATCTGCACTAACCTCGATTTTGTATATATCGGGTCTGGCAGCACTATCAAGTTTGTAGTAGTCTCTAGCACTGGGACGTCTGGATAGATTCTCTGTAACCTCGTTGGAGGTTGCAACTGTATCTGCATGTCTGGCGTAGTGGGTACACTGACACCATTCTGCATCGAACCTGTATCACTAGTCTGTACCGTATTAGTAACTCCCTTCTCCTGCGTCTGGTTCCCAGCATCCATACTAGTGCTCGGGACATTGTCGCTTGCCGCATAAGGTGGCGGGCGATCATGTAATATTCGATCCATAAATTCTTCTTCGTCTGAATCATCTTCTTCTTCCCAAGGTCTCTTAGTTTCTTTAGGCTTACTAGAGTCTTTGTCTGTTTTACAAGTGGCTTTCTTTCCCTGCGTCTCTTCTCCCTGTGTTATTGCTGGGAACAATTTCAATCCATCAACTAGTCCCCGTCTCCACATTTTGCTCTCATTATCCCACCTAGCTTCTACATAAGTCTTTTCTGCCCTTTTTATTCTTCTTTGGAATTTCTCTTGTCTCTGTTTAAGAGCCATTAGATCCCAAATCGCTAAAGCCTCATACTGAGCTGGCCTCGGAGGTGGTTTCTCTATGCTTAACATCCACCTCAAATTCTGTAGCACCCTCGTATTGAACGTCCCATGTTCTGGGAACGCCAAGCATCCCTCTTTCTCTGTAATTTGCGCCACTGTTTCATCCATAAACAAGGCACGACACCTTTTTCCTCCATAACTATGTAAGCTTGAGTACCCTCAGGCGGTGTAGGCTCCCCTTCACTCGCCATAATGTATGCGTCTCCTTTCAGAGCACTACTCTGACTTCCTGGGAGACCTGGGGTCTCAGGAGCAAGGGCCCTCAAGCATCACAATGGATGACTAGCATCATCATCGGGAAATGCTCCTCGCCAGGCCAGCACTGCAACGCCTGACGGGCTCCCCGAAGGGGGCTCTTACGCCGTGCTGTTCTACTAATTAAGCGTGACAGCCTACAACAGAAGTAGACTAGGGTTGGAGAGAACAGGAAAAAGTATTAAAATTGGTTATTCATCATGCCAAAACATCATACCTTTAATCAGTATAGGGTGGATGAAGACCAAGATTAAAAAAATGAGTGAGAGTCACACAGGAGTGCAATGCTCAAGTGACTCTCAAAACAACAAACCTAGGGGACTATAAATGATATAGTACCTCTATACCAAGGTTTACATGTTTTGCGTCCTTACGGTCCAGCCGGATCCATTGACGCTTCATCAGGACCAAAAAAGATTAAACTTCTTCTCCAAAATACAACAAAAGATTTTAAACGCCCTAACTTTAGGATTGAAAG
Source organism: Pleurodeles waltl (assembly GCF_031143425.1). Lineage (NCBI taxonomy): Eukaryota > Metazoa > Chordata > Amphibia > Caudata > Salamandridae > Pleurodeles > Pleurodeles waltl. The sequence goes on from NC_090447.1 coordinate 570,786,987, forward strand.
ACTACAGATTCAGATCAGAAGCCTCATTGAAGAAGCTAGGAACAATCGGTGGATTTCACCTAAGGAGGCTGAATTCCTCGATACACCTCATCCCCGGATTCCATATTTCTACTGTTTACCCAAGATCCACAAGGGTATTACACCTCCCCCTGGATGCCCTATAGTATCTGGGTTGGGTTCTATTTTGGAACCCCTGTCAATTTTCTGTGATCATTTTTTACAACCCCTGGTACATAGCTCTTCCACTTACTTGAAAGACACCAAAGATGTCTTGAACTTAATAGAAACCATCAATGACTCAGGAGTTGTACAAGGTATCATCACTTTGGACGTTGAAGCGTTGTACACTAACATTCCACAAACAGCGACTCTACAGGTTGTTGAGTCAGCTCTCCAGGAAGTATCATCAGTATTATCCACTCCTGTTCCCTTCATTGCACAATGTGCGAAACTCGCACTCGCAGAAAATTTCTTCCTCTTTGAGGACCAATTCTACCATCAGATTCGAGGAACCTGATGGGGAGCACTTTCGCACCGAGTCTAGCATGCTTGTACATGTATGACTTTGAAAAAAAAGTACATATTACCATCCAACAATCCCTTTCAAAACTCCATTAAATTGTGGCGACGCTACATTGACGACATCTTAATCCTATGGCAGGGCCCATTAGGAACTGCAGACCACTTCATAACTTGGATCAATACTCTTGATCCATATTTGAAGTTTACTGCTACAGTGTCTGCTACTCATTTACCTTTCTTAGATTTGATGATTACTATTACCAACGGCAAATTGTCCACCAGTATTTACCATAAACCAACAGACCGGAATTCCCTTCTATTATATGAGAGCTCTCATCCTAAATCTTTACGGGACAATCTAACGTTTGGCCAGTTTTTATGGCTAAGACGAAATTGCAGTTCACCACTAGAATTTGATCACCAGGCGGATATGCTTGAAGAGAAACTTTATAAACGCCACTACCCCTCTAAAATTGTGAATCAGGCACGCAAAAGAGCTAGGAACAACAACAGGGACGCCTTACTCACAACCATCGAGAAGGCACCTCAGATTAGATTAACATGTGTATCCACCTATACACCTTTGTCTAATTCAATCAAGAAATTGATCAGTAAACGATGGCCAATACTCACATGTGGGGGTAGCGAACTACCAAGACCCCTTTTTGCATTCAAAAGTACAGCTAACATCAAGGATATTGTAGTGCACACCCGGCCACGACCACCACGTGAAGCTTCTAGTCAAAGGACGCTCTGGGATCTTCCCCCAGTGGAGGGTCATCATCCCTGTGGCACATGCAATGTATGTTCTTTCACTAGACACTTAAAAACGTTGCAGTTAAACCCCATAGGTACCTGGCACCTTAAGAAACACACTAATTGCAACACAAAAAACTTCATCTACATGATTTCATGTCCTTGTGACTTACGTTATATTGGCATGACTACTAGGCCTGTTAAAATACGCATCAATGAACACAGAAGTAATATCAGGTGCAAGAGAATTACCACAAAACTGTGTGCTCATTTTCTCGAAGCACCCCACACACCTGACGATCTGTGGTGGGTGGTTTTGGATGTTCCTAATGTCCGCTTAAATGACCCAGGAGGTCTTTTCAAAACTGAACAAAGATGGATATTCAAACTAGGGACCAACATCCATGGATTGAACGATTATATTCCTTGGACCTCTTTATCCTGATACTGACGAGTAACATTACACTTTTGACATGACTGTCTTCTAAGTCACTTATATTTATTTTTTGTGTGTCGAACAAACTGATGAGTCATAATCATGACACCTTTATAATTTCAGAGGTCTTGATAGATTCTATGAGTTTTGCGCATCAAGGGACTGGATGTGTGAATCTATAGACTGACATTCCATACTGGTTACCTAGTAACAGTATGTTTATTTTTGGCTAAATAGCCTATTACTTCATTTTCAATAAACCTCAGATCGTTCTGAGTATTATGTGTAACTAAAACAATGACAGAATCTTTTGGGCTTCTCCAAACGAGGCGCTCCTTTTTTCGAATTGTCCATATTTATACCGTAATTGATCCCGATAAATACTTCGTCTCGAGAGCAAATACACTTCTGGCTCTGAGTCCTTCCTCCATTCCCATGCCCAGCCTGAGATGCGAGTCCTATGTCTATTTTTATCTTTTCAGACTCGCGCGAGCCAGAAGGAATTCACTCCCGGTTCCTCGCGGCGTCTTTTTAAGACTCTGACAGCGTCCGCATAACATCGATGCGGGGCGCCGTCTAGAGGGTAGGTCCACAACGCAGGACCGTAGACAAAATTGTAAGTTTGCTGCTACTTTCTTTTCTTCTTTAATTTAACTTGGTGAATTACCCTCATCGTTTCTGAGTACGCCGCAACTCTTATGTCTCATTGTAATCGGGTGAATTCACCTACTGCTTTCATTTAAACCTTGTAGTGACTATTTTTAATACACAGACCTCCTAGTGAATTGGCGCTTGGGGGTCGTTAACTTGCTCTGTTCATTTCTGTGACTGCACTATTAGATATACCTCTATGCTTTTGTGTTAGCACCTTATTGACAGCTACTTTGTTTATACATGACAATGGTTTTTTCATATATATATTAGTATTTGTGGAATGCCATACATACTGTGTTGATGACTTTGTTTATTGATTATGCACAGTGTTCATATGAGTCCATAGAACGTGCGTCCCAAGGAGCCTGGTCTCAATTTGGGGATGGTAAGCCTTGACACCCGTGTGTGTTTTACATTTGACGTTTGACCCATTACATCTTTATTACATTTTTATTACACTTTAATCACTGTATTACCATATCGTGGTTTTCTCTGGCCTATGTATATGTATTTTTTGTCTTTTAGGGCAACCTGACTTTACCAGTTGACTTCAATGTAAGTGACTGTTTTCAATCCTAAAGTTAGGGCATTTAAAATCTTTTGTTGTATTTTGGAGACAAGGTTTAATCTTTTTTGGTCCTGATGAAGCGTCAATGGATCCGGCTGGACCGCAAGGACGCAAAACATGTAGACCTTGGTATAGAGGTACTATATCATTTATAGTCCCCTAGGTTTGTTGTTTTGAGAGTCACTTGAGCATTGCACTCCTGTGTGACTCTCACTCATTTTTTTAATCTTGGTCTTCATCCACCCTATACTGATTAAAGGTATGATGTTTTGGCGTGATGAATAACCAATTTTAATACTTTTTCCTGTTCTCTCCAACCCTAGTCTACTCCTGTTGTAGGCTGTCACGCTTAATTAGTAGAACAGCACGGCGTAAGAGCCCCCTTCGGGGAGCCCGTCAGGCGTTGCAGTGCCGGCCTGGCGAGGAGCATTTCCCGATGATGATGCTAGTCATCCATTGTGATGCTTGAGGGCCCTTGCTCCTGAGACCCCAGGTCTCCCAGGAAGTCAGAGTAGTTTGGAAGAGTGTACTCTAATTCATAGGATTATATGTGGGAGACTGTACACTGGACCACATAATCTCCCGGTCCCTCCAACCCCCCTTTTTGTTTAGATAAAGTGTAAATAGACAATCTAAGGGCGAGGATGGTTTTAAGTAAACCACCAAGTCACCAAACAGAGTGACAGAGTTTCTGGATAAAATCAATAGCGTTCCCTAACCCACTTAAATGACTTCTCGTGACATGGGTTTTTATCCCTTTTTCGTTGTACATTCTCCCAAAACTCTATTGGCTGTTTGTTATACCCCACTATCTTTAACCTATCAAATAAGCATTAGGCAATCCTAATCTTCACCCCATATTGTTTTACAAGTTTTTGATTGGTCTTCGTAATTGACGTCTTCAGAAATGGCACGTCCGGATGTGATTTCATCCTCCTGTAATTCTTTGTACATCTTTTGGTCAGCAGTTCCATTGTCTTCACCGGTTTGAATGACCTTGTACATTACATTAATCTACACTGTTTCAGTTCACTTTTAACATTTAGTCTGTGGACGAGGGGAGATGGTGAGAATGGATCTTAACATAGTTACATTCATCTTCCAAAAAGAACTTGCAGGGTCATGTACCCTGTGAGTCAGCACACTGAAAAATAGAAAAATGCATTTAATATGAGAGCCAAGCAGCTAGGCTGCAGCTCATACTAACTTAAGGCCTATGAGGTTTTCAATACAGATTTAATAACGCAAATGTTATTATAAGCTCATTTGAGCGCAACATAAACATTTTGGTCATCATTATTAGTTTGCGTATACATTGGTGGCCACTCTTCGTGGTCACAATTCAAGCGCACCTCTAAGCAAAATTGCTATTATTATAGTTTCTATGCGGCATCATCACACCTTAATTCAGAAACATTTCATGTTAATATAGATTATATAAGCTATGCTCTCTCAGAGACACTGACTGGAGAAGAAGATGCAACATTTTCGATACCTGACAAGCCGGATGATGAGGACATCGCAAGATGAACCAATCAGCAGTCTGAGATACATGAAATACTTGAATCTATAGATTTGGTGTGTTTTATCCATTGGCTATGTAAATAACGTGTGACTAATTGACCAATTAGGAATTAGGGGACAGTCTGGGTGACTTTGATATAACACCATGACAGAGGGAAAAGACTTTAGATGGATAGGGAGAGGGGAGCAGATTTTATCGAATTTGCAGCGGTGACTCGAGATTCGGTCATTGGGCTCAACTCTCTGACTGAGAGCCTGATGACCTGAAAACAAAGGCTGACTCTGTTGCTGACCCATACCGAGGATAAGTAGATATGACAATGTGACTGTATTGCATTGCTTTTCTGTTCTAGGTACCAACTGCACTCTCTATTTACCATTCCTTAGTTAGATGTTTTCTTCCAAATTTGTGTTCTAAATTGTTTCCGCATGACGCCCAGGATGCTAATGTTGATCTGGTTTAGTTAAGGTTACACCACATGACGTTTGACAATGGATTGACGAGCAAATTCTGTTGAACCTATGCCACTAACTGGGTTGTTGGGATTGATCTTCTTATTGATTTGTGTTAATACTCTAGAGTGTATCTTGATGCAAGCTTTGATTAGATTATGTTCATGGCATTTTGTGATCGACTAATTGTGGTTTAATTGAATAAAGTTTGAATTAACTTCATGTCTTAGTATTGTAACCAAAGGGCAATAAAACTACTAAACGTGTATTTGAGGTGTGGTTATTCATCACTGAAAGGTCATGGCGTGTCTATCATTTGTGTTCTTGATTAACTGTTAATGCTTTGACTAATGTTGTTGAAACTGCGCATTGATTATTGTGTACACTTGTCACAGTGTGGCTAGGATACTCCAGGCGAATCAAAAGGTTCATCGACCTATATTCATCACCTTGTAAGTTTACTTATTAAGGACCAACGTCCTAACAGTTTTTGGTAGCAGCTTGATGGTTATTTTCTTTGGAGAACTAGTTACATGGTGACAAAGTGGTTATGGTAATAGTTTAAGTTAGGTTAGTTGTTTATCATTATTGAGTTTTTGATTTTGTTTTCTGAAATGGCAATTGTAGCAGGAATGATGGCCCCTTAGACCCAGAAATGACTTTCCTAGGCCCTGGATCCTTGTTAGTAATGTTGGGTATGTTCACGGCGTTTTAAGTGATAGTGTGAAAGTGATAGATGGCGCTTGCACAGCTTATGCAAATTGCAGGTGAATTGTGATGTATGTGAGGCAAGTTAAGGATTCTGTGTACTCCAGGAAAAGTTAGTAGGAGTGTGCGTACTCCGCAGTGTGAGAGTAGGGAAGTCGTCGAACTTCATATGAGTATGGCGCTTTGTGCTCAAAAATTGTCCACATGGTTGTTTGTGATGTACGGACCCTGCGTGGTCTAAGACTCCGGAGTATATTGACAAGTGTAGGAGACACTTGGGTACATGTTGTAATCTGGCTGGTTTAGTAGGTTGATCGGGCGTGGTCAACAAGTCAGTGTGTGAGTTAAAGCGAGTAAGGGAAATTCCGAATGAGATTTGGCGAGTTCTGTGTGCACCAGGACAGACCCTATGACCAGTTGAGGGTAAACCTTGCGGGTCGCATTTTGCTTGCGAATCTGGGGAACTGAGAAAGAGGAATAGCTGCATGAACGAAAGTGCCATCAGTGAAAATCCATAAAGTTTCTGAAGCGATTGCCGCAGTACATGTGAATGTGACGTCAGTCGAGTCGCGCTGGGATATGTTGGTTAGTAAGAAGAGTCGCAAGCGGATTGGCAGCCGTCCGTGAGAGACAATTGGTTGAGAAAGTGGATGAATGGAGTCCTGGAAGTAAAAGTAATTTCCTTATTGAATCGAATAAAAACAGCAAAACTTTTCAAGGCATTGAGGAGTGCTCTGAAGGGAGACATGTACATTAAAGCAACCATAGGGGAGCCTACCCTACCTGAAAATTCTCCGGCTTTTATTGTAATGGAAGAGCGAGGTGTTGCGCCATGTCTTTGGTTAAAGCAATGGTGCAAATTGACAGAGAAACAGGGAGCTTTATCGTTTCCTGAGCATGGGACGTTTAATTAGAGAATTTTGGACCAGTTACGAATGTCACTTTATGACATGAGACCGCTTCCGAGACCGGCACAATTTGAGGCATTAGCTGTTTGGGTGCTGATAGCGAGGCAACAGCAGGAAATAAAATTCCAGAGGAGGGTAAGGAGAGTAGAAAAGTCTTTAGCAGAAGCGAGATGGGATTGGGAACAGAAAAAGTGGAGGACAGCGACACTGCAGGATGTTAAGTTGTTCTCTGCTATCGCAGAGAAGATGAGGCAGAAGGTAAAGATGAGACAAGCAAAAGTGATAAGAGTTCGCCTGGGGGTAAAAAGAAGAAGAAGACCTACATAGAAGAAGAGGATTCAGATGTAGAGGATCTTATTACACAGACATTGAGGGATCGACCTCCACCATAAGCGGTGCATGAGGGGGGTCCTAGTACTAGTTCTGCTCCAACAGCCCCGGCACAGGCCGCGGAGACAGTGAGTCTGGTACAGGTTAATCGTGAGCAGATCCTGAATGGGATACAGGGCGACTCTAGTGTATTGACTACTTTGGTGGTTTAGGCACAGTTGCATCCGCCACCGATACAGAGGACTTATCCTGAAGTACTAGTTCTTGAGACAACTTCAAACTTAGTGGTGTCCACAGAGCAAGTGGTTCCGAGACCATCGTTGGTCCAGACTGAGCCGACTTTGGTAATGATGCCTCAGGCACAGTCACGGGGTATACCTAGGTTTACGCCAATGACAGGGACACACTCAGATTTGACTCCGGTTATGCATCAGAGTATGGGAGTAGCTCTCCTACAGAATGAGGGTGCCAGAGCAGGTCCAGATGTAATATCGCTGCCAATTACTGTGGGTCCAGCGGTACCATTATTTGCGCAGAAGAAATCGATCACCGGAGAACAGGGTGAGATGTCTTAGAGCCTAGTGAGGAGGGAGATAAGTGAACAGGTTCAGGTAATCTCTTCCATGGGTCAGACTTTTGATGGATCAAGGTCCATGTTGGATCCCAGTCCACTTGTTGCACTTTCTGATGCAGTAAATGGTCAGAGTGCAGGTCAGAGCCTAAAGTTATTGACTCCACAGACTCCTGGAGCAGGTGCACATCAAGGGTCCACACCGAATGCAAGTAACATTACGTTACAGGGACTGACAGCACAACAGCTGAATGAGTGGTTAGATAGTTTAAAGACACCAGAAAATACTTCCAAGGGGGAAGAGCAGATTGATCGTTTCAGGCTGATCACTGAGGTAACCGAGCTAGTCGAAGGTTCCATGGGGGTGAATAGGTTAGAATCCTACACTGAAGCAGAGCTGAGATACATTTGTCCCAGAATTACTAAAGAGGTGAGCAAAGTGCATCAGAGATTGGCAGACTTGGCAGAAAAACATGACATAGATATTGAGAAAATAAAACACTTGAAAAGGAGTTATAGATTAGATTTCGAGACAAAGGATTATGAGCACATGAGATCAGCTGGAATGAAGGCACATCTTAAAGAGTTAGTGCAGAGACCACAAATTTGGGGAGCGTTAGAAAAGTGGGAAGGCAGATGGGCAAAGATGAAGGATAAATGGAAACAAGATTCACAAGATGGGTCTGAGAGTGTACAGAAAGATAAAGATCTAGTAAAGATTTTGTCAATGAGAGATATTCCAGGGGGTGCAGTTCATTCACATTCCTTGGCATAGGAGTGACATTCTGTCCTTTATGAATAATTATCCAAAATTGATGGAGAAACCAGTTGAGTGGTATCAACAGACAGGTTAGTGAAGTTTTTTAAATGTCTTCGGGAAGATCTGAACACCTTATTAGAGATAGTGGTTCCAGGTGATTTGTGGGTTGAGTGTAAAAGAGCAGTAGATTGGCCGACAAGTGTACCAGAAAGAGACAGGACTACAGGTGCACCATCACCTGAAGTAATGAAGCAATATTATAAAGTGATTGAGTTCCTGAAGATGAGAATTTCACCTAACAATAATGACTGGCAGAGGATTGCCAGAACAGCGCAGGAGGTGAAGGAGTCAATACATGCGTACTATGAGAGATTGTTAAAAGCGTTCAAGGAATACAGTGGCAAGGAAGCGATTGAGCTGAAAGACGTGTTGCACTTTGTGTTCAGGTTCATGGAGGGATTGAGACCTGAAATAGGTCAGATGATCAAGAGTCATTTGATTTGTTGGCAAGCCAAGCAGATTGATGAGGTATTGCAGTATGCGAAATACTGTAGTGAGGAGATTGAATTAAAGCAGAAAAAGTTAAAGGAGAAGGTGATGGTGATGCAGATCAAGGCAGCTCAAACAGGAGTACAGGGAACCTTTGTGCAGCAGATACCTCAGCAACAGGAAACTGTTATGTTCCAGCCGCAGATGGGAGGTAGGGATATGGAATTAATGTGAGTCGTGGTCCCGATTGGAATACTGTGGTGGTTCACAATGATGTGCAGGGGGTGATGAAGATGTTACAGTGTCACCTTTGCGGAAATGTGGGACACTGAAGCAGCAGTGTCCGTGATGGTGCAGGTAGGTGTTGTTCAGCAGAATGGTGATGTCAATACAATCCAAATGTCAGAGTCCCCAGGATGAGAGGTGTTAATCAAAATGTTCAGAATAATATGAATCAGATGCACCATTTCCAACTGATGCAGCAAGTGCAAGTGCCAAGAGCACAGATCACACCGTTGCAAACAGTGCAGCAGCAGTTTCCTAAGGTACCTAATGGAGATACCTCAAGCCCCGATGGAACAGCAACAGATAATACTTACTCCACAGGTCACGGATCAGAGACAAGACAGAAATAGTGACACAGTACACCAGTTCCCGTTACACAGTGAGAATGAAATAAACAGAGAATGGATGAGGGATAGTTCAGATAAGGAGACATGCGTGCTTACAGCTTCCTTAGAAGTAGATCAACGAGGTCCCTATGTGAAGGGAAAAGTAATGGGCCACAAGGTTTCATTCTTAGTGTATACAGGAGCTACACGCTGAACTGTTAGAAGTGCCGAATTTACCTCTTTCAGGAAGAACAGTCCAGGTAGTAGGGGTCGCAAACAAGCAGTTGATAAATCCAATTACAGATCCAGTACAAGTTGAAATTGGTAACTTCCAGGGACTACGTAAGTTTGTGGTTTGTGATTCAAGTCCGGTATCCCTACTGGGAAGGGACTTGTTTTGTAAAAGCAGGTGTTCAATTTCTTGTTCAACGGATGGAATTGAAATTCAGACAAATAGTGAGGATGAGGAGGACACATCTCCTGAAACGGAATGTGAAATTACAAATGAAGAGTATCCATTGATTGAGTTTTCCCCCATGTTCACAGTGAAAGAACTACATGCAGACTTACAGGGAACAGTGCAGGAAACTGTGGAACCTGACAGGTAAAGAAGTGGGTTTGATCAAGGGAGTAGAGCCGATTAAAATCACTTTGAAGCCAAATGTGGTGTTCCCGTAGCTTCCCCAGTACAACATGGCACAAGATGTGTTGATGAAAGTGGCGCAGATTATTGGAGATTTTGTAAAGCAGGGAGTTTTAAAAGAAGTATTGAGCAGCCCATGTAATTCGCCGATAATGGGTTTGAAGAAGCCATGTGGGAAAGTACGAATTGTTCAGGACTTGAGGAAAGTGAACAACATGGTGGTCAAGTATTGTCCTGTGGTGCCAAATACAGCAGTAATAATGTTTCAGATACCATGCGATGCAGGGTGGTTCACAGTGGTTAATTTATCACAAGCTTTCTTTTCTGTGCCTCTTCACGAGGATAGTCAGTTTCTTTTCAGTTTCAAATTTCTAGAGAGAGTCTACAGCTGGTGCAGGCTTCCTCAAGGGTACACAGTCACCATCCTTGTCTAATCAGATCCTGAAAAAGAACTTGGAGTCATAGGAATTACCGTATCAATCGACTCTGATACAGTACATTGATGATTTATTGATTGCTTCAAAGACAAGGGATTAGTGTAAGTATGACTCAGTTGCCCTGCTGAATCATTTGGGAAAGTTTGACCATAAAGTGTCACCATTGAAACTGCAGTACTGTCAGAAAATGGAAAAGTACTTGGGTCACCAGATTGAGAAGGGGTCGAGGAAAATATCCAGAGAGAGGATTACAATGGTTTTGCAGAGAAGTCCTCAGACTTCACAGAGAGATGTCACGATGTTCTTGGGAATGGTAGGTTACTGTCGACAGTGGACTCTAAACTTTGCTGAAATCTCAAAGCCATTGCAGAAGTTGACACACAAGGATGTCACTGATCTCATAACCTTAGATGAAGAGCAGATGAAAGCGTTCACTGAATTGAGAGAGAGTTTATGCAGAGCTCAAGCATTAGATATACCTGATTACTTGAAGCCATTCACATTGTTTTGTCATGAGCGTGATGCATGTTCTTTGTCTGTTTTGACTCCATGGAGGTGCTCATCGCCCGGTAGCATGTTTTTCAGCTACTTTGGACCCGGTTGCAGCAGCCTTACCAGGTTGTTTGCGTGCAGTAGCCACAGTTGGTCGAAGCCTTTCACAATGTGAGGTATTAGTGATGGGATATCCCCTGACGGTAATGGTCCCTCCCTCAATTGAGATTTTACTGACAAGGACGAAAACGCAGTACTTGACTGGTGCCAGACTGACGATGTATGAGGCAAGCATTTTAGGTGCTCCAAATGTAACATTCAAAAGATGTACAGTGTTGAACCCGGCAACTTTACTTCCAAGTGATACTGCTGAAATTGAAAAAGAAGAAGACAAGGTGCACGATTGTCTTGCGGTGACTGAGTTGTGCACTAAACCGAGACCTGACATTAGAGATACTCGATTGGAAGAAAATGACCAAATTGTCTTTGTTGGTGGTTCTTGTCTTAGAGATGGTACAGGAACTTTAAGAGCAGGATATGCCGTATGCACAATTACAGGGACTTTAGAAGCCTCCTGGCTTTGAGGAGTGTATTCTGCACAAGTAGCAGAGCTGGTAGCTCTTACTAGAGAGTGCCATGTTTTTGAAAGGCTGAGAGTCACAATCTGTACTGATAGCCAACATCGATTTGGAATTGTCCATGATTTTGGTCAGTTGTGGTCACAAAGAGGTTTCCTGACCTCGAATGGTTGCCAGTAAGAAATGGTGAGAAAATAAGAGTTGCTGTATGCATTACAGTTACTTGAGGAAATTGCTGTGGTGAAATGCAGTGCACATCTAAAGTCACAGGACTACATCTAACTGGGAAATGGATATGCAGATCAAGTCGCAAGATTTTGCTCACTGAGCTGTATATCATTCAAGGACAAGTGGGAACTGATGTCGGAAGCATATAATACATGTACAAGTTCTGCATTGAGAGTAATAGATACCCTGGAAGAGTTGAGAACCTTACAGAGTAATGTTGACAAACAAGAGAAATGACTCTGGTCCAAGTTAAAATGTGTTCAAAGACCTGACGAGATATGGGTATCCGAAGAGGGTCAGATGGTTTCGCCAAATAGCTTATTGTCGCAAATGGCAAGGTATTACCATGTCCAGGCACACATTGGGAGGGATGCCATGGTTCGGTTATTCAAAATTGACTGGTTCAAGCCTAAATTCAGGCAGGCAGCAGAAGCAGTATGCCATTGCTGTGTAATTTGTCAGCAGCTTAATGCAGGAAAAGGGACCGTGGTGAATTTGAGCCACATTGGAAGAGCAGGAGAACCATTTAGCAGAATGCAATTGGATTTCATTGAAATGCCTGTGTGTGGAGGTTTGAAGTATGTGTTGGTGATTGTGTGAATTTTTAGTCACTGGATTGAGGCATACCCTACATGAAGAAATGATAGTCTCACAGTTGCAAAGCTGTTGCTTAGAAAGTTGATACCACGTTTCAGATTTCCGATCTCTTTAGAATCAGATAGGGGAACACACTTCAGTAACGAGGTGATCAAACTTTTGTGTGCAGCACTAAACATTGAGCAGATGTTGCAGTGTAGCTACCGCCCTAAAGCATCAGGACTAGTGGAGCAGATGAATGGTACTTTAAAATCAAGAATTGCCAAGATGTGTGTAGCAACAAAGCTGAAATGGCCAGATGCATTGCCTTTGGTGTTGATGTCAATGAGAAATACACCTGACAGGAAGACAGGATTGTCTCCCCACGAAATCCTTATGGGCAGAGCAATGAGATTGCTAGCAGGTCCAGCCAATGCAGTTGTAAATATTACGGATTATATGGTGTTGGACTACTGCAAGGGTCTAGCTGATGTGGTTTGCTCTTTCTCTCAGCAGATGGAAGCCACCACACTGCCACCAATTCACGATGCAGGACATAACCTGAGAGCTGGTGACTGGATTATCGCCCAAAAACATGTTCGCAAGACGTGTTTAGAGCCACGTTGGAGAGGGCCATATCAGGTGATTCTAACAACTACGACAGCTGTGAAGTGCGCAGGAATCCTGAACTGGATTCACGCCAGTCACAGGAAGAAAGTGGCATGTCCACTGTATCATGAAGAAGCAATATTGAGGGCTCCAGTGATTTGAAGCAAATTGTAGCCCCAGAACTGGAGAAGGAACAAAGAGAGCCTGAAGTCGAACCAGAGCAGGTGGAAGAGGGTTCTATCACCCATGTAAGAGACGAAAGTGAAGAGCTACAGAAGAGTGCTGGAGAACCTATAACGACTGACACAGCAAGAGAATCCCTCATAATTGATACAGCTGGAGAGCCTAGCTCAGTGGGAGCTCTCCCAGAAGCAGACGGATCCGAGAAACAGACAGAGCAAGGAGTAGACCCAGAGGGTGAAGGAATTGAGCTGGATCAAAGCCAGAGCGATTCAACTCTTCCTGGGTCTGTTGCAGGTCCATCAAGAGAAAACACCATAGAAAAAGAAAGGGAGAAGAGTCCAATCCTGAAAAGAAAATTGACTGAAGGAACAAGAAAGGGAGAGAAGTGTCCAGAATCGCAAATAGGGAAGAAGAAAGAATTGTTTATAAATGAGACAGTAGAGGAAGAAGTAGAAACAACAAGAAAAGAAGAATTGAGTGAAGGAGAATTAAGTGGTGATCGCAAGTTGAAAAGAGAGAGAATAGCAAGTCGAAGATACGCAGGTCCTGAATGGGCGTACGTAAACATATATGAATGGCGACACTAGTTTATGTCTTTCTACTTTGATAGAGATGTTCCGAGTCAGTATTTTGATGTAGCCTGAAGGTAACCGAGAAGCTGAATTGCTGGGAAAAAGCTGAAAAAATAACCTGAAAAAGAGACATTGATAACCTGATTTGACGTTGAAAAACCTGATGTGACAAGCTGCTAATCGATTTTGACAAAAAGAGTTCCTAAAAGAGTGAAACTGAATTGCTGAAGAAGAATTTTTGTTTTTGATTTTTGCTGCACTTTATGAGAGTTACTTCTGCTTTCTGATACTTTACAGATCATGGCTGAGCTAAATAACAAGGTTAGAGATGTTAAGCGCTGTAAATATATGATCATTGGTTTGGCAAGTATGTGTGGAATTTTGTTTATTGTGACGATTGAGGGAATGTCTGTTCTTGATATGAAAGGAGCCGACCATTCTATTGCTTCTAAGACTACTACAATGTCTGCCATAGAGAAGTTTAAGCTAGATGAGAAGTATTTGCATGATTATACTAATGCTCAAGGAGAGCTTTCTTCTAACGTTTTCTATCGCTTGCTGAGTGAGTATGTTGAGACAATGGATGTGAAAGATTGTCTTGTATGCATGTAAATTCCTTCGTCAGTGGAGGAAGGAGTTACCATAGCTTGCCTTTGACTTATGGGATAAGATGTAGTCTGCTACTAACAAAGTTTTATGATGAGGAATATATACAATATTTGTATTCTAATCATGATGTGGTGTTTTCGTTTGTTCCTATTATTAGATATTTGAGTAGAGTAGCGAAGGTTCATGACATAGTATTGGTTAGAGGATTCTTTGAGCCCACACTAACGCTTGGGACTGCTTATGCTCACCGCAATAATCTTACATGCTTGCTTACATCTTTAGAAAAGAGCTTTTTTTTGGTCATACTGATGATAGGAGAAAGGCATTAAAAGAAAGGTTAGAAAAAGGCTTAGAAAAGAGAACTTACAAGAATGATTATGCTTACACTGCAATTAAGACACAAGGGAAATTAGCTTTAGATGCATTACATGTAGGAAAGCTTTGTATATATAGGCCAAAATCACGCACTGGCACTTTATTTGTGGGAACGAGTGACTGTAGGCATGTGTTTTTGTTTCAGAGTAAATGGACTTTTATGTTGAATGGTCAGGATCCTGTGATTCCAGGAATCTATTATATTTATGGACTTAATGCTTATTACCGTCTTCCAAGAGGATGATATGGGAGATGTTATTTGGGGATAGTGTTCCCAAAGTTTTATCAGATAGATGACTTGAAAAAGTTTCCGAAATTGACTGAACTACATATTCTTCTGGAGTAGTGGGTGATATATTTGGTGCTGGGAGTCATCCTGAATTCAATAAAAAATTCTAAAGTTGTCTACTATTGTGGATAACATGCTGATAAATTTTACAGGTGCAATACTCCTGATTGATACTAAATTAGTTGCGGATAGAGCTATGATGCTTCAAAATCGCCTTCCTTTAGACATCCTTCTAGCGAAGGACGGCGGAGTCTGTAAAATGATTAACTCTAGGCACTACTGTTCATACATCCCTAACAATAGTAAGGAGATAAGAGACTTACTTATTAACCTGACTAACTCGAGTAGTTATTTGAAGGAATTGAAGGAACCAGGTGTTTGGGAAAAAGTTGGAAAGGGATTTGCTTCAGTGGGAAATTGGCTTAGTCAAATATGGAATGGGGTGCTATTAAAAATTATACAGGGAATATTGATTGTAATTTCTTGTTTATTAGGCTTATGGGGATTATGTAAATTATGTCAAAAGATAAAATTAAAGAGATCTAAAAATAATCAGAGGAGGGAAGAACAAAACAGGGAAAGAATTTATAGAGAAGATTTGAGAAGAAGACAAAATGCTGAGTAAATAGAGTTGTGAAACTGACAAGGGAAAATAGTGTGATGACATATTTAGTAATCAGAGGAGGGACTGATAACGCAAATGTGCTAATTAGAAATTATTAATGAATGCTTATGTAATGAAATGAGTAGAAAAATGAATAATGTAGAAAATAATGTGCACGTTTGAAATTGTGGCCACGAGGTGTCGCCGCCAATGGTAACGAAAATATTAAAAAGAAGACTAATGTGTACGTAAATGATGAAAATGTAATAAAAATATTGTAGTAATTTGACATATTGGAAGATATCACCTACGTTTTATTAATTATGTGCCTTAACTTAGCAATTTTCTGGGCCTAGTCTTACCAGGCCTCATCGCAGAAGCTGTGTTTCTAAATGGTGAATGTAAAACATTGGTGAAGCTGAACTAACCGTGAGCTGCCTATTCAGGGATGTGGAATTCCTATAGCCCGACGCCCGGGACATCTTGTTTGGGGTCAAGGGCAACAAGTTTTTATGTTTACTTTGTCCTTGGGACAAGTAGGCCCAACCCCCTGCAGCACAAACCCTTTGGTTGCTTGTTTACAGAGAGTGGAATTCTCTGCAGTTGAGGTAATGTTTCCAAAAGATAATGCTGTTCGAACTTGTATATATGGTTCATTATTTGAAAGCCTTCATTATTAGGGTGAGTGCTGTAAATAAATGTTTTAAGGTCACACTTCACTACTGACGTTGGTTCCAGTACAAAAAAAAATAAAACGTGTACACACATGTTTGAAAAGTTTAGGCTAAGAGGCTAAGTATAATGCTCCTAGAATGCTCTCTGATTATATGCAAATGAAGTGTCATTTAGTAAAATGTGTTGATGCATGCTAGTATTTCCCAAAAATATTTCTAATGGAAAATCAGTGTAACCATTTTCAACACGATTATGGGAAGCATGAAAATAAACAAACACTGACAAAGCCAACTGATCTGACATATTTTTATAAGTCTTTTAGTTTCATCAATGCGTGTCTTGTTTTGACATGGCTTTTGTAACACTTTATTCTTGTGGGAGCTACCAGGCCCTCAACATTGTAACAAACATTGGCAAAACCCCCCCAAAAAGTTTTTGAACTCTTAAAGCACACGTTGCCACCAGCGGCATAACAAAGGCCCCGCAGCCGCCCTCCAGGGGCCCCTCCAGCACAGCACCTGCCCTGAGTGAGTCTGGAGAGGGGGCTCCTCCATGTTCTTTGCAAAGGGGCACCCTCCAGTTTTGTTACGTCACTGATTGCCACTGTAGTTCCTGACACTGAACAAAACTACTTTGTGTGGCAATATGCTCCTTGTGGAAGAGCAGAATGCGATCGCTCACAGTTAAGCCAGCCGAAAGAGAGAGAAATAGAAGTTTAATAAAAACAAAATGTCTTTGTTAACACCAGACCTAATTAGGGACCAAGACCCACATGTAGGTAGCTTTTTGCATGTCGCAAACAGCGACTTTCGCTGTTTGCGACATGCAAAAAGCACATTGCGATACACAAACCCAGTTTTGCGATTCAGTAACCTGGTTACCGAATCACAAAACGGGTTTGCGACTCGCAATTGGTAAGGGGTATTCCCTTCCTAATTGCAACTCGCAGTGCAATGTAGGATTGTTTTGTGACCGCGAACGCGGGCGCAAACCAATCGCAGTTTGCACCCATTTCAAATGGGTGCTAACACTTTCGCAAAAGGGAAGGGATCCCCATGGGACCCCTTCCCCATTGTGAATGTCACTGTAAACATTTTTTCAGAGCAGGCAGTGGTCCTGCGGACCACTGCCTGCTCTGAAAAAATGAAACGAAAACGTTTCATTTTTCGTTTTTGTTATGCATCTCGTTTTCCTTTAAGGAAAACAGGCTGCATTACAAAAACAAACAAAAAAAACTGCTTTATTGAAAAGCAGTCACATACATGGTGGTCTTCTGTCTCCAGCAGGCCACCATTCGCGAGGAGGTCGCAAATTGCGACCCACCTCATGATTATTCATGAGGTGGGCATTTGCGAAGCCCTTGCGAATCACAGATGGTGTCAAGGACACCATCCTACATTCGGATTTGCGACTCGCAATTTGCAGGTCACAAATCTGAACCTACCTACATGTGGCCCCAAATTCTTAAAGAAAGTCACAAAAGTGCACCCATGGTATATATCGTACCCCTATAAAATATTTGTGAACTGTATTTTAGCATGGGTAAATACGATGTGTAGATTTGCTCATGTGAAAATCTATTGAGCATTTGCAAGTTCATTTTCCCTCCAGCCACTTTCTTCCCAACCCTGGAAGAAGTTCTAATTCTGCCATTGTCAGGAGTAAATGTCCAACCTTTCTTATTATGGGAAAATATTAGAGAGAAGCTGGTAAAAATCTTTAAAACATGCAGGTTAGTAGGTTTGCAGACTCAAAGGCATTCCAGCCCTGAAACTATTGCTTACTGCTTCCTCCAGCCCCAGTATGCAGATCTGCAGAAAGGTGGCAAAATAAGGAAATTGCTACAGTAGCGATTGAAACTCCAAGTATTCAAGCCCTACTATGGTAGTATCCCTGGCATAATCAGAGAGGCTATTAATTGCTGCCATAATTTGTCGCCACACTACATGGCACCAAAGGGACAAGTAGATCTTTTTACAGGACAAGTAGATTTGAGAAGCAACCTGTCCCCTGGACAAGTAGATATTTTAATAAATTCCACACCCCTGCTATTGTTTTACAAAATCTGCTTAGCAAGAAGTCTTCTTGTGAACCGACAGACAGGAGATGGTAGAGTTAGAAATGTAGCAATTATCGTGTAAGACGGACGAGGTGTACTTTCCCAGGACTTGAACAATGGAGACACTGACTGGAGAAGAAGATGCAACATTTTCGATACCTGACGAGCCAGATGATGAGGACATCGCAAGACGAACCATTCAGCAGTCTGAGAACCATGAAATACTAGAATCTACATATTTGGTGTGTTTTATCCATTGGCTATGTAAATAACGCCTGACTAATTGACCAGTTAGGAATTAGGGGACAGTCGGGGTGACTTTGATATAACACCATGACAGAGGGAACAGACTTTAGATGGATAGGGAGAGGGGAGCAGATTTTATCAAATTTTCAGCAGTGACTCGAGATTCTGTCATTGGGCTTGACTCTCTGACTGAGAGCCTGATGTGATGCTGATCGCCTGTTGACCCGAGAACGAAGGCTGACTCTGTTGCTGACCCATACCGAGGAGAAGTAGATATGACAATGTGACTGTATTCCATTGCTTTTCTTTTCTAGGTACCAACGGCACTGTCTATTTAGCATTCCTTAGTTAGATGTTTTCTTCCAAATTTGGAATTGGAATTTGGATTTGCTAATGCTGATCTGGTTTAGTTAAGGTTACTCCACATGACGATATTTGACAATGGATTGACGGGAAAATTCTGTTGAACTTATGCCACTAACTGGGTTGTTGGGATTGATCTTCTTATTGATTTGTGTAAATTCTCTAGAGTGTATCTTGATGCAAACTTTGATTAGATTATGTTCATGGCATTTTCTGATTGACTAATTGTGGTTTATTGAATTGAATAAAGTTTGAATTACCTTCATGTGTTAGTATATTTGAGGTGTGGCTATTCATGACCGAAAGGTCATGCAGTATCTATTGTTTGGTGTTCTTGATTAATTTGTTAATGCTTTGACTAATGTTATTGAAACTGCGCATTGATTATTAGGTACACTTGTCAAAGTGTGGCTAGGATACTCCATGCGAATCAAAAGGTTCATAGACCTATACCCGTGACCTTGTAAGTTTACTTATTAAGGACCAACGTGCTAACACTGTCAGTAGACATGCGAGCAAGTCACCGCATTTGCCTTTTCTCTCAAGAAGAGCTTCCGCACTGCTCACTGTCTGATCCAGCGAGGGGGGGCTTCTCCATCTCACCCCCCTTCATTTCTTGAAGCAAGTGGCTGCGCATGCCTTCCCATCTCATTTCTCTACATTTTGATGGCGTGCTGCTGCTTCAAGTAAGGCACCTGCATTGTAATAATTGCTAAAACTGCACAAGTACATACCACCTACCTTAGCGGCAGGTTCTCCCTTCCTTTTTTCTCCGTGTTAGCTCCCTTTCCGCTCCCAAAGTATTTAGAGGAAAGTTAATTAGGAATTGACAACCCTACCAATCTGGCTCCAAATAACGTCATGATGGTGACGTTCGGTGCCATTTTAGGAAGTTAAGAAGCTTCCTATGCTTTACAATGAAGCAGCCATTTTATTAGGTTGGCACGAGTCCTCTGATTTTGACTCAGATAATGAGATTATTGAGGTCATCCAAAAGAGAACATCAGAAGAGGCATCTAAAGCCTCAGAAACCAAAATGGGCATTGTTGACCCCCTGGGGGATGACATGTTTGATCAATCAATCAATCAATCAATCGCATTTATAAAGCGCGCTACTCACCCATAAAGGGTCTCAAGGCGCTGGAGGGGGGGGGTCAGTGCTCGAAGAGCCAGGTCTTGAGCTGCCTTCTGAAGGAGAGGTGGTCAGGTATGGCGCGAAGGTGGCTGGGCAGAGAGTTCCAGGTTTTCGCTGCTAGGAAAGAGAAGGATCTTCCTCCGGCGGTGGCTTTGCGGATGCGGGGTACGGCTGCCAGGGCCTGTCCGGTCGAGCGTAGAGTGCGCGGAGGGGTGTAGAAGGAGACGCGGTTGTTGATGATTTTGGGTCCGAGGTCGTGGAGGGCTTTGTGTGCGTGGGTGAGGAGTCGGAAGGTGATCCTCTTGTTGACTGGGAGCCAATGAAGTCTCTTCAGGTGTCCGGAAATGTGGTGGTGGCGGGGTATGTCCAGGATGAGTCGTGCGGCAGCGTTCTGGATCCGTTGTAGTTTCCTCTGCAGCTTGGTGGTGATGCCGGCGTATAGGGTGTTCCCGTAGTCCAGGCGGCTGGTGACGAGGGCGTGGGTGACGGTCTTCCTGGTGTCAGTGGGGATCCAGCGGAAGATCTTGCGGAGCATGCAGAGGGTGTTGAAGCATGCCGAGGTCACCGAGTTGACCTGTCTGGTCATGGAGAGGGATGAGTCCAGGATGAAGCCGAGGTTGCGTGCGTGGTCGGTGGGTTGGGGAGTGCTGCCTAGGGCGGGGGGCCACCAGGAGTCGTCCCATGCGGCGGGAGTAGGGCCGAGGATGAGGACCTCCGTCTTATCTGTGTTCAGTTTCAGCCGGCTGTCTGTCATCCAGTTCGCTACTTCCTTCATTCCTTCATGTAGTCTGGTCCTAGCTGAGGTGGGGTTGTTTGTGAGGGATAAGATGAGCTGGGTGTCGTCGGCGTAGGATATGAGGTCGAGTCCGTGTTTGCGTGCGATGTTCGCCAGGGGGGTCATGTAGACGTTGAAGAGAGTGGGGCTGAGGGAGGATCCTTGGGGTACGCCGCAGATGATCTCCGTGGCTGTGGATCTGAAGGGGGGCAGGCGGACTCTCTGAGTCCTTTCGGAGAGGAAGGAGACGATCCATTCCAGGGCCTTGCCTCTGATGCCGGCGTTGCTGAGGCGGTGTATCAGGGTGCGGTGGCAGACCGTGTCGAAGGCTGCAGAGAGGTCCAGGAGTATGAGGGCCACGGTTTCTCCCTTGTCGGTCAGGGCTCGGATGTCGTCCGTGGCTGCGATGAGGGCGGTTTCGGTGCTGTGGTTGGCCCTGAAACCGAACTGTGTGGGGTCGAGGGAGTCGTTGGTTTCCAGGGCGGTGGTGAGTTGAGCGTTGACGATTTTCTCAATCACTTTGGCGGGTAATGGTAGGAGAGAGATGGGCCGGAAGTTTTTGAGTTCGGTGGGGTCTGCTGTAGGTTTCTTTAGGAGGGCGTTGAGCTCTGCGTGTTTCCAGCTCTCCGGGAAGGTGGTGGCGGGGAGGGAGGCGTTGATGACGTCTCGGAGGTGCGGTGCGATGATGTTGTCGGCCTTGTTGTAGATGTGGTGCGAGCAGGGGTCTGATGGGGATCCGGAGTGGATCGAGTTCATGACGCGGGTGGTCTCCTTGGTGGTGGTAGGGCTCCAGGTGAGGATGGTGGTGATGTCGGTGGCGGGTTCCGGGTGGGGGTTTGCGTTGGCGGTCGGGAAGCTGTTGTATATGTCGATGATCTTGTGGTGGAAGAAGGTTGCGAGGGAGTCGCAGAGGTCCTGTGAGGGGGGAATGGGGTTGTTTTCTGCGTCCGGGTTGGAGAGCTCTTTGACGATGCCAAATAGTTCCTTGCTGTTGTGGGCGTTGTTGTCAAGTCTGTTCCGGTAGGCTGTTTTTCGTGCGGCGCGGAGGTGTTGGTGGTGTTGGCGGGTGGCGTCCTTGAGAGCTGACATGTTCTCTTCGGTCTGGTTGAGGCGCCACGCCTTCTCGCGGGCGCGGCATTCTTTCTTGGAGTTCTTGAGGTCGGGGGTGAACCAGGAGTTTTTCTTGTGGTTGTTGGTGTTGGCTTGAGTCTTCAGGGGGGCCAGGAGGTTGGCGCAGTCGGAGATCCAGCTTGTGAGGTTGTTGGCAGCTTCGTTTGGGTCGGTGGTGCTGGTGGGTTGGTTCTGGGAGAGGGTTGATGCGAGCTGTTCAGTGGTGATACGATTCCAGTGTCTTCTTGGTGGTTGCTGGGTGTGGTGAAGCACGGTGGTCTTCTTGAAGCTGAAGTGGACACAGCTGTGGTCCGACCAGGTGAGTTCGGTGGCGTGGCTGACGGTGATGTGTTTGCTGGAGGAGAAGATGGGGTCGAGCGTGTGTCCGGCGTGGTGGGTGGGTGTGTTGACTAGTTGTTTCAGTCCCAGGTTGGCGAGGTTGTCCAGTAGGGCGGTGGTGTTTTTGTCGGTGAGGTTCTCCAGGTGAAAGTTGAGGTCTCCTAGGAGGATGTAGTCGGTGGACAAGAGTGCGTGAGGGTTGACAAAGTCTGCGATGTCTTTGCTGAACTTGGCGCGGGGTCCTGGTGGTCTGTACATGAGGGTGCCTCTGAGGGTGGTCTTGGGGTCGCTGTGGATCGTGAAGTGGAGATGTTCGGCGTCGGGGAGTGAGTCGTCGGTGTGGGTCGAGATGCGGATGGAGTTTTTGTGTGCGATGGCGATGCCTCCTCCGATGCGGTTGGTGCGGTCTTTCCGGATGATTTTGAAGCTGTCGGGGATGGCTATGGCGATGTCGGGTGCCGAGGAGGGGTTCATCCAGGTCTCGGTGAGGAAGGCGATGTCCGGGTTTGTTGAGTTGATGAGGTTCCACAGTTCGATGGCGTGCCTGTGGATGGATCGGGTGTTGACCAGGATGCAGTGGAGATTGCCTTCTGGGGGGTTGTTCTTGGCGGGAGCGGAGTGGGCCCGAAGGCAGGTGAAGCGGCAGTTGTTGCAGGTGAAGGATCCGTGGGTCCGTTTCGGGGTGGCGCGGTAGCAGCCCGGCGTGCGGCTGGGGTTGAGTTTGGTGAGCGTGGTGGAGTCGTAGGTCAGGCGGGAGGCGCGGGGACCAGGGGGTCGGGCGCTGGGCGTTTTCCAGGCGCGGACGGGCGCAGACGGGCTTGCCTTAGGCGCGCCTTCGGCGCGCCAGCGGCGCAGCCTCGCAGCGGCCGCCATTTAAGGGGTAGCCGGGGAGGCGGGGTTAGCTGGGAGGCGGGAGGTGGGCGGGTAGGTGAAAAAGCGGGAAAAGCAACGGCGGGAAGCCTCGAGAATGGCGAGGAGGCCTATAAACGAAAAAGTACCGAAAAAGGTACGAAAAACGGGGAAAAAACGCGGAAAACGAGGAGAAAAGGCGGCGGAAGGACGGGGGGGACGGCGGGGACACTCGGCGAAGGCAGGCACTCGGAGTACACGGAGAGAAGGGGAGCGCGATCACAACAAGCAGGCAGCGAGGGGCACACACAGGCAAAACCAAGCAGGCAGACAGCAAAGGGCACACACTCGGGGTACACGGAGAGAGGGGAGCGCGATCACAACAAGCAGATAGCAAAGGGCACACACAGGCAAAACCAAGCGGGCAGACAGCAAAAGGGAGAAGGCACACAGGTCTGGTGGCGCTGTGAGGACGGGGGAGCGACCTACTCTGGGGTCAAGGGTCGCTACCACGGCCTCGCAGCGGCCGCCATTTAAGGGGTAGCCGGGGAGGCGGGGTTAGCTGGGAGGCGGGAGGTGGGCGGGTAGGTGAAAAAGCGGGAAAAGCAACGGCGGGAAGCCTCAAGAATGGCGAGGAGGCCTATAAACGAAAAAGTACCGAAAAAGGTACGAAAAACGGGGAAAAAATGCGGAAAACGAGGAGAAAAGGCGGCGGAAGGACGGGGGGGACGGCGGGGACACTCGGCGAAGGCAGGCACTCGGGGTACACGGAGAGAAGGGGAGCGCGATCACAACAAGCAGGCAGCGAGGGGCACACACAGGCAAAACCAAGCAGGCAGACAGCAAAGGGCACAGACTCGGGGTACACGGAGAGAGGGGAGCGCGATCACAACAAGCAGATAGCAAAGGGCACACACAGGCAAAAGCAAGCGGGCAGACAGCAAAAGGGAGAAGGCACACAGGTCTGGTGGCGCTGTGAGGACGGGGGAGCGACCTAGCCTGGGGTCAAGGGTCGCTACCACGGCCTCGCAGCGGCCGCCATTTAAGGGGTAGCCGGGGAGGCGGGGTTAGCTGGGAGGCGGGAGGTGGGCGGGTAGGTGAAAAAGCGGGAAAAGCAACGGCGGGAAGCCTCGAGAATGGCGAGGAGGCCTATAAACGAAAAAGTACAGAAAAAGGTACGAAAAACGGGGAAAAAACGCGGAAAACGAGGAGAAAAGGCGGCGGAAGGACGGGGGGGACGGCGGGGACACTCGGCGAAGGCAGGCACTAGGGGTACACGGAGAGAAGGGGAGCGCGATCACAACAAGCAGGCAGCGAGGGTCACACACAGGCAAAACCAAGCAGGCAGACAGCAAAGGGCACACACTCGGGGTACATGGAGAGAGGGGAGCGCGATCACAACAAGCAGATAGCAAAGGGCACACACAGGCAAAACCAAGCGGGCAGACAGCAAAAGGGAGAAGGCACACAGGTCTGGTGGCGCTGTGAGGACGGGGGAGCGACCTACCCTGGGGTCAAGGGTCGCTACCACGGCCTCGCAGCGGCCGCCATTTAAGGGGTAGCCGGGGAGGCGGGGTTAGCTGGGAGGCGGGAGGTGGGCGGGTAGGTGAAAAAGCGGGAAAAGCAACGGCGGGAAGCCTCGAGAATGGCGAGGAGGCCTATAAACGAAAAAGTACCGAAAAAGGTATGAAAAACGCGGAAAACGAGGAGAAAAGGCGGCGGAAGGACGGGGGGGACGGCGGGGACACTCAGCGAAGGCAGGCACTCGGGGTACACGGAGAGAAGGGGAGCGCGATCACAACAAGCAGGCAGCGAGGGGCACACACAGGCAAAACCAAGCAGGCAGACAGCAAAGGGCACACACTCGGGGTACACGGAGAGATCTCCTTCTCATTAAGAATCCCCTATCCCCTGAATGGGCTCCATCTCAGCATGTTGCTGATTATATTACCTTCTGGCTCAGGAGGAAATTCCCTAACGAAGTCAGATCTTGTTTAAGATCTAAGTGCCCACCCCTTCATTCCTTGATAAAGTTACAACAAGCCCAGAATTTAATCCTAAGGTGATGGCTTTCATTAGCAAATACAGCAAGGGTCTCAGAAAAGGTCTAGACAAAGGCCTGAAATCTTGCCAGGACTGGCTTTTGAACCTCACTGGCTCCCTGACTAAAATGTTCGAGATGGCTGAAAAAGCTTGTCTCATCAAGACCGCAGTGGACCCCAAAGAATTGTGCCAGTGTGCCAATTGAGCTGTTTGTCTTTTAGGGAATGCGAATACTGCACTCTCTAATGAGAGAAGAGAAAGCATCCTTCTCAGGATCGATCCCAAATTAATAGATTGAGCAAGTAAGGAAGGAGGTCCTTCTGCTCATGGTCACCTCTTTGGAGATCACTTCATCAAAGACATGGCCAAATATGTAGGAGTCTTTAGCTCCATTCAGAAATCTCATAGAGACATTTAAAAAAAAAAGCAAGATACGTTTTTTGGCAGAGTCGGGAGGATGAGAGGTCCATTCCTCGACCGAGGTCAAGCTTCATCCAGACCCTTCTTGGGATGTGCCAGCAGGTTTGCTCAGACAAGCTTTCGGTCCCATCAAGGCTTGTATCCCCAAAGATAAAGGATCCGTACCAGCCTTGGCAGAGGAGATCAAAAGCAGAATTTTATTTCCACAGGTAAAAATCTCCAGATACCCCTCACATACCCCTGCAAAGGTGGGACGCGGTTTGGCCCAATTTTGTGGGAATTGGAAACTAGTGACACAGAACCCATGGGGTTTGGAAACAGTCAAAGGTTACAAGTTAAGAGTTTGTAGATCTCCCAGTCCAGGTGAGGATGCCTCAAGACATAAGATTCTCAGAACAGGACTCAACATTGGTCACGAAGGAAGTAGAAGCTTTACTAGACAAAGGAGCTATTCAGGAGGCCTCAAACACAGGTTTTGTCATCAATATTTTCCTGGTCGAGAAGAAAGACCAAGGTATAAGACCAGTAATACATCTGAAAGAATTAAACGAGTAGGTGGTCTATAGCTACTTCAAAATGGAGGGGATTTACCTACTAAGGGACATTGTGAGAGAAGGGGACTGGTTATCAAGATTAGATCTCAAAGATGCATATTTAACAGTCTCAATTTGGCTTTCTTCAGTTCACTTGCAAACTTTGGGAATTTTGCAGTCTAACGTTCGACCTCTGTTCAGCACCTTGGTGCTTCACAAAAGTTCTCTGTCCAGTAGTGGCCTGGCTCAGGACAAGGAGGGGTAAGGTTCATTATGTACCTGGATGATATCCTAATAATGGGTCATACCAGAGAGATAGTCTCATATGGGACACAAATGACAACTATTAGTCACCTGGGGGTTGTAATAAACCAAAAGAAATCTTGCCTGACCCCATCTCTAGAGGAGCAGTTTCTAGGCTTTGTGGTAGATTCTGTTCAAACAAAACTCAAGCTTCCCAGGGAGAAGTTAAGAAAACTATGCAGGGAATTAAGGAAGATATTAACAAAAAAGGAAATTCCATTAAGGTTTTTGGCAAGGATTCTGGGCCTGTTATCATCCACAGTTCAGGCAATATTTCTGGGCCCCTTTTACTACAGAACTCTCCAAAGATTCAAAACGAAATGTTTAGGAAACAACTGGTCATATTCCCAAATGTGGTCCCTAGATCAGGAATTGAGGTGGGAACTTTTGTGGTGGCTAAAGAATGCGGAAGCATGAACGTCAAGGCCATCTTCAGGGATGCCCCAGAAATACTAATAGAATCAGATGCTAGTTTAGAAGGATTGGGAGCGAGATATGGGAAATTATCCACTGGGGATGTTGGTCAGGTCAAGAGCGGAATTTACACATCAACTGCTTGGAATTGTTAGCAAGTTCTTTTGCACAGTGTTGCTTTACCAAAGACATGATGAAATGTTGTGTAATGTAGTCGAAGGGCCTCACAGATTTAGCTAATCAATCCTGGGGGTACTGTTCGAGCAGGGGAATTTATGTTGTAGCAGAACATATAACTGGACTGGTTTGCCCAAAATTTCAAGGACTCCAGCAACTGGAAATTGAACAGGAATGTATTCCTGAGTGTTCAGGAGAAATGGGGTCCTTTTGGGGTGGACCTCTTTGCAGACAGGTTGAACATACAACTGCTGAGGTTCTTCAGTTGAAGGCCGGACCCTCAGACTTCCAGGGTGTATGACTTCCTCCAGGATTGGAAAGGTTTGGCACGTTTTGCTTTCCCTCCATTTGCCATGCTACCAAGAACTCTCTTGCATGTTTGCAGATTCTGGGAAACACTTGTGATGGTAACTCATTTCTGGAGGTCTCAGGCCTGGTTTCCAAACATGTTGGAAATGACCGTGGACTTCCCTATCCTAATACCGACATACAGGGATTTAATCTCAGGTCAAGGAGAGGAATTTCACCCTCTTGTGGAGCAAGGTCTTCTGGTTCAGATGGCTTGGAGGATATCGGGAGACAATGGGAAATCCCAGGGCTTTCAGCAGATGCTTTTCAACTCTTATCACAGCTGTGGGCACTTGAGACAGGGAAAGCATATCAACTGGCTTAGTAAAAATGGGTAGGTTGATGTGTTCAACGGAATTACAATCTCATGTCAACTGATCTAGTGCATGTGATTAACTATCTATCTGAATTGTTTGCCTCAGGTTTATCCTATAGGACAGTGAATGTTTATAGAGCAGTTCCATCGGCAGGTCATAGTTTGGTGGACGGAACATTTGTTGATCAGAATTTACTAACTAAAATAATTATGCGAAGTATGCTTGTTTTGAACCCGCCTACTGTAAAGTACACTTCATTATAGTACATAAGGGATGTTTTACAGGTCCTGACAGAAGTGGTGATCTAGTGTCTAAACATATTTCTTACAAACTAACAGTTTTACTCTGTCTAGTGTCTTTTAGACTAACTTCTGATGTAAGAACCTTAGATGTCATTAGCAAGGCCTACCAACCTGAAGGAGCTCGTTGTTATATTAGAAAAATAACAAAAGCTCTATCAACCTTGAATTTCTACCCTTACTTTGTTTCGAATGAAAGCCTTTGCATTGTGAAATGCTTTAGGGAGTATGAGAGAAGAACTGCAAGCTTGAGAATGAATGTGGCACAGTTGTTGTTTTTACATGTGGCCTCATAAGGCTGTTTATTCCCCAACTTTAGCCCGATGAGTTGAGGTAATGAGTGAGGCTGGTGTGGATATCGCTAGATTTTGGGCTCACTCCCTCAGGGGTGCATCAGCCTCGAAGGCTATTGTTGTAGGAGGTGGCTTACAAGATATCCTTAAAGCTGCAGATTGGTCTAACGAAAATATGTTTAAAACTTGCTACTTTAGACCTGTCACAAATGCAATTGATAATGTGTTAACAGCACTTTAAACTTGCATAATGTTGGCATCCGTGTCATGTCATATAAAGTAGATTTTTCAGAGCCTGGTGGGCAGAAAATTTTGATTTTATTTATGACACAGAGGCTAAGATTATCCCACTCTGTATGACACGGAGGCTAAGATTATCCCACTACTGTAATACTCTCCCTACGGTAATGAAATTCTGTCTCAGTTTTAGTTTTTTTCTTTCAGATTAATGACACGCTTCTGTTTCTGGATTCCATTGGTGAAGCTTTCATTGTTGAAGATTAGTTCTCAGTTGGATTTATATTGTTGTCTGCGCTGAAGAAGGAAGATGGCAGCGTGTGGATAGACTTTATGCCTTACTAGAATGTTATTCAAGTTCTGAATTCCTTCAATTGTTGCTGCTGTGAGCCGGCAGTAAAGGGGATTTGTATAATCTTAGCCTCTGTGTCATTAATAAAATCCAGATTTGGTTTGCCCACCAGGCTGTGAAAAATCTACATTACTTTACTCTTGCAGCTTATGAAGTCTATATTGTTATCACCATTATCATCATTATCCACAGTGAAACGATGAGAGCTGCTACTCAGAGTGCTTCCTTTGTTGGCAAATAATGTTATACTAAGCCTGCCAAGGATATATTCTGTGGCTGCCACTTTTATATATCCCGTTAGTGTGCGTTACCATACATGCTAGTAGACCAGATCCAGCCGGAAGGCTCATGTTTTTTGAAGCCATGAATGGCTTTATTTTAGCTGCCTCCCGCCTATAATCTCCTCTGCTTCAGCCAAAATCTGAGTCAAGAACATTCAAAAAGAGAGAGCGAGAGAGAGAGTCGAGCTGCGCAGCTATTCAAAGGAATAGTTTTCCTTGCTCCCATAATTTTATTGGATTAATCCTCAAGAGACACATCTCTTTAGCATTCTATTTTTCTATTTTTTTTGGCAGGGTTGCCAATAGCCTTTTATTTTTTCTTGGATAGTGTTATATGGCATCTCTGTTCTGCTTAATTGTCTTGTGCCTTAAAAATGAGGAGATTTAGGTCTATGTGTTGACCTCAGATCATTTCATAAAAATATTTTAGTTGACTGCATAAAGCAAAAAATAAAATCGCAACTGAGTAAAGTCAAATATGTTTGGAATAGTGATCTTAGGGCTGTGTACAAATACATATTTTCCCACTTTTTTCACACCTTTTTGAGCATGCTAATATGGTCTTTCATGGGCAGCTTTGTGTTTCAGAAGTTAAACTTTCGACTTTTTCAAGAGTAACACGCAAAATTATTTTTCAGGGTGTCCTACTAACAATAACTTTACAAAAGTAAAGAAATAGAAAAATTCATTTATAATCAAAATTAAATTTGCACAGAGTCTCCTCAGTTCACAAACCCATGCCCTTGTGTTGGGCTTTAAATCATATGCACCACCACTATAAAAAGCAGTGCGTTTGTTAGTCAATATTAGTGATATATGTGAACCACCGTAGAATTGTCCAAACATCTAAGGGTACCATTTCTTTTTGCAAGCATCATTTCTAGCTTACATTTTTTGCAGCATTTCGAATTTTAATGATTCTTTAGATTCCATAACATTAAAATTACCAATCCAGCGATCACCATAAATGCAACCTACCATGTACACACTTTTTTCGATGAAATCTAACAGGCCTAGGCCTACTCAACAATGAAGATGAGGGATCCAGATTTCCTCCTACTCCAAAACACTCTGCAATATGAGAAAACCTAGGATCCGCCCGATGTGGGACATGCATGTCGTATGAATCAAGTCAACTATTCCTTAGCACCTTGAACATTTGTGAGATATATTTTGATTAAGTAATTTGAGGCTATCAGAAATATATGCAACAATCCAAGATTCAAACTACTACAAAATGCAATAATGTTCCACTCATACAATTTCTGCATTATACCTGCAGCCCTCTTTTTCTATCTAGGACATAACTTCTAACCTAGTTTGCAACTTACATTTATCATATAGGGGAGCAAGTGGTTAAAATCTGGTGACTGGGCCAAGGTGCTCAAGCCAGGGTTGGGGGGGCATATCTAAATTGTATGCAACAACTACAGTTTTTGGGGAGTAGAAATGCTCTGAAAGAGTGATGATTGGAAGTCAGTGGAGCAAAGGAGAATTGTTTTAAGGGAGAAGAGTCTCAAGTCTTTCTTTGTATACAACCTTTAGATATAGGAGTGAGTCTGATGCAGTATAATTTCATTCTGCTCTGTCAATAGCGATGAAGTGTTAGAGGTGGCGCAGTTCACTGGAATTTGAGGTGTTTCGGCTTGATAAATGTGATGATTGTGATTGTATCATTCAAACACATAATGAAATGAACAAAGAGCTGTAAATCAGATATTTTAGGAAAAGAGGATTTCCTGGACTACAAATTAGGGGATTATTTTTTGTCAAATTAGTCATTGCATTTAGGTTGATATTCTTATGTTTAGATGGTTATTGGCAAGTCTAAAATATACATTTTATGTAATAAGTATTCATTTATTTTGCCTGGTATTATCTATTTAGAGGGGTATGTTCAGTCATTGTTATTCATATATTTTTGCTTGTTCTGTTTCTAGTATGGTTATACTTTTGGGTTTAAAGGCTAAAAACATGTTACACGTTGGGCTAACATTAGTTGTCTCTTTTATTGTCTCATGCCTCCTGCTGGTGATCCTCTACTGCTTGACTTTTTATGTCAGTTGCATATCCTGACAAAAACCAATCTGTGATTATTAGGGCTGGGCTAGTCAAGTCACCAAAGATATAGTATCAATCGGAAATATCATTACTAATGTAACTTTTTCTTCAGGGTACTACTTCTTCCCACAGATTGCTTAAGAGTCTCAAAGCAATATGTTCTTGGAGGAGAGATTGAGTAGTTTTATGTAGCCAATGAAGTCATGCAACACAGCCCCTGTTAAAGTATCTGCCACTACGTGTTTGCGCTATGAAGCAATGTTGTTTAGCAAAAATATACATAAACAATGTCATGGGTGAGTGGAAGATTTCAGTAACCAGAATGTCTTGGTGAGACATGTGTCCCGTGCATACTGTTTCAAAGGAGCCAAGCTATACCTGGCTGATGATCCCTTACAAGTACAGGACTGGTCCTGGGTTTCTTGTGTTTCGGTTCACGGAAGACCTGGCATGGTAGTTTGGGCTGGTCTGTTCCTTCTGGAGCAGGGACAAGACTGGTTTACATGTGGTTGGGTCCAACTGAGGTGGCACTGTGTGCAAAATAACGATGAACTGGGATGCTGCTTGAGCGATTAACAGTGGCTGAGATTAATTCAAGCTTTTCATGCATCAATTTTTAGGTAGACTTTACAATACAAATGTCAGCAACTTGGAGGGCACTAGCTTTGTTGGAAGCCGCACCAAGGATCTAGTCTGTGGAGGTGCAGAATCAGATGGCATATGGAGCCTGAGGCACCAGCCAAACCTACAGGAACGTACCTTGGTGATCGGCCAAGAGGGTAACTAGCTGCTGGATAACTGGATATCCAGCATTGTTAGCTGGAAGGCCTTGACATGTGCTGTGCCAGCTGATTGAATTGGGAACTGAAGCCACAGTTCAGAAGCAGAATCTATTCTCTGAGGACAAAGATTGGGCATTGTCAGGCAAGCACTGGGACTCTAAATCGTCCCTGCAATGCCTCCATTTCCTTGAGGAAGAGAATATCTATCACCTTTCTATTGTGAAACACCCCTTGCGTGATCGTTCTTTGTTGTGAGACTTGCCCCAAGGGTAGCCGGGCTACGTTGAAGTATTCTTTTCAGCTTTGGCCAAATAAACTTGGGAAAGTGATCGGGCCGCACTACATCCCCCAGGAGTCCAGGCGGCAGTGGAAGCTGCATACTGCCATTTTTGGCCCGAAGGTGCACAAAACGAACTCCACATCCTGCAGCGCGAGGAACTTAGCAAAGTGATCTTTGGGGGGCACGCTACATCCCGCAGCAGTCCAGGCGGCAGGGGAAGCTGCATACCACCTTTGTTGGCGCACATCACAAACTCCACATCCCACAGCGCGGGAATCGCTCATGAGCGTGCCCGGGCGAAGAGCGGGCCAAGGCAGAGCCTGTCTTCGCCCGTCATTGCCCAGAAGAGGCATGGCTGGGCCCACTTATTTGACCCATATTTGCAATCTTATGAGCTGTGTGAAGTTGTTAGGAGTTAAGAGCTTGAACCTCTGGTTAGCGCTTGCTGGGGACTTTCACTTTATTTTGCAGCATGCCTGGAGCTAACACATCGTGTCATAAAACTACTAGCAAAGCCGCCCTAGGGCATACGAATCCTACAGGCTAAGTAGGTCCCTGCAAGTCTAGTATGGATAAATTTATAGTAAGCGCAGTGGGGATAATTGATAAGGACATTGAGTTGGCGGAGCGTCAGCTTTCTGTAGCCTTCTTACGTTCTCCTCCCCTGGGGGTGCTGGGGGCCTCATTACTAGGTGCTACAAATAATGAAGAGCTGGCTGGGAGGGGAGGAAGTGGTGAGGTGATGCCCTGTGAAGACCTGGTGGCAGTTGGGACCCAGGGGGGTGTGGATGAGCCAGATCAGGTTTTGAGGCAGGAGTTTGATCCTTTAGAGTTGGGAACCTTGGATTTAGTTTCCACACAAAGTACAGGTGATGAGTTGATAACTAGAGAGAAGAGGATACGGCCAGATCATGAAAGGAATTATAAACACTTAAGTTGTGGTAGTAACCAGCTGGTAGCCTAATGCTCCACTCATTCCAAAGAAAAAGGGGGCAGGTAATGGGTTTGGGCAGGGACTCAGGCAGGCTCAGGGGGTGATATTTGAACAGATGGAAGAAAAATTATGTAGCATTCTTTGTCTCAAAATTGCAGCCCCTAATCGAGCGTCTCAACTCGATAGAGGCTATGATTAAATGATTTGAGTTTATCAATGATAAAAGAGATCCCCTTACCAACCCTAGGGAGGGATGTAGTGACAGGACTCAAGAGACTGGTGGAATCCCTGATACCCAGAGAGTACACCTGAGAGGAAACGGAGAGGAATTGTTGATCCACCAAGCAATAGGTAAAGAAAGAGGACCATTTGTAATTAATGAACCCACTCAGGGCCTTCCCCAACACCCAAGTAGTGGACATCATGTGGGTGAAGTGGAAGGGGTTGGAGACCTAGTTAGTGGATCAGAGGAATTAGGGACTGTGTGTTTGCCTTTTGACATCTCTGACATACGTCCTAATATTCCTCCTAAGTGCACCCCCTATATTATCATCCTAGAAAATGTCCCACGGCTACCAAGAGGAACTAGTGAGTCACATAGCTCATTATTAAATAAAGTTGCACACTAGCTACGGATACAGTCGGGCAGGCCACATGTCCTCCGTGAGTAAATAATCACTACCCGAAGGGTGGCTTTGGTGGGTCCCATGCCAAAAGCTTCCCATGGGGACTGTATAGTTGTGAACTTCAAGTCACCTAGCTGTGTTCAATCCTTGTTTAATTTGATTAGTATAAAATGTCAAGTGAACAGGGGTAATAGAGTGCCACCCCTTGTTTTTTTTTTACCCCCAGTAGTACGGGGGATTGGGAACACTCAGCCTGACCTACATCGATCACCACTAATCCGGTGTACACAACTTACTACCTTTAAGGTACCCACTCGGAATTGTTATTATCCATTAACCATGCTACATCAGGTAGACTGACTACGTCTATCGGGGTTACAGATGGACAGGATATTTTCTACACCCCCTGAACCAGCTGTTAATAAATCAACTTCAGAGGCTCCCTTAGGGGGGATTCTAGTATACCGATGGGCGACGGACAAAGGGCTATTTCTCCTGAAAAGGTGGCTGAATACAGGACAAACTTATCACTAATATCCTGGAATGTGGCGGGATAAACCCCAAGGTGGCTGACAAAGAGTGGAACTCCTTTATAGGGATATTTGACATTTGTGTGTTCCAAGAAACAAGGGCTGTTAACAAGGTCTTTGATACAGGATTCACCACTTATAGCGTGAAGGCCTTACCACCAAGGAAAATGTGCTGGGCAGTGGAGGGACTTATGATTTTGGTCAGAAACGACATAGCCTACTGACATGAATTACTGAGGATAGACTCCCTTGATTTAATGGGTATTAGTTTATGATTCCCAAAAGGATTAACTTTAGTGATATTAAATGTGTATGCACATTCATTGCCAGCAAACAGAGTCCTCTGTCTTGGTCATGCTTAAAAACTTAGTGGAAACATATAAAAGTAAGTCTAGATTAATAGTGGCTGGGGATTTTAACACTTAATTTGAAACGTGTCTTGCTCTTAATATGGTAATTAGGGAAGAGGATGAGCAGTGGGGTGTTCCACAGTTGGTAGGCAGGCCAATATGCCATCTTTCCCATATGACCCCACAGAGAGTGGCAATGGTGGCGGCTCATGGGCTACGTGCCTGTAACAGGCTAACAAACTCTGCTCAAACGTGAGTGCCCACATTTAGAAGGGGGCACCAGAGGAGTGTTATTAATTATATCCTGACGGATGTGCGATAATAGCCGGATTTGGTGGATAAGGAGGTACTTAGCACCACTGAGAGTGACCGTTGCCCACTGGCTGTATTGCTTAATGGAGGACACTTTCTTAGGTCTTCCAACTGGGGACTGTCAGCCCTGCCGGAGCCCAGTATTTCTAATAATCAGTGACGAGTAATGCGGACTAGAGTCTTGGTCGATCGGGAAGCGCATGCTGAGATCTACCAGTTGTTCGTACAGCTTTTAGTTGGATTCAAAGATCTACACATTGACCCTAATCTTTTTTTACAAACCCATAGTTTGCTGTTTGATGCACTTAAATTGATTTTCTCTAGAGAACACAAAGGCAGCCAAAGGTCGGGAGAAAAACATCCACATTGGTTTAATCGGGATTGTAGGATGGCTAAGCGGGCACTGGTAACTGACATAAGGGAGTGTAATCGAGCAGCTATTAAATGTGCACGAGCAAAGTATAAAAAGGCTCAAAGGGTGGCAAGGAAAGATAAAGATGAAGATAACTGGCAAAAGCTACTTAAGGCATTGAAGTTAAGAGCTAATCATGCCTTCTGGGCTGTAATATCAGAGGGAACTGGTGAATTGGGTACTTTGAGGCGCTGTAATATTGCACCAGATAAGTGGGAGGAAAACTTTGGTGCCTTATATTCGATGAGCATAAATGGCAAAGGGGAGGATCCTGGTGGTCCCCCATTTCAATACAGAGTGAGCTCCTTAGTAGACCCTATTATAGCTATAGGGGCAGAGAACACATGTATAACTTTGGGTGAGGCAGGTGAGGCAGCTAGTCTTCTGACCTTTTTTTCAATGGAAGACATGCTGGCAGCTATAGATCTATAGTCTGAAACCTCTTAAAGCTCCTGGCCTGGATGGAATTCCTGGAGACCTTTGTAAATCTGAACCTCAAGTGTGGGGTGGCTACATAAATCTTTTTTCTAATTCAATAGCAAGTGGAGGTAGAATTCTGGATACCTGGAAATTGGCTGAAATTATTCCTGTGTTTTAAAAAGGCGATGCGAGCTGCCCTGCAAACTATCGCTCCATCAGTCTGCTAGATAATTTCCCAAAAATATTTGCTAGGCAGGTACTTAACAAACTGTTGGGATGGGCAGCTAACAAAGAGATATTCTCGCCCCTGCAGGCAGGATTTCGTTCCAAGACGAGTACCATTGATCAGGTATTTAGGTTTTCAATATTGCTGAATATTTTGACTTAATTCCACGTGACAACTTGTGGCAAGTCCTAAGGAAGATAGGAGCCCTTAGTACTCTAGTGGATATCTTGATCAGACTACACAGTGGGAATTACGCCCAGGTCTGCTGGGATGGGAAAGGAGAAGTGGCATGCAGAATTCCAGTAAGCCGGGGGGGTTCGGCAAGGATGTGTGTTGGCCCATACACTCTTTTCTTTATATATGAATGACATCACTGAATACCTTGGCCAGTGTATAAATGATTCTCCCACCATTGATGGTGGGAAATTCCCTATCCTCCTGTTTGCAGATGACTCATTGTCAATTTCTAATTCACCAATGGGATTGCAAAATTTGGTGTTAAAATTCGGGCCTTTCTGCAGAGAAAGGGGGTTGGAGATAAATTGCTCTAAGACCAAGTATATGATCTTTAAAAATTCTCCAGTAAGAACGAGGAGCATAAAAGTGGGTGATTCCAACCTCAAAAGAGAATTTGATTATCTAGGTATTACCTTGTCTTCAAAAGTAAAATGGGATCCACAAGTAGTAAAAAGTTCCCTAACACTAGCACACAGATCAAATGCCATCCTTTGTTTCTTTAGAGCTACAACTACTCGCTCTATCTCACCAGCCCTTGAGGCTTATGGAGCTAAGGCCCTTAACGCAGCAATCTATGGTGCAGAAATATAGGGGTATTGTAACATACATAGGATAGAGGTAGCCGAAAACAATTGTATTAGGGCATTAGCAGCCGTACCAACTAGTACCCCGCTTATCCCCCTGAGATACAACATGGATATTGATCGGGTGACTGACCAAATACAGTTAAAACCCCTTCCTTATTGGATACAGGTTTGGTCTACCCCTGAGTTGGCCAAGTATAGTGCATGTCTAAGATATTTGATAAGGCTAGACTTATCCCAGAAAGTCCCATGGCTGTGCTTTGTTCTCGCATGGTTTAAAAAGCAGAAGCTTGAGGCACTTTGGGAACAGCCGGATCAAATCCGTAGAGAAGACAAACGGGTAGTCAGTATGCTAGGGAGCGCCAACAGCATAGGGCCAATCTGGGTAATTTCACAGAAACATATTTGGAATTTAAAGTTGATGTTTTGCCTTAGGATCGATGGATTTTGATGATGGTCAATATAAGGATGCATTAAGCACATTGAAAAAAATCCTTTAGAGACCTATAATATTGTAATTTTGGGACTAGAAAACATGTTGAATTACTATGATTGAGATTGTGCACTATATTTGTCTATATTAGCTTCGTATGTCTGATGGTGGGGTCTTAATAAGTAGAATTGTCCTGATGATAACTATCTATAGGTTTCTTTTGGTTAGTTTGATGTAAGAGTGGTGTGTATGGACTGTTTATTGGCTGTATCTATTAGGGAGTACAATACTCAAGTCCTACAGTCTATAAAGTAAATAAAATGTCAATTTTTTAATACTGATGATTATATGACTAATGCTTGACTTATTTTTATTTAATACGTGGAGGGATTCCACTATTGTGGAACCATTTTTGGAGGTGGGTTGCTTTCCTGTTTCTCTATGTAATCCTTCTCCCGCTCCTATATCTTTTTTTTCTCATGGAACCCTTTTTTTTATATGGGTTCCCACATGTAAACAAATTGATGTATACCTACATGTCAGCTCCCAAATATCACCCACTTAGTATGGTTATTCTTTCTAACACTCTAAATGGACTCCACAGCCTAATATTACTGGAAGAGGCCCAGTAACAGCAACCGAGAACACTCGCCATCACCATACACTCTTCTCACTCCCCCTCCTCCACAGGTAATCTCTGCCTAATTCATAAGTGGAGGCTACACCAAAAAGTGCCTCCATTATTTAGACAATCTACCATTCCTGGTGACATAATTAAAGTATCTTAATGGTGATATAACTGTCTCCAGAAGTCTAGCTGGGTATAAGTGGTGTGAGAGTGCAATGCGGTTTGTTAGGAGTTTGGGTTACTGGCAGTGAGCTGAGCAGCACCTGCGATTTTAACTTTCCTATGCAGCATGGCAGGATTGGCATTTTTCCATCAACAGGGCATGGCGCCATCTGCTGCAGTTGTGTCTCATCGGGAACTTACTTGTGCTTCCTGCTGGTGATATTAAACAGTTAGGGCGTGACGCAGGAGAGAGGATAACCGGTAAACCAGTTTGTACCTCCTCCTTTTCCTCTGCCTAACACTTCTGTAGTGACTTTCTTGTCCTTTGCTACATTTGCTCATCTGCCAGCTTGCCAGCTACCCACTAGCAAATTGCTATCTACCCCTTAGTTGCTTTGTAGTTATTTGTCGCCACTGTCTTAATTTGTTTTTAATATCTCAATATCTTTATGTTTTACATCGATCATTTTTCTTTCATCCTTTCCCATCTCCTCTATTTCTTATTAATTTTTTGGGTGCTCACTGCCATCCATATTGTTATTATTACTTTGATTTTTCTTAAGTATAGTCTTACTAATTCTCAAAAAGCTGTAGTATAAACCCACTAGATAGCTCAGTACACCGCGCAGTTCTGCACTCAGGCCCTGTTATCTGAGGGCAGAAAAATAACTCATAAGGTGGTCTCCACACATTCACTCAACCTCAAAACTTGTCCAGAGTTGTCATGAACAGTTCTGTGGCCTCAGAAACTGTGGACAGTCAGAGGAAGGTGGAAAGTTGGCAAGGTGAAGCAACAAAACAAGATGAGGCTCCTCTGAAGGAAGGACTGGACGTGAATAGTGTAGAAAACTGCAGCTGTCCTCCTTCCACACTGATGTCAACTGGAACATTAAGAGAAGGCGGCGGTTTGAGAAGAGGAGAGATGAAATGTCTTTACTCCCTAATGGACGTAACAAATAAGGATTCACCTAAGTTCATTTTCTTTCATCAGTGCCTTTTCCTACAGCACCTGCCAAGCTCCCTTATTTTCGCTGCCTTGAGAAAAAAAAGGAAATACAGATTCTGACAAATCCACTGCAGAAGACGGAAGTATGAAAAATGACATACTGAATGCCTTCTTGAAATGTATTCCAGTAATGGGAAATTTAGGGGACAAACGGACTATTTAGTATGTGAAGGTTCAGCATCCAGTAGTGAGGATTCAAATATATAAAGAGAAAGGTGTCTTCCCTCTGTGTCTTCATTTGGTATAGTGGGCAACCTCAGTATTTCTTCAAAGCTACATTCCCTGGTGCTATTGTGATGATCTGCTGTTAATTAAATCCTACAAAAACAGAAATTACTATCCTGACAAAAGAATTGAAGAATGTCAGAGGAAATCTCGAGAAGGTGGGTGCACTGAACCTAGCAAGACCAATGTTAAATCAGTGAGCATCACAGACTAGCCTGACACAGTCACCAGTGCACATCTAGTATCTATTTCCCTGCCTCCTAGGTGTAATTGTGAGCCCTCCCAGTAGCAGTGACATGTAAGGCTGTTGGCACCATCAAAAGAAATAATGGACCCAAGTCCACTGTAGCACATTCATCATTCCGCAGTAGATCTACTTGGTATTGACGGTGAAAGAAACCTAAGTGACAGAAAATTCTGATATATGTATGCATGCATTCCATTTTATAGCGAATCAGAACGAAACACTGGAAAGCAAAGGTCTTCCAAGCCCGACGTTCAGGTCACCAAAATGTGGTTACTGCTCAATGATAGTAAAAACATTTTACTCGTTAACATACCCAGAAGTTAAGATTGGGAGCTTTAGGATACCCTGATGTGTAAACAAATTCACTGGTTATAAGAGGAGGTGAGTCACGCCTATGTTTGGGTCAGTGAACTCAAGACTGCAGTTGAAATGAACATCTGAATAGTATTAGTCCACTCACTGTATCATACTAAGATGCAAGAGCAGTTATCTGGAAGTCTTCTTGAGAACATGTCAGAACTCTGTGTCCCCTTACTCCTCAATAAAGCTAGTTATATAATTACATCTTGGAAAGTGATGGTGTGGATTGCAAGAACCACAAACGTTTAAATTCCAGCCCCCCTCTAAACGTTTCTGCACACTATTGATTCTTCATATATTTCCACATATCTATTATCTAACATTTCCTTTTTGTGTGTACCCTTGTATGCATATTGTGGCTGCGATAGATATCTGGTCAAAAACAGTTAATAGACATTGGTTCCATAAAGTGACTCTCTTGTGATGCAACTCTCCCTCCAGGGGGTCGGGCTATTTTGTGCCAAGGCCAACTCCAGTCATGGCCTCTTAAGGGAGCAATTTCACTTTATCATGCAAACCTTGGAACTTCCACTCATATGTGAGAATGACGAAAAGGCGACTCTGTAAGATCACACAATTTGAGACGTATTTACGGGTCAATTACTAGTAGAATATTCAAGTTACTGGACCTGCAAGTTTAGTGACATTTTTATGATTTGTTTTAAGCCTGAGGAGGTCTGAGGGTTCTCTGGGCTCTCCTCCCAAAAGGAAATGTGTGTTTTACACCACAATTCAATAAATACATGTGGTAACCCGTATTAATTTAAAAGGGAATTCTGTGAACTGCCTCTAGGTTTCCTGCTCTGCTCTCTGCTGTCTCTACCCCCTTGCCATCTTACTTCTCCCTTTATTGCCTCTCATTCTCTATCTTCCTCTCTATTTCTTCTTGTTGTCTTTTTTCTCTTGCTCGGTTTCTACCCTTTGCCTTCTCACAGTCATTGTGGCCAAACCCTTTCGTACTCCCTTTTCACTCTCTCCACCTGCATTCACGCTCGTCTTCCATTCCCTCTTTCATATTGCCTCCTGTCACTGGGCAATTGCAAGTGTTTGGGGAAACACGTGTTTCACCTTGCCTGAAGGCGTCTGCTTTTATTGGTCTGCCTGTGTGCAATGCAAAGTTTGAAGGCAGAGACGCTGCAAGGCAAACCTACAGTCAAGAAGATGCAAGCATGGATTTATTTAATTTACTAGAGAAGGAGGGTGTTGAACCTGACATCCTTGGCATGATTTTCCCCCAACATTTTACCGCCCAGTCTCCTGGTTTTGCCAATGATGCCTTTTAATCCCGGCCCCCTGATATACCTCTGTAAAAAAAAAAACAATTGTTGTCTAGAGATTTTTATTTTGGGATAATTAGGGAAGTAATTTAGTTTGGGTAGATATTGCTGATCCAGGACAAATTTTTCTGGATGACAGTTTAAAAAATGGTGGGTGTGTTGCAATGATGATGTAATATTTCAGGTACCAAGAGACCTA
This sequence comes from Pleurodeles waltl, assembly GCF_031143425.1. Classification (NCBI taxonomy): domain Eukaryota; kingdom Metazoa; phylum Chordata; class Amphibia; order Caudata; family Salamandridae; genus Pleurodeles; species Pleurodeles waltl. The sequence goes on from NC_090447.1 coordinate 570,828,331, forward strand.
TATACTTTATTTTGGTCAAAACATAGGCTTTGGGGGCCAGGTACTCTTACAGAGACAGAAAATAACTCCTCAGAACAACCGTGCCTCCATTTTTCAAAATGGCGGCTCAATAGAGGACGACAAGACATAAATAGAGGTGAAACAAATAATAATGGTTTTTAATCCTTTTATGTATACACCAAACAATTTTTATGATCTGAATATGAAAAAGATAAAGTTTATTTGTTTTAGACGCATTTTGATAGTTCACTTTATTTATTTGTTTCAGCAATCGCTTGTGGTATCTTTGTAGATTGTTGAACATTTGAGAAGAGCATATTGACAGGGAAATCTTTTTGTAGCACATGTTTTGCAAGTAAATGTACGTTTTTTTATTTTTATTTTTTATTTTTTTTATGTGTTTTATTGGTTTTACATTTCAGATACATATTGCAGGCTTTACTCATGTATACAACAGGATCCCATTTATCTGTGTAGGATACATACAAACAACTAAACCCCCCTACTTAAGCACACACTATATAACATTCAGTATTGTTGCCTGCTGCAATGGCTGGATACTTAAGCGTGTGGTGTGTCTCTGAGGGGTCCCGCGCGCGCGACTAGGGTGGTCTGTTTACTGCTGAGTCTGACCTAAGTGTTGCCTAGTGGTGCCCTTATGTGGACTCGGTTACAGGAAGCGGTGGCGATGCTTGAATACTTACACTATGTGTTGTTTAGGCTAGTAGCCAGCGCAAGGGGTGTCCGAGCCTGTTCATTGGCAGTGAACCACACGACAGGAAGCCGCTCCGGCGGGGGGATGTGTAGGTGGAATTCTATTGAGCGTGTTTATTCAATGTATTCCCCAGTTCATGGGGGTTTATCGTCGTTTTTGGCCTCAAGTTTGGTTACCAATGTTTCCCAAGCGTCGCACCCTGTGTGTTGTTGACCATCTCGCGCCAATTTCTTTATCACCTGATATTCTGTGCGGGCCCAACGCAGTGTGAGGGTATGCCAGGATTTCTGATCGGGTGCTTTGGGTGCTTTCCAGTGCATTGCTATCAGTCTTTTATACATCACACAGGCTAGGTACACAAATTTGTGTAGATGCCTTTGTTTTTTTGCTCTTGTCCTCAGCCCCAGTAGGCAGGACTTAGGGTCCACTGCCAACACAAGACCCGTCAGTTCCGAGATCCCTTGTACCACCTCCTTCCATGCTTTTTGTATTCTAGGGTACTCCCAGACCATATGGTAGAAGTGTGCCGATGGCGCTTTACATCTAGGGCATGCCGGCTCCGTTCCGGGGAACATTCGCTTTATCCTGGCTGGGGACAAATACGTTTGATGTGTGTAGCTAAACTGGGTGTAGCGAAATCTGGGGTTCCTTGACACTCCTCGAGCATGATACAGAGCTTTCGGCCATTCTACTTGTGGGATCGGGTCAGGGAGGACAGTGTTCCACCTCTCCCTAGCCCTCTCCATGTCCGGCTCAGAGGGCCTGTTAAGGATCTTGTATAGGCTCGATGTTACTTTTGTTTGGGCATTGTATTGTAGTGTATGGTGTATTATGGGAGAGGTCTCTGGTTCTAGGGCTCCTGCCCGCCACGTTTTTTTAATTGCATGACATATGGCATGGTATGCCAAGAATTGTCCGGGGTTCACATCGGTGAGAGCCGGTATGGCTTCAAATTACATTAGCTTACTGTCTTCAAAGCAGTCGCCCACTGTCTGTACGCCCGCCTCTGTCCACACAATCGGTGGGTACGTACCGGCCTCAGACCACCCCGGGAGGTGGTCCAGCGGGATATACGGGGAGTAGGGGAGCGTCTTTCTCCCCCTTTGAACATATTTTCCCCAGCATGCATGCGCCACTGCCAGCAGTGGGTTAACAGACTCACTTTTGGGGTGTTTGCTTGTCAGCCATATCAACAGTGGGGTCCCTTTTAACCAGGACTCCAGCCACACGGACTCTGCTAGTGCCGGTCTGTGAATCCAATTCTGTACCCAATGCAGCTGTGCAGCTGCATAATAACGTTCAAAATTGGGAACTCCCAAGCCGCCCACGTCCACTGGGCGTTGCAGTGTAGTTAGTGCCATACGCGCTCTGCCCCCACCCCATATGAGTTGTAGCAACGCTGCATTCAGATTACTGAAAAAACTTTTGGGGATGTTTATCGGCAAGGCCACAAAATAATATAACAGCATAGGCAATATCAGCATATTCGCGATCGCCATCTTTCCTGGAGGCGATAGCGGTAGCTTGTTCCAGAATCGCAACAAACCTTTTATGGAGGCCAACGCTCTCCCCAAATTACCGTCTCTGAGATCATCTGTATTGTGGTATATATTTATCCCGAGGTATTTGAACGTTTCAAAACACCATTTCAGACACCCCGGAGGGGCGGTCTCCTGTCTTTCAGGTGACCACTTAGCTAGCGGGAACGCACATGACTTTTCCCAGTTTACCACTAGACCGGACAAGCCTCCAAACTCAGCCAGTAATGACATTACCGAGGGTATCACCTTGTTGCCTTTCCGAATGTATATTAAAGCATCATCTGCATATAGCGAGATTGCATGATGGATCCCGTTCCTGACTATTCCCCAACTATTTTCCATGGAGCGTACTCTTGCCTCTAATGGTTCCATTGCTATAGCGAACAGTAACGGGGAAAGGGGGCAGCCCTGTCTCGTGCCCCTGGAGATTGGGAAACTGTCGGAGATGACTCCGCCCGTCTTCACCCTGGCTTGTGGGTTGGAGTACAATGTCCGGACCCAGCGTGCGTAATTGGGGCCTATTTCCATTCGCCTCATTGTGGCTAGGAGGAAGTCCCACTCTAGCGTATCGAATGCCTTTTCAATATACAGTGATAACACCAATTCGTCATATGCATCCAGGGGGGTGTCTCCCATTATGCTCAATAATCTACGGATATTTAAGAAGGTGTTTCGCTTTGGTATGAAACCATTTTGGTCGTCATGTATTAGGGTGTGTATGATGGGAGCTAGTCTATTTGCCAGTATTTTGCCCAGTATTTTGCAGTCTAAGTTTAAGAGCGAGAGTGGTCTGTAAGATTTGACATCTGTGGGGTCTCAGCCCTGTTTGGGGAGAACCACTATCATGGCTTCTCTCTGGGATGTGGGCAGTCGTTCATTGGCCCACGCTTCTTCGAACACCTTCAGCAGGTGGGGCTTCAAGCGAGACGAGTAGGTAGTGTAATACTCCAACGGAAGGCCATCTATGCCAGGCGCTTTGTTCCTGGGCATCTGCGCTAGGGCTAAATCTATTTCTCCCGCTGTTACAGGAGCTTCGAGGGAATCCCTGTCTGCTTGAGATAACTGCGGCAGGAGAGAGCCCCCGAGGAAGGACTTGAGTTGCGGAGAACTGCACGAGGTGCGTTTGGTATATAAATTTGAGTAATGTTCTCTAAATGTTTCGTTTATCTCGGCTTGTGTAGTGGCCATCTCATGTGTGCCAACCCGTATGGCCCCGATAGGGGATTTCTGTCTGTCCTCACGCAACAGCCACGCCAGCATTCTACCCGATCTATCTCCTTCTGTTTGCAGTCGCAGTAAATGATAATTATAGTCGTGACAACGGAGTTTGCTATCTACTTCGTTATATTTTGAGCGCACTCCTATTAGTGCTGTGTGGGGGATTTCCTTTCGCGCTACTACTATTTCTGCTGCTCTGAGCTCCTTTTCTATTTTGCCGATTTCCGCCTGCAAGGTGCGTCTTACTCCCCATGTGGTGGATATGCATTGCCCTCGTACCACCGCTTTGTGGGCATCCCACTCTGCCGCTCGTGAGTTTGCGGTTAAATCATTTGTTTCCCAGTACTGACTTAATGTGGTTTTCAGTATTTCTGCAAATGCCTGGTCTTGTAGAGCGTCCACCTGTAGTCGCCACGTAGGGATCGGCTGACGTGTCCTACCCCAGTCCAGTGTTACTCTCAGTGGTGCGTGATCTGACAATGTCTTCGCTAAGTATTCTGACCCACTGACTAGTGCTCCTATGTCCTGGGTTCCCCATATTATATCTATTCTAGTGTGTGTTTTGTGTGGGGCTGAGTAGAATGAGTATTCCCTCTGTTGCGGATGACTCATACGCCATATATCATATAGTCTCATATCACCTGCCCATAACTGCAAGGGGCCTGTGGTGTTTCTCTTTGCTATCGAACTCGCTTGAACATTGGATCTGTCCAGTGTTGATGTTGGTGTGCTGTTAAAATCTCCGCCCCAGATGGCCGGAGTTGATGGGTTTGTCAATAGTGTCGGCTTGAGACTGCCCAGGAATCCTGCAATCCCGCTGTTTGGGGCATATATACCGACTACAGCCAGCTGTCTGCCATCCAGCTGGCCTTCCACTACCACATATCTGCCCCCCTGGTCTATTCTGTGTGCCGTTTGGAGGAATGGGACACCGCCTGCAATCCAGATCAACACTCCCCTCGCGAAAGCTGAGTATATTGTGCCTATCAGCTGTCCTCCCCAATTCGCGCGTAGCTCCCGCAAGTCTGACTCCAGCATATGCGTCTCTTGTAAAATAGCAATGTGTACTCCCAGTCGCCTAAGGCGTGGGTACACTCTAGATCTTTTGCTCGGCGCTCCCAAGCCCCTCACATTCCATGTCACTATAACATACTGGTTTATGTTGCTTTTCACGTGAGGCGCCATGTGGGTTCCTGCCATTTAGCTTGGCCTTCCAGGTCTCCGCCCCTCCAGCAGTGCTATTTATTAAGGTTGCCGTTTGCAGCAGTGTTCCCTATGTTTTGAGTGATTCCGACGCGTGCATTTTTACTAGTTTACTACCCCCTACCTCCCCAACTGGATCCCCAACCCTACTAACAACTTGTGTGAAACTACTAAACCTGTAAGTGTGTGCAAAAACCTGTATCCGACTGGATTTCCGTGGTGGTGTTATCATGTCAACCAGATGTGGCTCTTTTGCGGGGCTCACATCTTTCTGCAGACTTAGGGCCTGATTCTTACCTTGGCAGTCGGCGGAGAGGCGGTGGTTGGACCGCGAACAGACCGGCGGTCCAAAAAATGGCATTCTGACCGCGGCGGTCACCGTCGCGATCGACCGCCACTTCCCCACTCCGACCGCCACGGCGGTCATGACCGACGGGCTGGAGTTCGCACACTCCGGCCCGGCGGTCGACCCAAGACCGCCAACCGTATCATGACCCTGCTTACCGCCGCGGTTTTTGGCGGTCGGGAACCGCCATGCGAACCATGGCGGTAGGCACTATCGGGGCCAGGGAATTCCTTCCCTGGCACTGATAGGGGTCTCCCCCACCCCCCACTGCCCCCCACGAGTCCTCCCCCCACACCCTCCACCCCCCTGCCACCCCCCAGAGGTGATTCGAACCCCCTGCCCCCCCCACCCCGACATGCACATACACGCACCCCGACATGCACGCACCCCCAACATGCACATATGCACACCCCCTACACACACACATACACAACGGGGGCACATACCCGCACACATACATGCCGACATGCGCACCCGCCGAACTACACACATTGCCCAAAGGCACAGCAGCACCCCCCGCCCGCATGCACGCACTCACACACCCCCTCTACACACCACCATGCACGCACACATCACACAACACCCCCCCACCCCCTCCCCTCACGGACGATCAACTTACCTTGTGCGTTGGTCCTCCGGGAGGCGACGGGAGCCATAGGGACGTGACCGCCAACAGAAGACCGCCAACAGAAGACCGCCACACAGAAATGTGGGTCGTAATTCTGGGGGCGGTGTTCTGCTGGCGTGGCGGTGGAGGTTGACCAGTCTCCACTTTCGCGCCGACCGCCAGTGTGGCTGCTGGCGGTATTCCGGCGGAATGCTCCCAGCGGTCGGAATACGCGCAGCGGCATACCGCCGCGGTCGGCGGTCTTTGCCGCGGCGGTAACTCGGCGGTCTTGCGAAAAGACCGCCAAGGTCAGAATCAGGCCCTTAATCTGCTAATACAAATGGGCGCCCCCAGAGTGTAGGTCCCCCCCCCCTCTTTCCCACCTGCACCCCCCGTCATTCCCGAAACATTCTTCAACAGTTAGGTATGAGTTTGTACAAAAGATACTCGTTGCTGGGGGTGCATGCTCTTCGGGTGCCGCCCCGAAGCCTCCGGTGTCCTCTGGTCCCAACCACTATGAGTGCTAGTGGGAAAGTGGAGCAGTTGTGTGTGGTTAAAGTTCGTCCGCGGATCTGGGGGTAACAGTCGGTCCTTTCAACTCTCCTGATATTGTGGAGTCGGAGCTGGCCGTGTCGGAGTCCATGCAAATCTCAGGGGTCGTCCTGGCAATTGCGAAGTTGCTTTGCGGAAGTAGGGGAGTCTCTTTCAACACTCTTGCTCTTTCTTCTGCTACCTGTTGGTCATTGGGTTGACCCCTGGTGTGCCTCCTGGATCGCTTCCTTGAGGCAGAGGTTAGCCATTCCTCATCTCCTTCCGCGCTCTCTCGGGGGCATGCGAGGCCCTTGGCATGCAGCCATGTCCACGTGTCCTCAGGAGAGGTGAATATGTGGGTGCGATCCTCCGATACCACTCTTAGTTTTGCAGGGAACAACAAAGCGTATTTAATATTATGTTCACACAGACGCTGCTTGATTTTAACATAAGAGTTACGTTGACTTTGCACCTCCTGTGTGAAGTCCGGATATGCATTAATGATCGAGTCCTCGTAGTTATATGGGCCTTTGTTGCGAAACTGTTGCAAAATTGCGTCGCAATCCCTGTAGTTTGCCAGATTTTTAATCAGTGATCTAGGCGGCTGACCTGGGGCCGCAGGTCTGCCCGGGATTCTGTACGCCCTTTCCACAGAGAAGAACTTGGATGGAGCTCCATTTAATACTTCCTTGATTAGCCATTGCTCCAGGAATATTTCCAAGTTTGGTTGCCGCGTATTTTCAGGAAACCCCAGGAAGCGAACGTTGTTGCGGTGCGCCCTACTCTCCGTCTCCTCCGATCTTCTCCGGAGCACCTTCAATTCCGCATCTAGGCGCTGAATTTGTTTTTGATTATCTTGAGCCATGGGAGTTAATTCGGACATCCCTTCTTCTGCTGTTTTCACTCTATCCGACAATTTACGGTGATCCACTCGTAATAGATTCAGGTCGTGTGAGACTGCATCTATTCTATTTTCCAGGTAGGATTTAGTGTCCATAATCGCCTGTAGTACTTTCTCAAACTGTGCGGAGTGTGTCATGAGTGTGTTTTCTAGTGTTTGTAGGGACGGGTTTGTCTGCTGGTCGCTGGGTGTCGCTCCATGAGTGTTGCGATCTTGGTTCTTGGATGATTTGGACCTGCCAGCCATTGTGTCTGCCTAATGGGTGCCTTATGAGGTGCAGCAGCGTTCGACTTGGCGTTATCCTCTCAGCAGTTTGCCCTTTTGCCGTTTGTTCTTGACGCGATGTGTGCTCCCTTACTCTCCGGGTTCAACGTTGGCTAGTAGAGCTTGAACGGGGCTTATTCTTAACTTTTAATTAACCAGATTGTGCGCCTGTTTGTTCACGGGCTGATGCGGGGGCTGACAGCTCCCCCGGCAGTCACAGCCTTTGGTCGCCCCGGAGTTGTGTGATGCGTCACTTACAGAATCGGAGTCACGTGTCCGTTGAGCTGGAATGTCAATCGCCCTGGAGGCAATGGTGAAGTCAGGCAGCAGTAGCTCAACAGGGGGGAGCGGCAGGGAGCGGAGAGAGGGGAGCAAAGCAAGACAAGTCAAAAGGGGGAGCGGGTGTCTGACCCCCAGGCGGGCCTACATCCACCCCTGCATCCGCTGGCCGAGGTCTGGGGGATAGAGAGCAGCTGATATCTTCCGCCCGTGGCTAGGCGTCGGGTCTTAAGTGTGGCCCCCCGCACTCAGCCCGGGCCCGCTCCTGCCCCCAGCGTCCTGCTGGGGTGGGGCCGGTGGGAACCCTGTGTGGCGCTCTGTTAGTGATGCGCTGCCAGCGCGGGGGGCAGGCTCTCGGGTTTGGTGCGCCACCATTTTGAGGTTGCCGGGCAGCCGCACCACAGCGGAAAAGAGCAGGGAGGGGTGGGGGGAAGGTGGAAGAGTCCCAGCCGCTCCCCCTCTCGCGCAACCGGGAGCCGAGCCCCCCAGGCAAACCCCCCCCTCACCTCAGCACCCTGCGGCTGCCGGCTCAGTACACAGCGGGCCCCGCTGCAGGCCGAGAGCCCCGGTCTGCGCCGTTCCTCAGGCAGGCGTCCCGGCCTGACCCGGTGCAGGCCTTCCTCCTTCTCTGCGGGCCCGGTGGGCGAGATCGCTCCCGATGAGGCACAATTTATTCCGACGTGACGCCCCAGCCCGGGGCCCTCACAGCTTCCATTCTCGGGCGCCTCGTCTCGATGCGGGTCCACCGAGTGCAGCTCTGGTCCTCCAGCCAGCCGGGAGGAGCTCCGACCGGGGGGGCGAGAGAGAGGGCTCTCCCCGCTCCTGGCGCATCAGCTGCTCCGGCCACTCACCAGCACAGGCAGGTGCGCGACAGCTAGCCTCGAGGGCGCTGCCAGGGGACGCGATCGGGTCCGCCGATCCCAGGCCGCTCTTCGCCGGGTGCCCCCAGGTCAGGCGCCACGTATGCCGACTCCCGGCCTCATGGGCAGGCCCGTCTCATTGGCCCCAATTTGGCCGCCACTAGACTCCTCTGGATCGCGCCGGCCCGCCGGGGGCAAACCACACCCGCCAATGTGCCGATGGGGTTCCGGGGGGCGCCCTGCAGGATATTTATAGCGAGTCCGGGACGGAGCTCGCGAATTAAGGCGTCCATCCCGGCCGCCATTTTGGCTTCTCCCCAAGTACATGTACGTTTAAGTTCTGTGGGTAAAGGCTTGAGAAATTTAGTAGGTTTTAGCACCCCAACAATATCTTCCCAACCCAAATTCACACTGATCTTTATCTACATATGCATGATCCAAACATTCACACATCTTCTGATAAAGTAGAACGCTCTTCTAATGTGTCCATGCACAGAATATGACTTCGATGGAAGGTCACTTAGCGGGATGTTCTCTTGAACTCACTGTATCAAAGAAATGTGTAACAGTTGAAGCTCATTTTCCACACACACACAAGGAATTTATCTACGTCTTTAAAGTCATATTCTTCTTCTGTCTCAGCAAATACTTTTAGAAACGTCACAGGTTCTTCAACTAAAGCTCTAAGCGTTGTTTCAGTTTTGCTCATTGTGTCATCACCCGTAATAATATGTGCCTTGATAAGAACACTGGGCTTCTCTTGGCCAAGTTTCTTGTACAGAATGTGAAGCAGGATTAAGTGTCTTTTCTTGTCTATTTCATAACCCATCCATAGCTCTGACAATCTTTGACTTATGAACATTGCAACAAATCTAAGTAGCACAATAATAATATCTGTGTAATTTGACATTACAGTGATTGATTTAATCCATTTCGAGCAGACAACTCAGCATGTGGCGCAACACGAAGGTCCACTTACTTTAATTTGCTATTAAGTTCTTGAACAATATGGCTCGTACCATTTGAATATATCTCTGCATGCACCAACTCCTCATTGACAATCTTTCTACTTGCAATAATTGGAAATTCAGGGTTCACTGAATCATCAGCAATGTTTTGGTGAGTTAACATTTCCAAGTTCATTTTGTTCCATGTTGATGACCAGAATTTATCAAGTTGCACAGGTATAGGTGTCATATTTTTGATGCAGGCAAGGTCAATTGTTCCACTCAAAGACATTTGTCTGATTCTCTCACATTCACTTCAAGATAACTGTCAAAGACAGTGTGCAGTTCTTGCACGATGCACACTGACGTTGATATCTGTAGAGCAGTCTGAACGACTAAGTTTTACATGGATCAAATCTTGACCATTCGCAATTATGACAAATAGCCCACAATAACGGCAGTTTTCAATGAGGACATCTTTTCAAATTGATATTCTTCAGGTGAAATATTTTTTTCAAGCTCTTGTACGAGTTTGTGCTTCACTGGTTTGGTTGCAGCATCTCCATCAAATGTGTGCATTTGTTGTAAGAAGATCATGCAACAGAATGTCCTTGATGAATCTGCCCCTTTCTTTTGCTACATCCATCTCTCTATATGCTTGTGAAGGGAGTCCTCAGATTTTGTGATTAGCAACACTCTGTCAGGAGGTAAAAATCCTCTGCTACCACCTGCTTCACTCATGTTTGTGAATTTGATTCAACAGAAAACCTGAAACAAAAACAATATTAAAATAAATAACCAATATGATGGCTAAAACACATCATTATAAAGCTGCCATTTTGGAAAATGGCAGAAGGGTTGCTCTGAGGAGTTATTTTCTGTCTCTATAATACTACTTGACCTCAAAACCTATGTTTTGATACCATAATGAAGTATAAAGGTCTCATGGTTCTTGAAATCTTACTTCATCACTGCAACACATCTGCCATTTTTAAACATTTTGTCCAGAAAAAATTGTCCCGGATTAGCAATGTCTACCCAAGCTAAATTACTTCTCGAATGATTCAAAAACACAAATCAAAAATGAAAATCTCGGGACAACAATGTTTTTTATGGAGGTATATCAAGGGGTCAGGACTATTTAGGCAGAGAGCATTACAAAAGAAATACTTCTGTTCATTGATAACACTATTTTTAGGCTACTCAGATACAACAGCAACGCAATGTGGTACTTTGCAGAAATACTTTATCTTAATTATGACCATATGTGCCTAGGTAATTGAGACTCAGGGACATATTATGGATTTTGGGGGACCGGGACAAGCATATTTTAGGGGCTCTTGTTCGGAACATGTTTGAATTTATGATCCAATTTCAGCTCTGTCCTGCCTTCTATGGTCAGTTCAAACAGACAGTGCACAGGCACATTCGTCCAAATTCTAAATGTGTTTACATAAAGTATTCATGGATAGTGATGTGTGTTTCCAACATTGTAACACAGCAGCAGCTACTCACTAACATTATTGCACATAATCTCTTTGATACCCTCCGATTTCTCATATGTGAGGGCCTGTTTTGATCTAAAAGAAGATTTTTGATGGATGTTGCATGTAGAATAAACATGCCATTTCTTTGCAAAATGACTGTTACACTCACACATTAACATATTAAAAATAAAACAAAGGAAAACAGTATATAAAACAATCTATTTTAAAAATCATTCAAAGTCATCAGGCAAGACTCTCTGCAGAACAGAGCTGGATCTATCAGGGGGCCCCCTAAAAAGCGGGGGCCCTGAGCCAGAGCCCAATTTGCCCATGCCTTAAAACGTCTTTGTTGAGACTGGCAGCAAGCCATAGTATAATCTAAGCCGCTCTCCCTCAATACAAAGATGATGAATTCAATACATTATTAATAATATAATTAAATGACTATGTGATCATTAATTCACCACCAATAAGATCATATATGTGGTTCTGAATTGTGTCTTGGAACACCTTCGAATGGATCCATGCCAGAGAGCCGGTTTCTGCTTTCACCCTTATAAGTGATTTCACAGTGAGCCAAATATGTTTCTTGGGCGAGCAGCAATGAGAAGTAGTATTGTTCTCGTATTGGCATTGTTGTAACCTACTTTATCATGCAACGAGTCAACCAGCAGCAGTAGTGGACTTCTTATCCAAGTCATAGTAACCCATTGTTTGACCAACACCAAAGCCAGTGGTGCAAACGTCACTGGCATAGCGATATTGACCGAAAATCTCAAAAATTGATTTTAGGATCAAATTACATTTAGCATTTTTGACTGCATATCGAAAACAGGGAGCTAATAAGCACTTATATCTTCAGGCTAGATTAATTAAATCAGAATTTAGTTGCCTACCCCTGCGCTACGCTGTGCTGGCCAGCGGGTCAAGGGTGTGCCTTTTAAAGGAGTGTAAGACACTTGGTGCACGTATTTATAATGCAACAGTTTGTGCCTGTTGTTAAACTATACTTTGTTTGGATGCAACAGTATTGCAATTGTTCATCTGTAAACACTGCTGCAGTAAACTTCCCATTATTGTTAAAAGCCTCTTATGTCATATGTTGTGCGATTTAGAATGTCATTTCATATAGAAGGCACCCATCGATGTGTTTTTGCCATCAGTATCATTTATCTCAATAATGTACTTTCAGGTGGCCCCTTCTTGCCTACCTGCAATGATTAATTTGAGCCAGTGGTTTCCGGTGCTCGGCACCAGCACTTAATTGCCAATACAGGGGCTTGACAGCTTCCGCATGGTGGCCCTGTTTTTGTGATTTAAAGAAGAGCAGAACAACAGTTGTTTACTAATTCAGTATACATTATAAACAACTAACACCTGCCCTACAAGCCATTCTTATAGATTTGGGATCCTCTAACAGTATGAATGGTCACACTTGTATTAATGTGTGATGGTTAGGAGATGTAAAGGTACTGCCATTGCAGCGCTGACAGTAACAATATGTGGTGCAAGCTGCGGTGGCCTCCTGACTAGGGCCCTGCCACTTTTTTTTTAACAAATTGAGCACTGCCTACCTTAGCATGTGGAACGGCTTAAAATACCAAAAACCATCAAGTCAACCCTTTTGTTTTTTAATTGATATGTGTTTACCACCTGATGAGGAATATGTTGCGCGCGGTGATATCAGTACATTTCAAAATGTACCTGACCTGCAAGATAATAAAACTGCAAATCATGCAGCTTCCGGTTCCCTTTTGCATCAGGCTGGACTAGTACCGTACACCCATGAGGCTTGCCTCACAGCCCACACTACACTGAATTAGGGATCCATGAAGAAAGACATACACATATTTAGAGAGCCGTTCTTTTTTAGTTGGAGCAATAGAAAGTATAAATTGTATTCGTCTGTTGAGCAGGACATTCAGTTTGTCAGTTGTTGAGACCTAGGTATCCCTAATCACAACACCTCGATCCCTAGGTATTCAGATTCCCATGTAACATATCAAGTCAGTTTTACAGCACAGTGAGGATTCTAGGTGTTTGCTCTTGATGTACGTCATTAATGGGTATATATTTGACTTCCCCCAGTTTATGACCCACCCTGAAAAATTACCAAATTTGATGATTGAACGGGTGACCAAGATTGATGTTCAGCTGATTCTCTAGTAGCAGAATATTGTCTTCATATAATGACACACGATATGACATAGACATAATCTTACACCGCTATGAAATTCACAGACAGTACAATCCAATGAGTTCATCTTATGTGAGGTTAAGAGTGGTGATAGTGGGCAACTTTTTCTAGTTTTTGGTTGACGGTGGTGGACCAACATCCATTTATGCACACTCCAACTGTCTATTGTTAAACAGTGACATGAGCTGAAGCATATGGTTATCTATCCTGACATATACATCACTGCCATGAGAAAAGGGCATATTATTTAGTAGAAAGCCTTCTTTGCTTTGAGGGCGAACACTGCCACCTGTGCGTTAGGATGAGGTTGATGGACCATTGTGAAGAGTGTGTGCAATTACAGGACCCAATATGTAATCTCCGTGTTCTCATATATCCAAATCTGCCATAGAAGGACTTTGGTCCAGAAGTACAAAGCCATTTAGCATTTCTTAAGGGTCCAGATTGCTATTTCGGGCTGTTAAGAAATACTATATAGGCTTTTGTGATGCATAAAGCCCTTAGGGAATCACAAAATGTGATTTCTACCCAGTAGAAATTGCATTTTCAGATTCCCAAATATGGAAATCGCAAATAGGGATTTCCTGTTTGTGATTTCCAAAGCACAGGTACTAAGCATTTTCTAAATGCAAAATGGGCATTTAGGAAATGCAATTACCGTTGACTCCAAGTCGATGGTAACCATGTGTAATTAAAAAAAAAAAAAAAATAACACCCAAATGTGCTTTTTTTTAAGGGCAATAGAGCACACACATGTCCCTAGGGTATATGTGTGCTCTTCATTAGCAACACAATTTTTGGGGTGCACCACACTGGGCCTATTGCTATAGCCATCCTTGCTTTTGCATTTCCTGAATAGTGATTTCCTAATAGGAATCGCTATTTGGGAAATGCAAAACCGGCCATTGGAACAAATGCAATGGGATTTCCTCATTTGCTATTGGTAATTACATACATATCATTTAGCATTTCCTAAATAGCGATTTTTGTGGAGTCGCTCTTTAGGAAATGCAAAATTGCATATTGATACATCAGGCCCTTAGCGTGTTGTGTGTGTCATGTTCTATATCAGACTATCCAATTCAGGAGAGTCACAATGATAGTGGGTAGTATGACTCCTCGTTAAAGCCTCTTCTAACAACATTTGCGAGGCAAATGATTCGCATACTTTTTAAAAAGATTTTGTAGTAAGGTCATTCAATCCCTTAATCCTTCCACAAGCAAGGCCCCTTATCATCTCATTAATTTCAGCTATTGTATTGTGTCAATTTAGCCTGCCTATATATTTTATCGTTCCATTCCAGCATTATATCATCTAAATATTGGTCTGTGTTGTCATGGGTGTCTGATGAATTGGAGGCATATAATTCAATTTAGCATCCAGTAAATGTGATCATGATGTCAGCATTCTTCTATACCATTTGCCCCCCTGAGACTGGTACTGTTGCTTTACTACTTTGTGTACTGGATGGCTTTATGAGTCGGGCCTGAGTTTTTTCTGGCTACTTGCCAGCCCCATATTTCTGAGCTTTCACACTTTTATTCAGTAATCTGGCCTCTCTGTCGGGTAGTTCATGGAACTTGAACAGTTCCACACTTAGTTCAGTTACAATGTCATTACTGTGGGTCTCAGAATATTGTCTGTCCAGATTTCTTTCTATTTTGTCTATTTGTGATCTCGCAGAGCTAACAACCCTCATCGGTTTCGCTGGAGGCTCTGCTTATGTAGTCCTTAATGGCCTCACACCCTCGCACTGAGCCCACCCAGGGAGTAGAGCTCACGTTAATGTTAAAGAGCTACTTTATTGATTTGCTGATCTTTTTTTGAAACACCGGTTTCTTCGGGAATGTGACAGGAACCACAGACAAATCTTATAGATGTTCCCATTTCAATATTAACACTGAAGGTTTATGGAGGAGTGACCCCACAACTTTATGGACAGTATTTGGAAATCTATTACCGTACAGATCCAATTTTCAAATAGGAGCTGGTTATTGATAAGAGACATAGGCCCTCATTCTGACCATGGCGGTCGGCGGAGAGACGGCGGTCGGACCGCGAACAGACCGGCGGTATTAAAAATGGCATTCTGACCGCGGCGGTCCCCGCCGCGACCGACCGCCACTTCCCCACTCCGACAGCCACGGCGGTCATGACCGACGGGCTGGAGTCTGCGCACTCCGGTCCGGCGGTCGACCCAAGACCGCCAACGGTATCATGACCCTGCTTACCGCCGCGGTTTCTGGCAGTCGGGAACCGCCATGCGAACCATGGCGGTAGGCACTATCGGGGCCAGGGAATTCCTTCCCTGGCACTGATAGGGGTCTCCCCCACCCCCCACTGCCCCCCGAGTCCTCCCCCCACACCCTCCACCCCCCTGCCACCCCCCAGAGGTGGTACGAACCCCCTCCCCACCCCCACCCCGACATGCACATACACGCACCCCGACATGCACACACCCCCTACACACACACATACACAACGGGGACACATACCCGCACACATACATGCCGACATGCGCACCCGCCGAACTACACACATTGCCCATAGGCACAGCAGCACTCCCCGCCCGCATGCACGCACTCACACACCCCCTCTACACACTCCCACGCACACCCCCATGCACGCACACATCACACAACACCCCCCCCACCCCCTCCCCTCACGGACGATCAACTTACCTTGTGCGTTGGTCCTCCGGGAGGTGACAGGAGCCATGGGGAGGTGACCGCCAACAGAAGACCGCCAACAGAAGACCGCCACACAGAAATGTGGGTCGTAATTCTGTGGGCGGTGTTCTGCTGGCGTGGCGGTGGAGGTTGACCAGTCTCCACTTTCCCACCGACCGCCAGTGTGGCTGCTGGCGGTTTTCCGGCGGTACGCTCCCAGCGGTCAGAATGCGCACAGCGGCATACCGCCGCGGTCGGCGGTCTTCACCGCGGCGGTAACTCGGCGGTCTTGCGAAAAGACCGCCAAGGTCAGAATGAGGGCCATAGACCTATGTAAGTAGTGTTTGTATATATATATATATATATATATATATGTCTGTTACATCCAACTTCTCAATACTTTCTAAAATAGCCATTGCCACTTCCGATAGTGGTATGGAGAAAGTATGTAACCTAATTAGGTCCCCCAATTTAAAACTGTTTAGATCACCTACCCATATGATCTGGTATAAACCCATTTTTAGAAAACCCTATCAAGAAACTCTGGTCAATCTACATTTCGCCTTTCGTGTTTACTAGCGTAATACAAGCATTCAATCAAAAAGTACTGTAGCACTAACATCCTGCCTTCTCCATCTGCATAAGTATGACTTTTTTTTTTAAAGTCAAAACATTTACATATTATAATTACCACTCTCCTAAATTAGGTGTTGCATGAATCACATAATTTGTTGCACCCTGTTGTGCTGTGAACTGTTGGTGTCTTGTAGGACATACATTCTGGTAAAATCTATGCACTGGAGTAGTAAAAGAACATCTACACTAAGCAAGAAATTAAAATGTGCATTTACCATTGTAGACAATGAAATAGCGCGTTGGGATTAGTGAAATATCGTCCAAGTCATCTTGGCACTGAAAAGAACAGGCCCTGATATATTTAGCTCTCTTTAACGCCCATAAGAGGAGTACAACTTTGTATAGGAATGAGCATGCCTACCAGTAGAATTCAAACCATGCACATTGATATAAAACCAAACAAAGGGCGATGGATAATCTAAACAACCACTTTAGGCAGGGAGAAGTCTAAGTGGAATGGCACATCCCTCTATTTTGTCAAAGTCTTTAAGTGCTGGATTAGCAAAACACACTTCATCCTCAGCCAGGAAGGGCCATACACATTTAGCATTCCATGCAATGTATTACATCTTTAGGATTAGTAAAATACCTTGCAAGCCAAATTGAAGTGTTGTGGTCTAAATGCCCCATGAAACGGTTCGGTTTGTGGTTAAAGGGATAGAAATGTCAATATGTAAAGTTTTGAAAACTATTTTGAAGCTCATTTTCAGAAAGATGACAGAAGGCAAACCATTAACTGTATTCAGTCAATAAAAGGAGAGCGATACGTTATCTAAGATCCATAAATATAGATCCTTCCCACACAAAGGGTTGTAAACCTATAAATAGTAGCAAGGAAATCTCTATAGACTTAGGCCCTCATTACAACCCTGGCGGTCAGTGTTAAGGTGGCGGTAATACCGCCAACAGGCCAGCGGTAAGAAAAATTGAATCACGACCACGGCGGAAACCGCCAATACAGACAGCCACTTTAACACTCCGACCGCCATGGCAGTAGCAACAAACACCACGGCGGTAACCACCAACAGACAGGCGGAAGACAATGTACCGCTCACCCGATTACAACCCGCCCATCTGCCAGTTTTTCCGGGGTGGTACCAACACCATCAAAAGCACGGCAGAAACAGTACACAGGAGGGAAAGCACTCACCTCTCGACTCTCAACGAAGAACCAGGACGCCATGGAGCCCGAAATACAGGTGTTACCAATGTTGGTGTATCTTCTCATCTACCAGGAGTACGAACGGCGGCGGCAACAACCACGGTGAGTACTGCACCTAGCACACAAGAGAGGGGGGGAGGAAAAAGAGAGTGACACACACACGCAACACCACCACCCTCTCCCCCAACACCATACACACAAACACATGCATCAACATTACATATAATACACCCTGTAACCCTCTGGAATAACGCAAGGACAAAAGGTATTGAGTCAAATGAGTGTCATATTAGAAATAGTCAGATATACGTTACAAATTCAAAAACAGTATTGTACATAAGGGGGTACATTGTCCACTCAAAATGTCAGTGGGCCACTGGGCCAGAACTCATAGGCCAAGCCCACACTTGACTCCTGCCTCAGTACGGGGAGAACACTGCAGGGGCATCAGGTCGAAAACACACAGGCAGTTCAGGGGGACAGAGAAGGGGGTGCACCTCAGCCAGAAGATGGGACAACACCACTGCTCCTGGAGGGGGCTCCATGCCCACAGCGATGTCCTGGGGAGTTGAAAGCCACAGTCTCTCAGGTGGATAGTTTACCTACAGCCTGGTCCTGGGGAGTGCAAGGCCACAGTCTCTGACGTGGGTGGTTTGCCCACTGCTTGGTCCTGGGGAGTACAAAGCCACAGTCTCTCAAGTCTCTCAAGTGGGTGGTTTGCCCACAGCTTGGTCCTGGGGAGTGCAAGGCCACAGTCTCTCAAGTGGGTGGTTTGCCCACCGTTTGGTCCTGGGGAGTGCAAAGCCACAGTCTCTCAAGTGGGTGACATCTTCCACTGGTTCTGGAGGGGGCTTTGTGCCCAGTCTGCTTCATCCTGCCAAGGATAGGGTGAGTGGATGCCTTTCTCCACTGGTGCAGGAGTGAGCTTTGTGCCCAGTGATGCAACACTTGGGGGGTGGTAGTTCACAGTCCTTCACCTGGGTGTCTGATCCACGAGATTTGCAGTGACCAGGATGCATGATAGTCCATGGAGGCAGGGCTAGAGTCCATCCGGTGGCGGTTACGGCTGCACAGTGGTGGTAGTGCCGGTGCTGGTGGGGGTACTGCTAGTGGTGGAGGGAGGCTCCAGCCCTTCCCTTCTGCCTCAGACGGCTGCCCTCTGGGGCTGCTGCTGCCAGTGGTGCTACTGTCAGCAGTGCAGGTGGTGGTGCTTGCGGTGGGGCTTGCGGCGGTGCTGGCTGCGGTGCAGGTGCTGGTGCTGTCAGTGGTGGGGGAGGCTCCAGCCCTTCTCCTGCAGCCTCAGACAGCTGCCCACTGGCGCTGCTGTTGCTGACAGTAGTGGTGCGTGCGGCGGTGCAGGTGGCGGTGCTTGCGGCAGGGCTGCTGATGGCAGTGCATGTGGCGGTGCTGGCGGTTGTGCTGGTAACCCCCAGCCCTTCTCCTGCAGCCTCGGACAGCTGAAGTGCCTTGCCTGTTGTTTTGTGCCCCTTCCTGACCTTGGCAGATGGTGATGTCACCTTGGGTCTGGCAGCTGGAGTCTTTGAGGTTGGCTTGCTGGGTGGTTGTGGCTCCTTCCCCTTGCTGGGGGCTGTCCCCTTCTTCACCTTGCCAGGTGGCAGAATGGTTTTTGCCTTGGCAGGGGTTGGTGGCACACCTGCTGGCCTGATGGGTGCCCCCTTTGAGCCTCTGGCTGCTACAGGAACCACAGCGGAAGTGGACTTGATGGCTGAGGTGCTGGGAAGGGTTTTGGCCGCCCTGGACCGAGGGGAAGGACCGGGGGGGAAGGGGATGGGATGTGAGGGGTAGGGAACAGTCCAATGTTTCCCATGAAAAGCTTCTTATGGACACTGGGGCGGGAAGAGGGAGAAGGTTTGGGAGTGGAGGAAGAGGGAGTGGTTATAGGAGGTGTCTGTCAGCTGAGTTTGGGTGCAGGTGCATGGGCTGGATGCTGTTGTGTGGTGGATGGCTATTGGATGGGTGGGTGCTTGCGTTTGTGTACTTTGGGAGGAGGGGTCACAGACACAGTGGGAGTGGACACAGGGGACATGTGCATGGATGTGGGGGTGGTGACTGCCAGTGAGAGGTGTGTAGTGATGGGTGTGCTGGTGAATTAGGTAGTGGATGAGGATGTAGTGCATGCAGGTGTGAGTGGAGACGCTACTGGGAGGGAGGTGGACGAGGAGGAGGAGGGGGACAAAGTGGAGGCAGTGGATGTTGGTGTGTCTGCATGGGGATGGTTCATGTGCAAGTGCCTATGAGATGAAGTGTGGTGCTTGTGTTTGCCTGAGCCACTTTTATGTGTTGATTTGGGTGAATGCTGGTCTGAAGGTGTGCTTGGAATAGGCTGGGCTTGAGGGGCTTGGGACGGGGTAGAGGAAGTTGGAGGGGGGAGGCTAGAGACAGGGACAATGACTGCCATCAGTGCGGAGGCCAGAGCCTTAAATGCTCTCTTATCGGCCACCACGCCAGAGTGAATGCCCTCCAGGTATGCATTTGTTTGTTGCAAATGCCTCTCAACACCCTGAATGGCATTCAGAATGGTTGACTGACCAACAGTGAGGGATCTCAGGAGGTCAATAGCCTCCTCACTGAGGGCAGCAGGGCTGACTGGGGCGAAGGAGATGCCCACCCTCCTGGGTGAGCGGGCACAGGAAACATGCTGAGGGGCTGCTGGGAGGGCGGTGCTCCTAGGGGGAGTGGCAGCTGTACCTGTTGTTGGGGTGGGCACAGAGGTGTCCGCCACCGCCAGGGAGCTTCTATCGGAGGAGGAGTCGCTGTCTGTGGTGTCCCCTCCAGTCCCCGTCGTGGTGTTCCCCTTGCCCTCCATCCCACTGGTGCCCTCACTTTCGGTGGATTCGGCCTCCAGGCCCATGTGGGATGCAGCTCCCTCCGTCGCCGATGCCTCTGCTTCTTCACCAAATGATGCTAATGCACACAAGGACAGGGTGACAAAACAGAAAGCAGCGGGAGAGACAGAGGATACACTTGTTCAATGCCAGCAACAACACTACCGTTGGCGTTCACAACTCACAGGGCACAGCCCTATGCACTATTCCATGCACTACCAGTTACAATGCCCATGGGGTACAATGCCTAACGCCTTCAGCTGCACACCTGAAACCAACAGGTCCCTGCCCAGTAGTAGATGCCCACTAACACTATTGGGTTTGGAGTGCTTCAGAGCCTGCCCAACAAGGGACCTACCCTGCCATGTTCGCCCTGGCCTAGGAGCACCCACAGTCCACACCCCTACCCCTTAACGCATGCAAAGTAATTAATCTGAATTTGTACTCACCCCTTGTGGCTGCTGTGATGCCGCCAAGCGCCCATCCACCTCCGGATAGGCCACCACCAGGATGCGGAACATCAGGGGGGTCAGGGTACGACGGGCACCCCTTCCTCGTTGGGAGGCCAGCCCCGGATGGGCCTCTGCCGTCTTCCTTGCCAAGTGGCGCATGTCCTCCCACGGTGTGCGGCAGTGGGTGCTCCGCCTGTCAAAGACCCCCATGGTCCGCTCCTCCTTGGTGATGACATGCCAAATACCCTTTTTCTTGTGGGTGCTGACCTCCAGGAAAAAGACAGCAGAAGAGGGAATTAGTTAACCATCCGGACCGTCACACTCATGGCCCACCATATCCCCCCATCCCCTGACGCACATAAATTGACCACCATACATGCTGCAATCTGGCCAGGATGCCTCAGCACCCCCCTACATGTGGCTTACACACACAGCACTCCATCCATTCATGGCCCACGCATCATGCTCACAGTGTACTCACCTGTTTGTCTGGGGGACCGTAGAGTAAAGTGTACTGGGGTAGGCCCCCATCAACCAGTCTCTCCGGCTCCTCCGCAGTGAAGGCAGGGACCTTTCCCCAGACACATGCTGCTTCCAGACACAGGTCACAGCAACACTTGCAGTGTAGGTCCTCTCCTGTTGAAGGTCAGGTAGCAAGTGAGTGAATTGATAGAAAATGGCGGTCACATCCACGGCGGTGCGTACCGTCACCACCAGCGTACATCGCCATTGGCTCTGGAACCCATAGAGCCCAATCATAACCAATGCGAAGTTGCACGCCGGTCATCGACCGCCTATGGCAACTGCCCACAATGCCAGGCGGAGGTACCTCATTTCCACTTGTCCTTCCTCACAGGTCAGGCAGCCGCCATTTCAGGGGGGCACAGGCCATGGCACCTAACAGCATCACAGCAGACATTGGCACTGCAACTGACCCTCAGATTCACATACTGGTTCTGTAAATGTTGAAATGCATCATTATTGCAATAGATGTGTGATTATGACCCTGCTCACCGGTTTCCTCCATACGCTTCGACCGCTGCGGATGAATATGAGATGGAGATATCCTCCAGTGTACAGACCCCTGGTGGACCTTGCGACAGTGTAGGACAGAAACATTATCCTAACCTACAGACTTGATCGGGCCACAATCCAAGAACGGTGTGCCCAATTGGAGCCAGACCTGATTTCAGCTATCCACCAGCCCACGTGGAGAAGTGTGGCACAATGGTTAGAGCGGCAGACCCTGATGCAGAGATCTGGTCCGGGACCAGGATTCAATTCCCATCTCTGCGGGTCTTGGGCTCAATTCCCTTGGACCAGATATTTCTTACCTCAGTGCCTTATCTAATTAATGGGTCCCAGTCTGTAACTCTGGGCAATAGCTTGCTTAATCTCCACAACGGCCCTCACAGTGCTTGGATGCCTGGCTTCACCCTGGGGCTGTCCAGGAGTGGGCGCCTCGAAGGGAAAAGCCAGGATGGGTTCCACAGCGGTATGCGTACATCGCCTTGAGACCCTAACGGGTGAGTAGTGCGCTATACAAGTGCAAAGTTTACAATTTACAGGTATCCCCTCTCTAGTGCAGGTCCTGTCAGTGCTCCATTTCCTGGCAAGTGGTTTCTTCCAAACAACAGTGGCCATGGCATCAGGGATGTCTCAGCCAATGTTCTCCAACGTGTTGACCAGAGTGTTGTCTGCCCTGCTGAAACACATGGCCACAGTAAAAGCTGACTTGTGTGCCCTGGGACATTTCCCCAACCTCATTGGTGCCATTGATGGTACACATGTAGCATTTGTTAACTCCCCCCCCCCCCCCCCCCCGGAGAAATGAAGAAGTGTTCGGGAATAGAACAAGCTATCACTCTATGAATGTGCAGATGGTGTGTTTTGTGGACTAGTACATCTCCCATGTGAATGTCAAGTATCCTGGCTCTGTGCATGACGCCGTTATCTTGAGGAATAGCAGCATCCCATATGTGATGGCTCAACCCCAGGGGCACCGGGTGTGGTAGGTGAGCCCAAGGTCCCCACCCAGTATATGTTGGTGTCTGGGTATGATTTGTCCCTAAGGGTTAGTGTGTGTCTAACAGTTGTCCCTCGATGTTTTCAGGTGACTCTGGTTACCCCAACCTCTCATGGCTACTGACCCCAGTGAGGAATGCCAGGACAAGGGCAGAGGAACATTACAATGAGGCACATGGGCGAACAAGGAGGATAATTGAGCAGACCTTCGGCCTCCTGAAGGCCAGGTTCCGGTGCCTCCATCTGACAGGTGGATCCCTGTACTACTCACCCAAGAAGGTGTGCCAGATCATCGTTGCGTGTTGCATGTTGCACAACCTGGCCTTGAGACACCAGGTGCCTTTTCTGCAGGAGGATGAGCCTGGAGATTGTCTTGTGGCAGCGGTGGAGCCTGTGGACAGTGAGAAAGAGGAGGCAGAGGATGAAGATGTGAACAACAGAAGTAATATCATACAGCAGTACTTCCATTGACCCACAGGTAAGACTCTGTAACTTCACTTTACTTTTCAGTTTTCTGTTGGACATTGTACATGGCAGCCTGATTTCCCTATTTCTATGTCCACTTACTGTACCCATTCGCATCTCTATTTTCAGATCTCTGTGGCCCACTCTGGCTCCTGGTATGTTTACTGCTGCCCACTAAAGGTCATACCAATGGATATATAACTATACATATGACTTGCAGTGTTTTCAGAATGTTGTACTAATACATATTTAAATCATTTGACAGACTCCAGACTTGTATTTGTTCTAAGGGTGTTTATTTAAGTACTAATAAGTAGTGGGGGATGTGCAATGGGCTGGGGTGATGGTGGAGGAATGTCCAGTTAGAGTCCAGTTTCTTGGTATCACATGTGCATTGTCCAATGGGGCATAGGAAGGGGAGCAATGGCAGTTCAAGGTGGACAGGGTGACAGAGTGGGACAGAAGGGTGGCAATCAGGAGAGTCTTATTTTCTGGCGGGGGTCTTAGCAATGTTCTCTTGCTTCTGCCTGGATCGCAGGTACTGTTTGCAGGGTGGTTCTCCTTCTGCAGGGGGTGGGGTGCTGGTGGCCTGTTGGTACTGTGTCGAGGCCTCCTGTCCACTAGCGCCGGCGGAGGTGGAGGGCTATTCTTCAGTGTGGCTAGTGTCAGGGGCCCGTTGGTGTGCCACTGCTTCCCTCATGGTGTTGGCCATGTCACCCAGCACCCCTACAATGGTGACCAGGATGGTGTAGATGTGTTTGAGGTCCTCCCTGATCCCCAGGTACTATCCCTCCTGCAGCCGCTGGGTCTCCTGCAACTTGGCCAGTATCTGGCCCATGGTCTCCTGGGAATGGTGGAATGCTTCCAGGATGTTGGTGAGTGCCTCGTGGAGAGTGGGTTCCCTTGGCATATCCTCCCCCTGTCGCACAGCAGTCCTCCCAGCTTCCCTGTTGTCCTGTGCCTCTGTCCCCTGAACCGTGTGCCCACTGCCACTGACCGCACGTGTCTTATAGTCCTGTGTTTGTGGGTTTGTCTGGGGTCCCTGTAGTGGTGGGGACACTGTTGATTGACGTGTCCTGGGGACAGTAGCATGGGACTGCTGGGTGGGTGCTGTGGTGGTGTTTCTGTAGTGGTATGGGACTGTGGCAGGGTAACCGACTGTCCAGAGGTCTCTGATGGGCCAGGTTGGTCATCGTGATCCAGGTGTGCAGAGCTGCTGTCATCACTGTGGGCCTCCTCTGGGGGGGGGGGGACTGGATGTTGGTGGCAACTTCTCTCTGGTGATGTTGAGTAGGGGTCCTGTGGGGATGCAAATGCAGTGTTATTGTATCTGTGTGTGCCATCTTGTGCATGGGTGTGTTTCCCTGTATGGTTGTGTTTGCCCTGTCAGCTTTGCCTTGTGTGCGTGGTGGTTTTGTGGACTAGGTTATTCTCTCAAATGGGCATGCTGTGGGGATGTGTGTCCATGCAGGTCTGTGATGGAGGTCCATGGATTGGTGTGGCATGCAGGGCTTGGTATTGGGATGGGTGGGTTGTGATAGTGGGGTATATGTGAGGTGGTGGAGTGATGGGGGTGAGGGTAGGAGTTTGTGATGTAATGCAGGTAGGGTGGGGGAAATAGTAGTAAAGATTTGACTTACCAGAGTTCAGTCTTCCTGCCACTCCTGCGAGGCCCTCAGGATGCATGATCGCCAAGACTTGTTCCTCCCATGTTATTAGTTGTGGGGGAGGAGGTAGGGGTCCACCGCCAGTCCTCTGAACTGCTACCTGGTGTCTTGCAACCATGGAACTCACCTTCCCCGTAGGTCATTCCACCTCTTCCTGATGTCGTCCCTTGTTCTGGAGTACTGTCCGACGGCGTTGACCCTGACCACGATTCTCCGCCATAGCTCCATCTTCCTAGCAATGGACCTCTGCTGCACCTGTGATTCAAATAGCTGTTGCTCTGCCCGGATGATTTCCTCCACCATGACCCTTAGCTCCTCCTCTGAAAACCTGGGGTGTCTTTGGGGTGCCAAGTATGTGGTGTGAGTGATATGTGTGAGGTGATGTGTAGGGTGCTGTGTTGGGGTGTGTGCTGTGAGGTGTGTGGATGGTGTATGGGTGATGGTGTTCTGTGCCTCTGATTGAGTGGATGCTCCTGGCTTGTGTCTCCCTCTTGGCAATCTTTTTTTTCTTGTAAAGGGTTGTGGGTAATATGGGTGTGTGTTTTATAGTGGTCTGGGTGTGTGCGTGTGGTGTATGTATGTGTGTCAGGTGTGTGTAGTTTGAATTGTCCAATGTGGTGGTGTTTTTGTAAGTGTATGTGTATTTTGAGTGCGGCTGTGTGTACCGCCAATGGTTTACTGCTGCTGAAAGACCGCTGCGGTGATTCGTGGGTCGTGATACTGTAGGCGTTTTCCTGTTGGCGTAACTGTGTGGGTTTTGCTATCGCCAGTTTATCACTGACTCTTGGTGTGGTGGACTTGTGAGGGTGTCTGTATAGTGGGGGGTTTCTCTGTGCTGGTCATAATAACCGTAGCGGTATACCGCTACGGTCACGGTATGTTGGCGACCGTCAGCACGGCAGTAGGCAGCATTTACCGGCAGGATTGTAATGAGGGCCTTAATCTTTTACTATATATATTTATATATATATATATATATATATCAAAAGTTTCATAGGCGATTCATGTACATTAAAAAAAAAAAAAAGTTTCATTGTCACGTCAAAGAATTAGTTTTATATCCCTATTAAGCAAGTTTTAAACATGCATTTCAAATAACAGTCCTTATATTTCAATAGTTCATCATATTCAGGTCCACAAATGTGATGCTTATGTCCAATCCTAGTTATATTGATCTAGTTTGAATAGTCCAAGTTGTCACCGATATAGTGATTAGATCAAGTGATGACCAAATCCCGATATTAATCTCAGCCAAATCCTATATACTTGGACTAACGTGTTTCATTGCGTCCTGCTGCTTCTTCAGGGCTCTCTGATACATAACCATCCTTATTCTTAAAAGAAAAGTGTTGGAAAATGGGTTATTGGTAGGGCAGGTAGGTACCTACACCTAGCAACAAGCCACTAACCTCCACATAGGTACAGTTAGGTCTCAGTAAATTAATCCCAGCTCAACCCTTGGTAGCTTGGCAACGAGCGTCAAGGCTTAACTTAGGAGACAAAGTGTAAAGCATTCAAATATCACAAAACAGTAATTTAATAAAACACAGGAACCAGTTTAAAAATCCAAAACCAATTTATAAAAATAGTTTATATTTTTATCTTTAAAATGACACAAAAACGATTAAAATCAGTTCAGGGAAACCGGAGATATGATTTTTTTAAGAATTATTACTTTTCTAGCGCTTAGAAACAAAAAGCGCCAATCGGGTCATCTGGTTGCACCTCGACCGGGGCAAAGTCAAACTTTCAGGCCGACCGCGATGGAGCCCTGCTCGGCTACAGGTCGCGGGAGGCCTCGGTTAAAAAGTTACCTTCTGACTTAGTCTTTATTTTGAAGTTTTTCTTCACCGGGACAAACCTGCCAGTTGAATCCGACCTCCTGGAGCCCTTGTCCGGATACACGATGTGGGTTTCCTCGGTGGAGACTTTTACCTTCGGACTTAGTCGTTTTTTCGAGATGAAAATCCTTCGACCGGGGTAAACCTGGATCTTGATCCGACGTCTATGGAGCCCTTCTCGGATACGATGGCTGGGAGGTCCCGGTCAACTTTTTACGTTCGGACTTAGTCTCTTTTTTGGATGTTTTTCTTTACCGGGACGAACCACGAAGTCAGGCCGGGTCGCGGTTGAGGCAAGCTGGCTAGAATTTCCGCGGCGGGTCGGTCCCTCTCTGGAGCTTTTTTCCAAAAATTCTCAAATCTTTTCCAAACTTCTGGGGCTTCACCCAGATGTTCTTTTAAGGTTCTTTTGGGGTCCACAGCTCACCCCAAGGGTCCAGAAGTTCTGTGATGGTCCTTGGGGGGTGCGGACTTCAACTCCCAGAATGCACCTGGCGCAAACTCCTTTTTGGCCACTGGACAGTGGTCAGCTGGTCGCTTTCTTCAGGAGTTGGTGCAGGGGACTCTGGTTAGCAATTTTTCACCTGTAGCAAACAGGGAGTCCCTCCTTGAACCAGTTGAAGCCAGGCAAAGTCCTTCTTGTGGTGAAGCCCAAGTGTGCAGCTGGTGCAGTCCTTCTGAGTGCAGGGTCCAGGTGCAGGCCAGGGGTCCAGCAGGGCAGTCCTTCTTCTCCTTAAGTTCCTTTCTTGTTGAATTCTGGAGGGGATCTGAGGTGTGGGTGCAGGTCTGCCAGTTTTATCCTTGCTCCTGGGTGAAAAGCAGGGGGGCCCTGGTTCTCCATTCAGGGACAGGGTCGTCCCCCTGTGATGACCACTTCCTGGGAAGTGTGGCAAAAATCCATCCCAGAAGGCAACAGTCTCTAAAAATCCAACATGGATGAATCTGATTTTTGGAGGTTACATCTGGCTGAGCCCACCCACTGGTGTGGCTAAAAATCATAAACACACCCCTCTCCTGCCCTCTCCTAATCTAATCAAGGGGGCACCTAGCTGTCTGGGGTTGCAGGATGTGGGGGTGTTGCTGGGTGCTGCAAATGTCCTTCTCTGCCTTTGAAGACCAGTTTGGCAGCCCTCCCCCTTCCTGCCTCACCATCTGCTGAGGGGAGATTCTCTCCCCCAAGCACATTCCTTTGTGTGAAGTCTGGCCACTTCACACCTCATCAAGGCAGCCTGGCAGAAGCTGCTGCAGGCTGGCCAATCAGAGCACAGCAGCAAAAACAATGCAGAGCTGAAATTGGCAACTTTTTAGGTAAAGTCTAAACTTTTTACCTGGACAAGTTATATTAAATCCAACAACTGGAAGTTGTGGGATTTATTACAACAATCAATTTGATACCAAATTCTTGGTATGTAACATTTAAGGAGACTTTAAAATTTAAAATAAAGTCTGCCCATTCTAGCCTATGAAGGCCATTTACTTCAATGAGGGAAAAACGAATTTGGCTGTTTTTACCTCACCAGGGCTTATAAATCTATTTTTATAAAGTCCCTGCTTATAGTTACATGGCACCCAGCCCTAGGGGCACATAGGGCACACCTTAGGGGTGACTTATATGTAAAAATAAGGTAGTTTAAGACTTTGGAAGTACCTTTAATTCCAAAGTCGAATTTGCATATAACTTTAATTTAAAAGCAGCCAGCAAGGCAGGCTTGCTTTTAAAATGACACTGGGCACCTCAGCAGTGCACCTAGGTGTGGACCACCTATGCTGTGGTCCCTAAACCTACATGCCCTACCATATACTAGGGACTTATAGGTAGGTTGACTTAGCCAATTATAATTAGCCTAATTTGCATATCCATTTTACACAGAGCACAGGCCCTGGGACTGGTTAGCAGTACCCAGGGCACCATCAGAGTCAGGAAAACACCAGCATAAAGTGGAAAATGGGGGCAAAAAGTAAGGGGGCCTCTGCAATCAGCCCTGTTTTCCCACACAACCCCCCCCCCAGCCCACACGCCCAGGAGACACAGCCCAACCCTGGGAGAGTCTTCCTGGCTTGTTAGGCGAGGAAGACAGTGAAGAAAACTGGCTGTCCCTTTGCAGGGCCTACTCTGCCTTACATCCTCCTGTCAGGGTCACTCCCTCTGGGTAGTGAAGCCATCCCAACAGTAAAAGGACCCAATTCAAACTGAAACTTCCCTCTAGGGGGGTCTTCCTCCTCTCTCTCTGCCAACTTGGGTAGTGAGGTGCCCACCTCCCCTACTCCAAACTTTGCTATGGCAACACCTAGCTTACCCAAAGAGGTCACCCAACACTTGAGCAACCCCACCATGACCAATAGGGTCAGGGGGCCTAATTTGCTATTGGCCCTGGGGTCTGCCTCCCAGGCCAAGTACAGTGCTGCCAGGAAGGCTAGCACCCAGCAGAGGCTACTGACAGCTGTCAGTACCCAGAACCACACCCTAAGCTCTCCACTGACAGGTGGCTGAGCTGCTTTAGGGGCTTCTTTGGGGTCCTGGCACCCCTCTTGCTGTCTAGGGTGGGGGGCTACCACCTCCTGTGGCAGACACCCTCCTTCCACTCTCCCTTCTGTCAGTGCAGGGGCAACACCCTGCATCTGGACAGCTGCCTGACTACTCAGGACTTCCTTAGGGTCAGGTGAGGCCTCACCAGTGCCAACTCCGGGCTCCCCCCTTACTGGGGCAGAAGGCCCTTGGCTCCCTGGAACTCTCTTTAAGAGTGGCCTACCCTTCCTTTTCTTCTTTCCTTTTCTTGGGGACCCCTGTCTCCTAACTGTAGGGACTGACTCCCCAGGACTTTGGGTTGGGGGGGCGCCCTGGGCGACCACCCCATCTGTGACCAGACTCACCTCTGGGAGGTCATTGCCCTGGATACAATCTAGGGGAAGGTCAGCACTGACTACCACCCTAATCCAGTCAAGGATACCCTCCCTCTCTAGGGGCACTATGGCTACAGGTTTGGAGGTGACCTCCCCTGTGGCTATCCTGACTTTCTTTGCCTTTCCTGGGACATACATGTCTGGGGTCACTAACCGGTCACTCACTATAGTGTGACTGGCACAGGTGTCTCTCAGGCCAGTGGTAGGGATCCCATTCACTTGAATGTGGTGGAAGTGCCTACTCCCACCCTCAGGGATCACCAGCTTACCATCTGGTCCTGTCTCCCAGCTGAATGCTAAGAGGACTTCATCATCTGAGGAATCCTCCTCCATGGCTACACTGGACAGCCCAATGCTAACCACCTTCTTTGGACAGGCTGCATCTCCTCGGAAGTGACCTGTCTGCTGACAGTCAAAGCAAGCCCTACTGTCCAAGAGCTTTTTTAACCCTGGGTCTCCCTGTCTCTGCTTGTCAGAGTGGGAGTGGGATTTACTCTCCTCCTTCTTAGGGTTCTGGGGTACAGAGGGAGTCTCTGTGGTGGGCTTACCACCTCCCTCCTTAGGTTTTTGGGGACCTGTCCCCCCCTTCTTGGAGTCTCCCCCCTGGGACTTGACAACCACCCTGGTTCTCAACCACTCATCAGCTGCCTCCCCTAGCTCTCTAGGGTTGGTCTACTTAGAGTCCACTAGATGCTGGCGTAACCTTTCTTGGGTACAATTGGTCAAGATGTGCTCTCTCATGATCAGATTGTATAACCCCTCATAACTATCTACTTTGTTACCAATAATCCAGCCCTCTAGTGCCTTTAGTGAAATGTCCACAAAGTCAACCCAAGACTGGGTACTGACCTTCTGGGTGTCCCTGAACTTCATTCTATATTGCTCTGGGGTCAGACCAAACTTCTTGGCTAAGCACCTCTTCATACTAGGGTATGAATC
Source organism: Pleurodeles waltl (assembly GCF_031143425.1). Taxonomy (NCBI): domain Eukaryota; kingdom Metazoa; phylum Chordata; class Amphibia; order Caudata; family Salamandridae; genus Pleurodeles; species Pleurodeles waltl. The sequence goes on from NC_090447.1 coordinate 570,859,031, forward strand.
TGCCTCCTCCCCCCTTAAGGTCAGAAGCCTATCCCTCCCTGAGTTGGGGACCAACTCCCACAAAAGGGAACCCCAGTATTGAGGCCTAACCCTTCTCATTTGGAGTGCCCTCTCAAAGGCCCCCAGCCACTTATCTATGTCATCCCCCTCTACATAAGCAGGAACTACCCCCTTGGGTAATCTGGGGCAAACTCCCCCACCCATGGACACCTCAGCTTCTTTATCGCTGCCTCCATCTCTTTTCTCTTTGTATGCCCACTTTTTCTTTTCTATGGCCAGCTTCTCTGCTTCCAAAGCTATGTATGCTAGCTGGGCCTCCAGCTCTCTTTCTCTGATGGATGGGTTCTCTCCTCCTGAAAGGACCCCCTTCCCACCACTAGCTTTGGATCTGCCCCTAGTGACTGTATTTACTGAGGACCGTTCTTCCTCATCCTCACTTGGGCTCAGATGCCTTCCCTCCCCTGAGTGGTTAGAGCTTGCATCCTCCCTTCTTTCTCCCTCCTCTGGAGCTTCTTCTGACTCTACCTCTTGTGCCTCAGCCCATGCTGTCAGGGATGTGATCAGGATTTGCTTCCTGAGATCAGTGGTTGCAGGCAACCCTCTTTCAATACATAACCCCCTAAGCTGGACTACTGTCAGTGTGGGTAGGCTAGCCAGATCAAGCTCCATGGTTCCCTAGTTTTGTGTCAACAAAAACTTTTTGCAAAAATTGGAAACAAGAATTTAGAAAAATTACAAAAATTCAATAATTGAAATTAATCCAAATTAAAAAAAAAAAAACAATTTTTGCACTAGGACAATTTAAAGGATTTTTAATTTGTTTTACTCAAAACTGTAACGTAATATTGAACACAAGTACAGGATCCCGTCGCTGCTTCCAATTATGTTGGAAAATGGGTTATTGGTAGGGCAGGTAGGTACCTACACCTAGCAACAAGCCACTAACCTCCACATAGGTACAGTTAGGTCTCAGTAAATTAATCCCAGCTCAACCCTTGGTAGCTTGGCAACGAGTGTCAAGGCTTAACTTAGGAGACAAAGTGTAAAGCATTCAAATATCACAAAACAGTAATTCAATAAAACACAGGAAACAGTTTAAAAATCCAAAACCAATTTATAAACATAGTTTATATTTTTATCTTTAAAATGACACAAAAACGATTAAAATCAGTTCAGGGGAACCGGAGATATGAATTTTTTAAGAATTATTACTTTTCTAGCGCTTAGAAACAAAAAGCGCCAATCGGGTCATCTGGTTGCACCTAGACCGGGGCAAAGTCAAACTTTCAGGCCGACCGCGATGGAGCCCTGCTCGGCTACAGGTCGCGGGAGGCCTCGGTTAAAAAGTTACCTTCTGACTTAGTCTTTATTTTGAAGTTTTTCTTCACCGGGACGAACCTGCCAGTTGAATCCGACCTCCTGGAGCCCTTGTCCGGATACGCGATGTGGGTTTCCTCAGTGGAGACTTTTACCTTCGGACTTAGTCGTTTTTTCGAGATGAAAATCCTTCGACCGGGGTAAACCTGGATCTTGATCCGACGTCTATGGAGCCCTTCTCGGATACGATGGCTGGGAGGTCCCGGTCAACTTTTTACGTTCGGACTTAGTCTCTTTTTTGGATGTTTTTCTTTACCGGGACGAACCACGAAGTCAGGCCGGGTCGCGGTTGAGGCAAGCCGGCTAGAATTTCCGCGGCGGGTCGGTCCCTCTCTGGAGCTTTTTTCCAAAAATTCTCAAATCTTTTCCAAACTTCTGGGGCTTCACCCAGATGTTCTTTTAAGGTTCTTTTGGGGTCCAAAGCTCACCCCAAGGGTCCAGAAGTTCTGTGATGGTCCTTGGGGGGTGCGGACTTCAACTCCCAGAATGCACTCGGCGCAAACTCCTTTTTGGCCACTGGACAGTGGTCAGCTGGTCGCTTTCTTCAGGAGTTGGTGCAGGGGACTCTGGTTAGCAATTTTTCACCTGTAGCAAACAGGGAGTCCCTCCTTGAACCAGTTGAAGCCAGGCAAAGTCCTTCTTGTGGTGAAGCCCAAGTGTGCAGCTGGTGCAGTCCTTCTGAGTGCAGGGTCCAGGTGCAGGCCAGGGGTCCAGCAGGGCAGTCCTTCTTCTCCTTAAGTTCCTTTCTTGTTGAATTCTGGAGGGGATCTGAGGTGTGGGTGCAGGTCTGCCAGTTTTATCCTTGCTCCTGGGTGAAAAGCAGGGGGGCCCTGGTTCTCCATTCAGGGACAGGGTCGTCCCCCTGTGATGACCACTTCCTGGGAAGTGTGGCAAAAATCCATCCCAGAAGGCAACAGTCTCTAAAAATCCAACATGGATGAATCTGATTTTTGGAGGTTACATCTGGCTGAGCCCACCCACTGGTGTGGCTAAAAATCATAAACACACCCCTCTCCTGCCCTCTCCTAATCTAATCAAGGGGGCACCTAGCTGTCTGGGGTTGCAGGATGTGGGGGTGTTGCTGGGTGCTGCAAATGTCCTTCTCTGCCTTTGAAGACCAGTTTGGCAGCCCTCCCCCTTCCTGCCTCACCATCTGCTGAGGGGAGATTCTCTCCCCCAAGCACATTCCTTTGTGTGAAGTCTGGCCACTTCACACCTCATCAAGGCAGCCTGGCAGAAGCTGCTGCAGGCTGGCCAATCAGAGCACAGCAGCAAAAACAATGAAGAGCTGAAATTGGCAACTTTTTAGGTAAAGTCTAAACTTTTTACCTGGACAAGTTATATTAAATCCAACAACTGGAAGTTGTGGGATTTATTACAACAATCAATTTGATACCAAATTCTTGGTATGTAACATTTAAGGAGACTTTAAAATTTTAAATAAAGTCTGCCCATTCTAGCCTATGAAGGCCATTTACTTCAATGAGGGAAAAACGAATTTGGCTGTTTTTACCTCACCAGGGCTTATAAATCTATTTTTATAAAGTCCCTGCTTATAGTTACATGGCACCCAGCCCTAGGGGCACATAGGGCACACCTTAGGGGTGACTTATATGTAAAAATAAGGTAGTTTAAGACTTTGGAAGTACCTTTAATTCCAAAGTCGAATTTGCATATAACTTTAATTTAAAAGCAGCCAGCAAGGCAGGCTTGCTTTTAAAATGACACTGGGCACCTCAGCAGTGCACCTAGGTGTGCACCACCTATGCTGTGGTCCCTAAACCTACATGCCCTACCATATACTAGGGACTTATAGGTAGGTTGACTTAGCCAATTATAATTAGCCTAATTTGCATATCCATTTTACACAGAGCACAGGCCCTGGGACTGGTTAGCAGTACCCAGGGCACCATCAGAGTCAGGAAAACACCAGCATAAAGTGGAAAATGGGGGCAAAAAGTTAGGGGGCCTCTGCAATCAGCCCTGTTTTCCCACAAAAAGAAAATATGCAAGTTTAAAAAACAAAAGACAAATGCAAGAAGACAAATTAAAATCAATATATTAACGTATCGTCATGTTCCTGTTGCACACAAAGTGCAGACATCCTTACATATGTGCATCTCCAAGGTTCGTAAAACACACTTAGAAAAAAGTAATCTCCAACTTGTGGTATGTTCTTAATATTCTGGGTCACATTACGATCAGTTGCCTCTCATTCTCCTGGCAAGTATGAGAGGGTTTGTAGTTTGAAGTATAGTAGAAGTAGCAGTTTTGTTTTTTGGGATAGTTATGTTTCAGTTAAAAAAAAATCTACATCAAAATACAGATTCTTTTCACATCGTTTTCTCCCTATGATGGTCCATGAATGTTTTGAAAGTGTTTCACTAGTACATTATTTGATTAAATTGATAGGTACACAACCATCATACTGTGTCACAAACAATAGGTAGCTTAATTATATACACTGCACGTCAACTGAGATAAACATTTTGAACTGTATTCTTATAAAAGCGAAAACAAATAACTAGTCATTAGTGCGGTTACAACATGCCCATAAAGAGATGAAAATATTTTGTACTTTTTAGGGTCCCGTCTGCAAGAGCATGCATCTCGTTTGAAAGATAGTATTGTATACAAAAAGGGCTTGGACCTTGCCCATTGCTCACCATTTGTTGGCTTGATGTCACTCTTCTTTACAGCCTCCTTAATTGGCAAGTGCAGGTGAAATGTCATTTCTATACAGTAGAGCAGGGTCCAAGCACAGATTGATTCAAGTTAATCCGTGCCCATCTGCTGGTCCCGACATGATTGAGGTACTATTTCTTCTCCCCTCCATCTCCTCCTGCCAGCCGTTCCCTCTACATCCTGTGCACTTTTTTCTTGTTTTTCAAATTGCCAACATGTTCCAAGATGAAAGAGCGTTTTTTCTAACTTTCAGTTGTGGCTCTGGACTTGAAAATATCCGAAAACTAATTTATTGTGTTATTCTTAAACAGTGGAAACAAGTTCACTCACAATTTGCTCTCAAGTGTCCCCAGCGGTAAAAGTGATTTAGCAGTATCCCTGGGCCACTCAAGGCTGGAAGGGACAGATTCTGAAAATCTGCTCGGGGAACCATCCCTCTGAACCCCGATGTCTCCTGTATAATGCAAAGGGCTAATGTGTTTTAAATGCGTTTTACAGAGTGTCATCCCTTGCCCTTTTCAGTGCTTCGATGTAGCCACAAATTTGCCTTGTGACTAAAGGAGAAATCTGGATACACGTCAACACTTCCAGTTACCATTCTCAAATGTTATCCATGCCTGAAGGTTCTCGAGAGCCACAATCCTAAAAAAATATGGACACTGTTCCACTGAGTGCCTTTTGTACTTTTCTAGGCACACGTTTTGTGCAGCACTCCAAGATTGACTATGTCTTTTATCCCCATGCTGTTACATCTTTGCTATGTCCTACTCAATGTTTGCTCCCTGTTTGCTTAATTTATACATCTCTCAGTTCAATTGTTTCTTACATTCCAGTTATTGCAAGACATTGTACAGAGTTCTGTAATTTTACCACTGTGTGCTTCCTATGCGTTTCTTATATCAAAGTTTCGTACAGCGCTTTAAAACCTGGACGTGCCGAGTTTGTGCTATAGAAAACAATCTACAAATTAACTATTTTTCTCTTACAGTCAGCTTCTCCATCCTCTCACACTTACTCTTTCTTCTTGCCCTCCTCTTCTTTCCATGTTCATATTAGCTTTACCGTTCTGACAACACCCCTTTCTCTTTTCAGGCATCTGAGGGGATGCAGTACAGGATAGCTGCAAACCATGGGCAAAGCCAAGAGACTCCACTGGCGAGACCCATTGGCTTTGCCAATGCTTGTTTGTTTTTAGCAGTGTGATAGGTCATGTGTTTTTCTGAGTATAGGAACACAATCACAAACATTCACTCCAGGAACAAAAACACAACATAAGCAAGAACGATAAATACATAAAAATGTTAATGGCAGAAAAAAGTGAAATAATGCAGATTGTCAAACATAGTGGTCAAACATTGGGAGAGAATAAGGGATGCCACAGCAGACAGGGAGACCTGGAATGAGAGTGAGTAGCCATGTGCTCGTAATTTACAACTTTGGTTACCATTCTGTGCAGCGAGTTAACGAATTAGGGAGGATCCCTAGAAAATATTGTGTTGCAAGAGAAAGAATGAGTAAACATCGATTAAATATTGCTGTGTAGAAATGTACACCTCTTAAGTCTAGTAAAGGACGCGTGGAAGTAGTGGTTAGCAATTCTTTCCATAGGTTCTTTTGGGCTAGGTGAATATTTCCATCTGGCAGCATTGTTCAATGTGCTGGACCCCTTTCCTGGCCCGAGACTTTTCTCCATGTCACCCCCCCAAGTCTGTGATATTTCACAAAAAGTAAGAACTAAAGAGTTGTAGCCTATCTTAGGGTGCGGCGTGTACGCCTGTGTACACGGCTTGCAGCAATAAATGCAGCTGTTCCAGTCACAGTACACAATGGGGGTCATTCTGACCCTGGCGGCCGGTGACCGCCAGGGTCACCGACCACGGGAGCACCGCCAACAGGCTGGCGGTGCTCCCAAGGGCATTCTGACCGCGGCGGTTCAGCCGCGGTCAGAAAGGGTAAACCGGCGGTCTCCCGCCGGTTTACCGCTGCCCCATTGAATCCTCCATGGCGGCGGAGCACGCTCCGCCGCCATGGGAATTCAGACACCCCCTACCGCCATCCTGTTCATGGCGGGAAACCCGCCATGAACAGGATGGCGGTAGGGGGTGCCGCGGGGCCCCTGGGGGCCCCTGCAGTGCCCATACCAATGGCATGGGCACTGCAGGGGCCCCCGTAAGAGGGCCCCACAAAGTATTTCAGTGTCTGCTTTGCAGACACTGAAATACGCGACGGGTGCAACTGCACCCGTCGCACCCCTGCAACTACGCCGGCTCAATTCTGAGCCGGCGTCCTCGTTGCCGGCCCAGCGGAAATGTTTGAATGGCCGCCGCGGTCTTTTGACCGCGGTGCGGTCATTTGTCGGCGGTACCTTGGCGGACGGCCTCCGCCGTCCGCCAAGGTCTGAATGACCCCCAATGTCTTTATAATGTTCAGCATTACCTCATCACGGAGTATGTTTCAGAGTTTACAATGCACAATACTAGAAGTTCGCAATGTTATCATTATACTATTGCATACTCATGCATTAACTAATGCTCGTGTGACGCCCGGATAAATTATCCGAGGTTTGCACAGATGGATATTCAGATGTCCGGAAAAAAAACACGTCTTGGTCGATGCTTCCGAAGAGTGTAGGAATGCTAAGTGAAAATGTGTAATTGAATCTAGTTCTCAAAGAAAGCATCTAATGCCCTTGTGCCAAGTTCCTGGTTTATAGAACTGGAAAAAAGTAATAAAGAAAATATACATTTATATCATGATTAACAAGGTGATTTAAGGCACTAACTGATACCTCTGTTGAATATTTTTGGCACTATTCATAATTTTTAATGCTTTTCTGTTATGTTCAAATATAGAAATATTTAGAAACACTTTCAGCCTCAATTGTTTAGAGTCTAAGCAGTATGCATTATTCCCTTAATCTGTGGCGTAAGGAGCAAACATTCTTATTTCGCTGTGCATAAATATAGTGTGATATTTATCATGTTTGATTTTTATACCCTACCTGTTCGTGCAAGGTATGGTACATTTCCGGGGTGTCTTTAGATGGATGGCAGACGGAGTGCGACAGTAAGTGTATTTTACAATCCACATTAGAAGAAGCGTGTTCTATAGTATATTGTCTACTCATAGCGATTTTAGATTGATCCCGTTGGACTCCAAAGTTATGAGCTTGGATCCTTCTTGCCTTCTAAGATTGTACTGTAGTAGTTATTAAAAGCTATTGTCTGTAGCATGGGGATTTTTTGGTGCCTGGTAGTATTTGTTGAAATTGTTCAGATTCGTGGTGGCTCATAGATGCTATGAAAAATCTGTATTCTTTCTCATTTAAAGTATCAAGCTGTAATCTTGGAAATACGATTTACTATAATAGTCATGTGCAAAAAATTTGGAAGATTCTTTAAGCAACAATAAATATTCTCTGTTTATTAAAAAAGTGAGTGTATGTACCTAAACCAAATGATCAAATGAACAATGTGTTCAAACTAATACACAAAGCTATATAGGTATCTTAATATTACAACAATTCACCCAATTAATTACATTACTACTTAGTTCATACCTTTTGCTACCAGGTTGGCATATAGGAGTTTAATTAGGGCTTGGGCCCACGCTGGAGACCCAGCTTAGTCAGGGTTGCTTGTAAGATTGACTACTCCAATGAGGCAAATGCTTTTTCAGCATCAAGCAGGCCCACCACTGCTGCAATTTCTAGAGATGTGATGTAGTACCACAAATCTGGTCCAAGGGCTGAACCTGGTGGAGCGGTGCAGGACAAATCCCGACTGAACAGGGGATATGATCTGTTCAATCAGGTGGGAGAGCCGACGGTGCTATCACCTTGGCCAGTATTTTGTCTAAATTTAGAAGAGATAATGGTCTATAAGGCGCACAGAAATGAGGGGGCTTGCCTAATTTTAACAACAGAGTGATCACAGCCTGAGAGTGGGGGGGAGTTCGCCTATCTTAAAGGCCACTGCACAGACCTCTGGGATGTGTGATGACAATCTATGTTTATAGGCCTTGTAGAAGCAATGTCCGTGCCAGGTGTGCCAGGCAGGACAGCAGTAGGCCGCAGCCCATGATGGGGGCAGGGTTGCACTCCGAACGGGGCAGGAGCTAGGTAGTGGTTTCAGGAGGGGATTGTGGCGGGGGGGTGCCTGCAATCAATCAGGCCAGCAATGATGGATACGACAGGCCGAGTCGCGACAGTCAGCCACATGAAAGCAGTCAGTGTGCACCTGCCAGGCCAAGGGCCCAGCACTCCATCCCATTGGCAGCCCAAGCTCCAGTTCCACATCTGTCAGTAGGTGTCGCTTGTTGGCTGCCTCATCGGTCTCAGCGCAGCAGTGAGCGGTCCGCAGTGCAGGGCAGACTCCTGAATCCGGCCAGTTCCCAGTCTGTGAGGGTCATGCACAGCATTGGCTGCAGTTCAGCAGAGGCAATCCCCAATACCGTCTAGTCCAGGTGACATGGATGGAGGGGTGTCAGTAGGTGATGTATAGCAGTGGTGAGTGGTAATGGCAAGCATGTCCTCAGGCTTGCCCGCTACCCCTATCTCAGTGGGGCCTCTAAGGACTGCGTCAGGTCTCAGGGCCTTACTCCCTCAATTAATCAGTCGTCATCTCACCTGCAATTACTTTGGAGAATTGATCCCCTCGTTCAGGAAGGCTTGAGGTGCTGCAGCTTCACTGAGGCCTCTGTGCAATGTCGAAGATATATAGCATTTATTGATTTTTGGTGCTGTCAGTGTCACTTCACTGCTGTGTGGCCATTGTGCTCAACAGCATGGCCATGCCCCCAAGAGGCATGAATACTTGATCCCAAAAATGTTTCTTGAGGCTGTGTGTTTCCCACCATCTCCAATGGCGCTGGGGCAAAGAAGTCGACTTTCCGTTCCCTATGTGTAGTCTCTTTGGGTGTCATGACCATTTTCATGAAATTCCTCAGCAGCTGTTCTCTTGCAAAGGCTTACCCCAGGAAACAAAACTGTGAAACCTATTGAAAAATAATGGTGATAACTATCCGGAAAGCCTCCATCTTTATAGTGCTGAAAGACAGCCAAGCCCCTCATGGGAAGTCGTCCCATGCTGAGCACACCCTAATTGGGAATGGTCTCTTACCCCTTTTGTTTTGCCTTAGCTTCCAGAACCAGTATGGAAAACCTGGCAGGTTCTGGTACACCACCTTAATCACTTTCAACCAGATTCTTCTTCTTGTTTTTCCACTCTGGCCTCTCAGTTCTACAAAAATGGTTATAGTCCATAATTGCGCCATGTGCGGGGAGGTGTCACCAGGTTTATATCCTGTACTAGAGCTGGGGGTGATTTATGTTATTGTCTTTTAGTTGGTGGCTCAGGAAAAAACAGTCACTTTAGTGGAAGCGTCACAGCCTCCTTTACAGATGCTCAATCTCCATTCTTCCTGGATTGGTGCCTGTAGGTGTCTTCAACTGCAAAGGAGGAGAGCTTGCTAGAGATGGAATAAATGCCAGCCACCTTCCAGGATGTTGTGGTGTTCTCAAGACAAATAGGCATACAGACAAAGCATGTTGCTCACCATCTTCAGGAAGAACCTCAAGACGTGGCTCTTCAGATTTAGCCCCTCCCCTCCCCTCCCCCCAGCACCTTGAGACTCTCACAGGTCAGAAGCCTCGCTTTACAACTATTGATTGATTGATTTAAAAATATTGATTGATACAATTGAGTAGGTTTCAGCTGTTTATTATTGTTTACTAAGCTTCACTTCTTGCTCGAGTTTATTCTCTTTTATTAGGGCTTTCTCTTCCCCTGGATTGCCTAAGAAGTTTATCCTTATTTGTTACCCCTTTGCCAACCTCTTTCTTGTAGTCCAGAAGTTACTGTCTCGCCTTCCACCAGCTTCAAAGAACAGTCGGGAAAGAAGGGTCCTCAAAGAAACCATAGAACAGTATAAGCCACAGATTGACTTTCCCAACGTTCACCTCAAGTGCACCTCCCACAGAACTTGTACTAAGTACCAAGGCTTTTTGCCTCCACAGTGTAACCCCCTTACAACTACACTCCTGTGTGCCTGTGCACTGATAGACACTCCCCAGACCACCACTTCCATGGTGATGAAAGATGTAAAAACTGCACTTGCCTGCAACCACAGCCCTCCCCTGGGGCAGTGGTGTTGGGAACCTTAGCGCCCACCTGTCCTCGTTGGTGTTTTGCTTTACTAATGACGGAGCTGAAACACTCATGCACTGACAAAAATCTCTGGAGTGTGCTTCTTAGTCAAAAGAAGACATTTATGATTTCACTTCGCAAGGTTCGAAAAGGAGATTAGCATGCTGAAAGCACACGTTTAAAAATGGTCATAGCAATGAAATTAAAACATATACAAATGATTCTCTACTGCAATATACACATCAAATATATGTATCTATATTACAATGCAAAGCAAATAATGGAATAAAAATGCATCACCATGAGGAAAGGGCAAATCTGCTTCATCTCCCTCCTAATCAGCATCAGATCGCCAGATCGCAGAATCGATTGTGGAGAGAGAGAGAGATCAATTATCCTCACGGGAAGGATGACACACCTCAGTGTCCTGAGCATGTTTGAGATCGGAGTCACTCCCCGGTCTAGCTGGTCTCGGCCTCTTATACTTTGAACAAACAAGAGAGGAGAATTCTAGATACTCCCTCCCACTGCATAGTTTATTATTCAAAAAATGCTGGTTACTTTAGGTCAGCTTTGAAAAAAAGACATTGGGAATTGGCCAAAATCCCAAGGTGCCCTCTATCAAAACAAAACCGTTCCCTGTTGTCCTAGTACATTCTTATCAGCCTAAGCCCTTGGTGGGAAAGAACACGCAAACATGCAGAATAAAAACATGAGCACAGTGTATAACGTAGAAAAATACTCGCTGGGTTTGCACGCCTTGTGGGAAACTCGGTGTCCATCACAGATGTTTGTCTGTGGGAAACAGGCCAGCATCCTCTTCTTACGTCCTGACAGGTGGGTCTGCCTCTGGCAGATGCTCATTTCAGTTATCAGACAGTAAAACACCTGTTAGGATATTAAACAAAATTGTGACTTAACTCTCAGGTACTTAAACCCTAGGTGAAACATCAAAGGTGGACAGATTATTTGATTACATTTTGTACATGCCAGCTTTCATGGTATGCACAGTATACATAATCTAACACATTTATTTTGAAGGTTTGTAGTCTGTCAGCTGTTATATAAATATTAACAACATAATGGTATGTTTCTATTAATTTTGGGCACCTGGCATTCCCGTTATCTGCAGTATGCAGCAGATCTAATATAGAGTGGCGTTAGACGGAAACGTGCCTTGAGAGAGATACATGGGCTGCTGAAGAAGATTATCTTTGTAATAGTATACTTGTTTTTTGAGGCTGTATGTTAAGGAGGCTCACTCTAGATCTCATAACAGCAGAGCTTTTTTTTATTTAACAGTTGTTTTAAATAGTCCAAAATACTACATTCAACCTGCATTGGTGAACAACAAGGTTGTCTTAATCCCTTTTTTTTCAGAAAAAAACACTACTTGGCATTTTAGATTCCCATCTCTTCACCATCTCTCCCGACACAATGGTTACATTGGGTTGAGATGCTTTTCTTTATGAATGATGCTTAGCACTATATGACAGTATGGGAAGGTCATGATTGACCCCAAGATTCAGTGTAGTATTATATGGCTGTATTGCTAAGTGTGAGTCACAGCAACTATGTTTATTTTCATACCTAAGTCATGTAGGCAATCTTTGTTACATCAATGTAGAGGAGCTCATTCATACCTGAAGTGTGCCAGCTTACAACAAAAGAAGATATTAGCAATGTTACAAGATCAAAATGCACCGGACACAAAAACTTCCTGTTACAATGTACAACAATGTAGACCCTCATTATGAGTCACAGTATTTCACCTGGAGGTGTTACTCCTAGTGTGATTCTCCTACTCTTCTTTAATTGGCCTGGTGTCTCTGGGCCCATTAGTCTGTGTAGGAAACTGCCTCTTTATGTAGTGGACCAAAATGAGGTACACTGTGCAAAGTCCAAACAATTCATAGAGGTATCACAGAGGCACAAGTGACATCTCAGATGCTCTCTTTTTGGGTAGTGGAATAGAGCAGTTAGGGCAGTGCTAAGCATGTAAGGCACACACTCATGCAGTAAGTGAGACACACACATACACAATAATGAAATCCAATGCCAATTTATAAAAATAATACATATTTTTAAATTAATTTAGAAAGCAAGATCACCAGAATCGGATGAATACTTCTTGAGATAGGAATGTTTACATATTTTAAAAGTTGACACAATACTATTTTCTGGGTGCAGTAATGTTATCCAGTGGGGGAAAAACATGCACTGCATTTGGGCACTTCACAACTTACGAGACTTAAGGTGAGTATGGGGCAGGGTCCAAGGCCACACCAACAGACCACCTCAAGAGGCTCTAGTGCGTCTGTGTGCCGAGGTGTTGCGTCTGAGGGTCCAATATTTATATTTGGTGCTAGTTCAGAAGTAGGAGAAGCATCTAGAGGTTTCTACCCAAGAGGTGCTTGGAATTTTCTGGATCCAGTGTCTGGGACCTCGAAAGACAAATGTTAAACGCTTTGTGAGAATGCTCAGGCAGAGTCTTTGTAATGTGCAAGTGTGGTAGGTGTCAGCTTCACCACCCCCACCCCCAGTCACAGATGTCTCATCCTGCCAACACCTGTTCCGCCTTTGTCTCATTTTCTAGGAGCAATACACAAAGACCAACTGCCAGCTACACCTAGTCATGTGACCCCGGACACAGGCTACAGGCACAAAATGGTTCAGACAAGAAAATGCCAACTTTCTAGGAGTAACATTTTTCAGAATTGTGACATAAAATCCAACTTTACTCTTAAAGAGGGTTTCAAATAAAAATTCTTTAGACACCAAACTCAACATTCTTATCTGCTCCCATTTGCAGGTTGTTACTTATTTGTTGTACTAAGGTAACCCACTGTTATCCTATGGAAGAGGTAGACCTTGCAGTAGTGAAAAACAAGTTTAAGAGTTTTTCACTGCCAGGACATGTAAAACTTAAAAGTGCATGTCCAACCTTTTGAATAGGCTGCACCCTGCCCTATGGTCTATTTAGGGCCTACATTGGGGTGACATATGTATTAAAAAGGAAGGGAAATGTCCTTAACCGCGTGTCCTTAACAATCTGGAAGTTTCCCACGCAAGCATAACCACCCTTGCCGGAACAACACATGGATTTTTCTTTGCTTTAACCACGCATGGGTTAAACTATGCATATGACTGGTTAAGGCACAGAAAAAGCCATGCATTTTTCGGGAGAGGACGTGGTGAGGTAAGAGGGGCTGGGGAAGGGGAAGGGGTGGGTGGATTAAGGGATTGGGGTGGGTGGGGGTTTCTGGACAGGCTATTTTTTGTTTTAAGTGGTGGTTTTTTTAGGGGTGGGGGTTTGGTATTTTTATTATCTAGGGCTTAGGGTGGGGGTGGGGTAGTTTATTTTTAAAGGGGTGGGAGAAGGTTTAAGGAAGGGTGAGAGGAAGGTATTGTACAAGGACAGAAGTTGAGCACTGTTTTCGGTGTCTTTTTTTTTCCAATGCAGTGCATTTCATTGGTTCATAGTATTGTGTGGTAATCAAAGCAGACAATGTGTCTTTTGTTTCTTGAAAGGCTTTCTGTTAATGTTCCTCCCACTCTGAGGTGCAGCCAGCTTTTGGGGGATCGTGTAGGGACCTTGCGATAGATGTTTGTTTCTTAATAAATCATCTGCAATATGTAATCATTTCCAGGAAGCTTTACACTTCAGAGATGGACTGAGGTGGAAGTAGAAGCCTTGACATCATCTGAATCTGCTATTCTGTGCTATGGTGCTCCACATTCAGCAGAGAAGTGGAATGAAATAACTTGATGGTGGACTGCAGAAATTTGCTTTTACTCCAGAATAGCTTCAGGCTACTTTCATATATCCTTTTAAGCATTGCAATGAGTAACCTCGGTTTCTTTTTATTGTAGTGATGTAAAACAGGCTGTTACCATGCTTATTAGTGACTTTTACTAGTCTAGCTAGTACATCTTGAAAGTTTTTCTGATGCATTTGTATGGCAAAGGTCAAAAGTGTGTATGTTCTTTATCCTGCATGAGTTGAGAAGGTGATTAGAAAGCACAGTGATTGTTCCAAGGACAGTTGATGGTACCCTAGAATAAATATTTTGGGACCTGCTTTAACCTGTTAATTTCTGCCTCCATTTTATTTGGTCCTTGTTAGGTAGGTGCATATCAGTGCTGAAGTGAATCTCACTTGGTGGCTTTGCTTTTTCTCTCTTTTTTTTATGAGCAAGGTTGGTGAGACTCATTTTGGGGTCTGCATCATTTACAGTTTATTGCTACCTTTTCAGGCTTGTTTAGTTTGTGTTCCGTTTTGCTATGATTGTGGAGGTTCACCTGTGGTGGCCTAATGGAATAGGTTTGACGTTCTCATCTCTAAACAGTTTGGTACTTTTATTTTCACATATTCTTATTTTTTTAAAACGTCCTGGTATGTTTCTGTAATGTATTTTTGTTTGCATGTTTGTACACTAAATCTAAACATAATGAACTAAAATGCATCAGCTGCAGATAAAGTCAGAGGCATCCTCTTTCATGTTTCGTCAGTAGAGCTTTCAGATTGAATGGTGTGTACTTTGTGAGTCCCATTAGTGGGGAACACTTTGTTGTTGACCGTGATTGGAATGTACATGGGATTTGAAAGTCTTCTTCTCCCAGTGAAAGAGGCTCTTCAATAATGATTGCCATTCCTTTCTGCCCTTAATGCAAACTTCCTAGCCATTGTAACAGAAAGTTTAATTTCTACTGAAGACTCATAGGCAAAGAGTATGCATTTACTTCTGTTATTCTTCCCTTGTAGCATAACAAGCACCAACAAGATGAACAATTTTGCTTACAAAATGACACAACAAAATGTGAGAAAACTACAAGTCTTAGGGCATGGCTGCTCCTGTGACCTCGAGCAACCAGGAACCACTATACTCCATAACATGTGACCTGGTTTCCCTTCAGAAGTCCTCTTTTCTTTATACAGTTGGAACATCACTGTCCACCTTCTATGATTACTCTTGCTTGTTTTCAGAACCTTTGTTCCAGAGAGAAGGTGGAGAAGGCAATTGGTTTTGAAGAGCAAAATAATTTAAAACGTTGTAGCACGTTAAACTTCAGCCAAATTATCATTAAATAAATCTCAAAATAATTAGACCTTAGACCTTTTAGTTCTATTAGTGAGAAAAAGCTTGCCCAGACACCAGATAGAATAATCCTTGCCTCTGTGCTCTTAATAGAATTGAACCTTTTTGTTACAACGTCTAGGAAAGTTTACATTCTGTGTCAAGACGGAGGAGAGGGTTATGTAAATTCAAAAGGTAATCACTGCCAGCGAAGCCACGTCCACTACCAGTTTAAAGTCAAATTTATTGAAGGTAGACTCAGCTTACCAATCAGCCACATTCATTTTGTCTTCCAGTCTACCTCCAAATGCATAAGCCTTGAATGTCATTGCACCTTTGGAAGAATGGGCACCAAAACCAGATGTATCAATGTCCACATTTAGCATCACCCAGCAAAGCCATATAACAATTGTTAGAGAGAAAACTGCCTAACTGGCTTTTATGATAGAGAGTCACCTGACACCCACTGATCAAGCTTCTGCTGTAAGTTCACCAAACATAGCTTATCAGAATCTGTAAAATAGTGGCAAGATACTGACATTGTATTGGATTTAATCCTCTTTGCAATCACAAAGGTTACCCGGTCCGGGTGAAAAATCTGCCTAACAATCCCAAAGCACTCATTCCTGAGACTTGTTTGCAAAAAAATCATACAGAGTAACATCACCAGCTTTGCTGAAAGCTCCTTCCCAGAAAACAACTTGATTGATGGCCAAGACAAGAAAAGGTTGAACACCAAATTCACTTCCCACAAAAGGAATATCTTGTTCTCTGAGGTCTGAGAAACCACATGCATGTTAGCAGCTTGCAAACAAAAGGGTGCCCTCTGGCAAAAACCTTTTGTGACCAGTTGGTGCAACTGTCTCTGAAATGTTGTCAGAATTTTCTATTCCATGGTTGGAATGATTGGTGAATCCTAAGAATCCTAAGAAAGTTGCGGACCTCAGGTGCCATTACTGTAATCATGGCAAACAAGGGACATGCATAGCTGCATTTATAAACCGCTCCCCCCAAGTCCATGAGAAATGCATCCACTGCCCAGGCAACCAGGTCGGGATGTAGATGCTCGGAAGACATTCTACCACCACTGAAATCTCATTGAGCAGGCAGTAGTGTTAAAAGTCCATGCCCGCAAACTGTATCTGCAGACAAATCTCACATCTCATTAAGAGAGTCTTCATAGTGTCTGTTAGATACGTTGTAAGGCATTACAACTAAATGTGTATGACAACAGGTACAATGTCTAGCAAAGATGTTTACAAGGTGACAAGTCGTTTCTAGAATAAGAGCAGATTTAATATAGATGAAATGCAGTTCACATCTGATAGGATATTGACAGAATCAGTAGGTGTTGTTATAAACAGAAGCAAACATTTTTAATTTAAAAATAAAACAACAGTTAAGTGGAATAAAGAACAACAATATACGTTTGAGTCTGCCCCCCACTGCCCATGCAGCAAATGGCACCAGTTTTGGAGGGGAAATCATAGAAGTGACCAGGATTTGATAACTGATTTTATAACAGGAATAACATGCATGGGGAAAGTCACACCTCTTACAGAGATTGTGTGGTTAATTGAATCCTCCAGTGTCTGTCCCCTTTTTCCCTTCTGCCCTTGATTGAATGGGTGTGCCAGGAGTGGGATGTGTGGCTGTCTGAAGGTCTGTCAGGATGGTGTCCCAGCTGATCACTATTGAACATTTACAAAGACTTTGATTGTCTTTGCTGTGTACGACAATATTTTCTGCCTTGGCCCAGGCGATAAAAGATTGTCTCCAGGCCACTAGAGCTGGAGTTTCATGTGACTTCCATCTTCGGATAATGAGGCATTTGGCAATCAGAAAACCAAAGTCTAGGAAACGGGATGCAGCTTTGTGTTTGTTGTCTCGATGATTGATACCCAGGAGACACGCCTCTCTTGTGTGTAGTATAGGGTGCTCTGTGCATGCAGAGAGGTAGGACACAACTCCCTGCCAATATTGATAAAGAGATGGAGAGGCCCATACCATGTGGAGTAAATCTGCGTCAGTCAAGTAGCAACGAGGGCGGACAACATCAGTACGGTTGAAATAACAGTTAATTTTGAACGGAGTGAGGTAGGTCCTGGGATAATATGATATTATTTCTGTCACTGGTCTTATGACCTTGGTGAAACAGCAAGGCACTGGGGAGAGGTTTAAGGGGGTAAGTGTTAAGCTCCAGACATGTAATTTGGTAAGACGAGCTTTATTAAATACCACCAACCCACAGCAGATGCAAACACTTCCAACCCTCACCAACTGTCAAGACTCTCCCCTACCCAGTGACCTCACCTGGAACCTGGATGACATGTAAGTTCCAGGCTATGCCCAACATTCCTAGATAACCACAACACATCCCCTTTACATACATTAAACATATTTCACAGAAACAGAGAAGGAAGAACATTTAAAGAATAAACAGGATAAATAAATAATAACATAATATAACTGTGTGGTGACGACCAACAGTACCCGCAATGCACAAAGGCATATAATATCGTAAGTTACAGATTATCAAGGAACATAATCACTCAACCACAATGGTCTTGAGCGAAGTCTGGAAGGAGCCTTGATGCATGGTGTTGCCTTAGACCCGCTCAAGGAAAGATCTTCTCTTAAGTCAGGGCTTAAGTCAGGGGAATCTACCACCCGGTTTTTCCATTTCACTATTCTAGACATGCTCCACACGTCTCCATTATTAAGTACAACCACATTCTTCCTAACTTCCTTAATGCAGAAAGGACCTTTGAAGCTTGACTTGCCCTTGGTTCTAAACCCAGGATCCTTCAGCAACACCATGTCACCAACCTTCCATTTGACACTGGAAACACCATATTTGTAATCATACCGCAATTTGTACTTACATTGGTAACCCCTTCTACGATCAGACGCTCTACTAAGTTTCTCTTGATCAAGATTCCCTAGATCAAACTTATTCCTAAACCAAGCAGGAGACATTTTGGTACATCCCGATCTACCTCTCATATACTGTATTCAAAAGGGGCGATACCAGTGATACTATTGGGAGTATTACAATATGCCCACCACTGGTCTCTCAAAAGATCCGCCAGGGGAGCTCTGGTTTCAATTGCTTCTTGGACACAGGATTTTACCATTCTGTTCATACGTTCAGCAAGACCATTGGCCTGAGGTAAATACAAGGCGGTTTTCAGGTGCACAACGGCTAAGGAATCCAAAAAGAACTTCATTTCCTGAGAAGTTAACTGTACACCGTTATCAGTGATTAAATGACTAGGTACACCCTCCCGAGAGAATTCTTCCTTTAAAAACTCAATCACAGTTCTAGTGTCCACAGAATTCACACATTTAGTTACCACCCACTTCGAGGTGTAATCCACTATGAGCATGACATAACGCTCATTTGCAGGTAGGAGATGGAAAGGACCCATAAAGTCAAGTCCTAATTTCACCCATGGTTTCTCTGGAACTGCAACTGGGGAAAGTGGAGATTTCACTACAACTTTGTTTTTATCATTGCGTGCACAGGTCAAACAATCCTTCACCACTGCTTCTACATCCCGATCTAAACCTGGCCACCAGTATACTGTTCTTAACCTTGATTTAGTCATATTCCTGCCTAAATGACCCTCATGAGCCAAATTGATAATTTTACTCCTCAGACTAGTAGGAGGTATGGATTTAGTACCACGGAATAATTCACCACCACTTAGAGACAGTTCATCTCTTACATTCCAGTACCCCTTTAAAGAATCGGAAACGTCCTTATATTCTGGCCAACCTTTCACTACAAGCTCTGCAAGATCATGTCTGTCAGAATCCTGAATAGAAGCAGTCTTCCAATCATCTTCACTTACGGCCAACTCCCTCACCCAGTTATCTTCTATCTCATTTTCAGACTCATCATCACCACCAACCGATGTTCGGGACAGGAAATCTGCCACGATATTCTTTGGCCCAGGCACATATTCAACAGTGAAATTATATTCCATTAATCCTTCAACCCACCTTTTTATCCTGGGTGTCAATTCTTCCCCTTTCTTAGAAGAAAATATTTGAACAAGGGGCCTGTGGTCTGTTCTCACTATAAAAGGTAAACCCCACAAATAAAATCTGAAGTGCTTAACTGCCCACATGCACGCGAGTGCTTCTCTTTCTATAACGGAATACTGTTGTTCAGCTCCTTTGAGGGATCGGGACGCAAAGGCAATTACTTTCTCCTCCTGGTTAACCCTTTGGATCAATACCGCTCCCAGTCCCTTAATACTGGCATCCGTGTACAAGAAGGTTTTGGCATGTATATCGAAATGTCCTAAAGTGGGCATCTTCCCAATACAATCTTTCACAAACGTGAAGGCAGCTGTACACTCATCTGTCCAAACAAATTCACACCCTTTCTTTAGGAGAGATCTCAGGGGTTGGGTCACACTCGAAAAATTGGCAATAAACTTAGAATAATACTCTGCTAGACCTAGAAAGGATCTTACCCTATCTCTATCACCGGGTTGAGGTGCCCTTACAATGGAATCAACCAATTCTAACTTGGGCTTGATTCCCTCATTAGATATAGTATGGCCCAAGTAAGTTACCGAAAAGACTCTAAACTTGCACTTCTCCCTCTTCACAGTCAGACCAGAACGGGCCAGCTTACTCAACACCTCTCTAAGAACTTTGTCGTGTTCTTCCACAGTACTGCCATGAACTAAGATATCATCTTGGACCAGAGACTTCCCCTAAAATCTTCTTCATGATTCGTTGGAAACATGCCGCCGCAGAGGCCAACCCAAAGGGCATCCTTAAAAATTGGTAAGCTCCCACTGGGGTCACAAATGATGTGAGATGTCGAGAATCAGGATGCAAAATAATTTGGTGATAGGCTGAGGATAGATCTAACACACTAAACACCTTCGAACCACCCAAACCCGACAATTCTTCAGAAATGTTGGGTAAGGGTTGGCGATCTACCCATATATGCCTGTTGAGGTCTCTAAGGTCCACACACATACGGATCTGCCTCCCCTCGTCTTTAGGTGCCAGAACAACGGGAGCCAACCACTCAGACGATTCTATCTCTTCAATTACACCAGCGCACAGAAGCTTATTCAACTCTGCTCTGAGTGGTTCTAACATCAACTTAGGGACTCTTCTCACCTTGTGCACAGAAGGAACAGCACCTTTCTTCAGGATAATTTTGTGTTCGAAATTAGTTAAACATCCTAATTTGTCACTAAATACTTGAGGGAACTCCTTAAGGATCTCAAGATTATCATTTCCGTCATTCACCACCATAACCTGACACTTAGAGTTGGGGTCTAACTTAATTCCCATGTCACGCTGGTGACGCCAACCTAGCAGGTTATTTCCACGCTTCGCTACATAGACTTTCCCCACAGTGGTTTTGTTCTGAAATTGAATCTTCATGACCTTATACCCAATTACTTCAATCTTAGTGCCACCATAACTAACAGGATTGATATCAGGCTTAATTAAGGAATGAAAGTCCTCCCCAAATATCGCTCGCCAATTTTTGTCCCCCACCATGGTGTAAGGAGATCCTGAGTCTGCTAAAACTGTAATTATTCTGCCATCAAGCTTAATAGCACACTCAGGCATGACAACTGGCCCAGTATCGACAACTTCACCATTGTTCTCAATATGGTTGATATCAGGTTCAATATACAAAATCATCTTGCTAATATTATCAGTTACAGAATCTATGCCACATTTGTCACTATTGCAGACCCTAGCATAGTGGCCTTTTTTTCCACATTTTCTACATAGAGAGTTTCGTGCAAAACAATTTGAGCTGTTCGCTGTGTGTCCAGAGTTGCCACAGCGATAACAACGCTGATGTTTGGCTTCTCTCCTCTTCTCCAGAGTGGGTACAGGTGCTTTGCTGTCGTTGCTGACCTTCGAAACCTTTTCACGAATCTGAGGTGCCTGTACCATGCATAACTTGTCTTCTTCATGGTCATTCATCTCCTTGATCCAATTGCTGGTACTTTCCATTCCTTCCACAATTGCAATAGCTTCTTTCAAATCTGGGTTCTTCGTTAACAACTTTTCTTGAACCCTCTTATTGTTTGTACAGCGGACTAATTGATCACGAATGAGAGAATCCGTGATATCACCAAAGTCACATGTACGTGCTAATGTGCGTAAAGCAGCTACAAAGTTTCCTACACTTTCTGATTTGCCTTGGAATCTTGCAAAAATTTTGTGTCTTTCCAAAACCACATTGAGCTTTGATTCAAAATGTGCAGCTAAAATTGCTACTGACATTTCATAAATATCCCTGGGTTCCCCTTCCGCCCCTCCTACTGGAAGAGTTTCAAGACTATCATAAATGTTCCTGCCCTCAATTCCCAAATTATGCAATAGAACAGCCTGTTTCCTAGCTGGAGAGAATTTCTCCCCCCCAATTGCTACAAGGTAGGAGTCAAAAAGGTTCTTCCAACGTTTCCAAGGAAGAATAGAGTCCCCTTTGTCTGATAAAAAGGGGGGCGGTTGAGACATTGTGGGAGTAGCCATAATGAGCACACCAAATAATTGGTAAAAAAATAATGAGTTTGGAATTTAAGCCTTCGAACAGGTGAAGGTACAGGCAATACAAGTAAATGGACACCAGTAGAGGTAAAGGTGCGCTTTCTAGAGCATTTAAATGTATTCACTGCAATCTGAAAAGCTTAAGATAAACGGCAACCCTGTACTCCAAAGTAGTAACGGCCACAAGGCAAAATGAAAACAAACGTCTTACAGTTTGAAGCACTTAGACTTCACATTGAACATTCCGTAATTGAACCATAACGGGTAAAGAACAAAAATACAGTGTGCAGTCTAGTGTTCAGCAGAAATGGACTTGAGCGAAACTTCACACCGAAATCCCGTAATTGACCATAACCGGCATGGAAACACCATGCAAACTGCGGTCTAGTGTTCTGTACTCACACGCGCGTCATATTTCAAGAGCAAGGAGACGCGTTGCTATGGTTGCGCGTGCAGCTCCTCGTGAACAGGAAGAATTGTTGAAAGACGCACTTTCGCGCACAGTGAAAACTCTCCGCGTGCGGAGAGAAACCGTTGAAAGGCTCGTGCTGAGAGGTAACAGGGAGCCGAAAATAGGTGGAAAAAGGAAAAAAAAAAATATATAATACCAACGATGACTTTGGAGATAGCGCTGCTCGTCTCCCGCTGCGTTGGAGGTTCCGATTTCCAACACCTCACCGCATAAGGCTCCAACGTGTCAATCACCACCAGGAAGCCGCCATCCAATTACATCTGCTGCAAGTGTAAGAGGAGCAGGGTCAGTGCTGTCAGGATTTTACTGTCTTCAGGATCAGGATCTCCAAGCCGGGCACCCTCGATCAGCCGATCTCGAACAGAGCAGAAAAGCAGATGCCAACAGGAAGAAGATGCGTGGGTTCCGAGTTGGTGGTGACTCCTAGTCGCCAGTGTTAAGCTCCAGACATGTAATTTGGTAAGACGAGCTTTATTAAATACCACCAACCCACAGCAGATGCAAACACTTCCAACCCTCACCAACTGTCAAGACTCTCCCCTACCCAGTGACCTCACCTGGAACCTGGATGACATGTAAGTTCCAGGCTATGCCCAACATTCCTAGATAACCACAACAGTAAGACTGTGAATTCAAACATCTTACCTGCCACAGAGCTGAGGTGAGGTCTGAATACAGACAGTTTTGTAGGCATCTTTCAAGTCCTTGATGACCATTCAGTGATTCTACTCATATATCCCCTTCATCTTCAAATGCCTGTTATTTAACCAGCCAGTGAACTCCTTGAGATTGAGTACAGGCTAAACACCTTTATCTTTTTTGTACTGAGAAGATACTGCCCGGAAAGCCCTTGCGGTGTAGAGAAGATATCATGATAGTCTCTTTGGCTTCCAACTTTTTGATTTCTGTGGTTGCCACTGACTTCTGGTCCTCTAAGAAGACCAGAGGCTGGGGTCGACATTGTTGCTTAGAACTCTAAGACAATCATGGTGTGAAGAACCCAAGCATCCTGTGTGAGAGTCCTCCAAGCCAGAAGAACTCTTCTGTCTCCCTAATTTTAGATAGGAAGAAGGGATAACTCCTACCTGTAACCGTACGTTAGTTGTTGCTTGCTCCTCTTAACCTTGACCTGTGCCTCGGTCTCCCCTTGGGGAGAAGAAAGCTGTAAACTTTGCTTGGTCCTGGAATTGAGTGGATTTTCAGACTACAGGCCTATTTGGAAGCCTTGAGCAAACTAGTGGTTGGCTGAGTGTCCTCTTTGTCTACCGGCTTAGGCAACAACTTTTGGGGCAACAACCTTTGTGGCCAGTTGGGTTTTGGCTATGGAACCAACAGCTGTGGTAAACCTATGCAGTTCATTCAAAAACAACTCCCCAAAGAGGCCTCTATCTACAATAGTATTGCCCTCCGTGGTTGCCACATCCTGTAGCTTAGAGTCTATTTTAATCAGTAGAGAGCACCAGTGCTTGATCAAGAGTGCACAGTTGGTGCACCATGGTAGCTGTGGAGATGAGATCTCCAGTCACCTTGGCCTCCTCAGCCAAATCAAGTATCTCTATGAAAAGGCCTCACACATCAAGCAACTTATCCTGACAGGCCCACGAGGACTTGTTGATCCCTTTCTTGAGGTCCATTATAAACTTGGAAAGAAAGAGGGCCTTGACATCAATCTCAGATGATTGCCACCATCCCGTCCGAGTAAAGGTGCAGACATTCAGCTTTTAGTTGGCCCTGACCTCCTTATCAAGAGATTTTCATAATCTATGTGACACATTTTGGGCGATGTTTACTAAGGGAGACCACTCCAAAGACGTTGGGTGGCACAGATGTTCATTATCCAACATATTCAAATCCCTTGGAGGATTATGAGCTGGGTTTGAAATTTTCACATGCTTACAGGGCGCAGATATGCACCTAGCGTGACTGGAGCCAGGTTCCACATCTGGACCCGCCCCACCTGACTTTGTGTCAAACCCTTGCTCCCCATCTCCTGGAGGGGTGAGACCCCTATTATACTCTGAAATAGATAGTAAACGACCAACAGGGAGGACATTCCCTGAGAAAAGCATGTCAAATGGAGATAGAGGAGCAGTCCTCACTGCTTGCATCTTCATGATGGAAGGTTATGGTTGTGGTGAGAGGAGCGGCAAATAATTTTTACAGCATCCACTTTGCTTTCACAGCTGTACTGGCCACTGATCTGATGGATGCATTATATACCACTTACGAATGGGTGGCAGAGAGGCCTAACCGTGACTGCAATTTAGCAACCCAAAGTGGCCAGCTTCCATGTGCCTGGGTAAAAGTTATGCTGTGCTGGAGGCATCAAATGTCCAGCTGTGCCTAATATTCACTTGTTGTTGCTGGATTCAATGTTACAGAGCAGTCATGGAACAGGGTTCTCATGGTGGACTGCTCACTCATTTGTTCCACAGTACAATATTACACCCTCAAAACTCAGTTCATTCAAAATCAATGGTATTGACTTCAGCGTCTGAAACATATATAATACTTCTGAACTATTGTCCCGTGAACATTCACAGTAGTCAACTGATCGATACGCATTTATGGCAGTATGTTTAAATTCTGCATGGTTGTATCTCATTACCAAAAGTGGTAGAATCCATCAGAACGATGCTGTTATCAGACATTATGATCTATTTTTACTTTTGACCTTAGCATATTAAGGTTTTACAAATATATTTTGCCATCAAATAACTGCATATTGATGTTTATTTTCACTTTAGATTTATTGTTGAGTCTGTGAACTACAACCATAATTTTTATGTGATAATGTGAAGCAAGTAACAGATGCATTTAATTTTTGGGAAAGAGTGTTGCCATGGGCATGTGTTATAAGTAATAAAATGTCACCATACGTGTTTTGCATGTTACCTCAGAGTTCTGTGAATTTATAAAGATTTTGGCCTTCAGTCTCATCCTCTGCGTGGTTGTGGAACGTCTTGGTGATTTAGTGACAATATGAAGTTGGGATTATTTATGACTGAGGTGCTCCACCCAGAGCAGATGGTATCAAGTGGAGGATTTAACCATGAATAAGCCATTTTTCCTTATCACTCTGAATTGTGCCTTTTAACCTCCGAGCAAGAGATATTGTCAAAATGAAAATAGGACAGACGTAACATATATACTTGCCTTTCTTTTGCCACAAATATGATTCATCATGATGTCATGAAGCATACATCCAGTAGACAACAGGGGCTGCTCCTTCGCTATGGCCGCTGATAGGCACTACTCAGACGGGAGACTCCCGATTTTGTAAGGCAAAAATGCCTCCATTTTGGCTATCTTACACTTGAAACTGCTTCTCCTTCTGTAGAAGCCAGTGTGTGAAATACATTCTCGTAATTATATATTTTAAATCTCCCACTTTCCTCTCATAAAAATGTTGGCATGTATAATGAAAGAAGTAATTATATGGTTAAAAAACGAGAGCAGCCTATGTGAAAAAGTATGTCAGGGTAGATAGAAGCTTCTCTTGGGATAATCAGCCACCTGTAGTTGGCCTGGTGGCTGCATAGCGCCTTGTTCGTTTGATCCCCACGGAAACCTTTCATAAATTAGGACGGCAGGAAGGCAGAGTCAAACAACTTTTTAGATCCCAGTGGGTTTCGCCAATCCCTCTGTCCCTTTGAATATCTTTAAACCACTGTATTTCCCTCGTGTGCTACATCGAATTACTTCTTCCCGTGTTGTGAACAGTTTCATCCCTGCTTGTTGGAAAACCACCCGGGGTTGAACAGGGCGCATGGGCGTTAGAATCTGTAATGCAGCGGCATCCCAAAAGGCATGTGTTGATTCATTGCTCTCCAACGTTGAACCTTCAGAAATTGCACGCGCAGTTAATAGCATTTCACTTAAACAACAGTTTAAACATATGCCTAAAGGCAGGCAAGTAAATGGAAAAAAACCTCCCGTGACTAAGTGCAAGCTACATATCCGGTCCCATTAATGGAAACTATGTAATTGGACATTTTATTGAATTATGTCACATCTAATTATATCTTTTAATTCACAATCAGGGCTCAAATTAGCAGACATAATCTTTTGGTTTTTTTTTCTAGTGGTTATTTGCATAAAAACATCTGCAATTAAAGTGTACAGTCTCTGCCGCACGTTGTGATTTATTGTTCTTTATTTTCTGGAGCTGTGAACCTAGTCCTGAGGCTCGTGTTAAGGAACTGTGATTCATCTGAAGTCGCTTAGTTTTACTTGTTAGATTTTGGTCTCTGTCACTTACAATAAATGTCCTACGACTTATAGGTGCTTATTTCTGTGTGTCGCGGCTCGTGTCAAGTGGCTGCTTGTCGCTGCATATTTTTGCATCCTAGGAAAATGAAAACATCCATAAAGATTTGCCGAATGGGCAGTGAACACGTTGTCAGTGTTACGGAAATGTATTTAACAGGTAAATGGTGGCCAATGTCTTGATGCAAGCTTTGGATAGTCATTAGAAAACAGGTTAAACTGAGTATACCATTGGCCCACCCTTTGTAGCTTGGCCTCAGTTACAAGACAAATCAATTTTTACAGAAAATCTTAGACCTTTAAGTTCTGAGCCCCACGCTTATAAGCCTTCATAGCTTTTTTTTTCCCCACGAAAGACACTCGGGCCAGATTTGCTTCGTTTTTCCCCACATGTTGTGAATTGTAAAGGTTCTGAGGCAGAGCTGAGAATATGGCCAAATGTGGTGGAAATCACGTTTTTTTTCCAAACATTATCCAAAGCTGTGCTGTGATAAGATTGCACTTTTTCTGCCTTCAGGAACAGATAGCAGAGAGGAAAAAAATGTGTTTTCACTGTTGTTTTTTATATTTTTCTAGTGTTGGTCAGTGTTTCCTATTTTTAAGTTTATACCTACTTGCAATTTGTGGAGGGAACCCATCCAAAACCCATGGGTGATCCCTAAAAGCTTTATGTTTGTGTAAACTAGACAAAGGGCCTGATTTAGAGTTTGGCAGAGGTGTTAGTCCGTCACAACGGTAACGAATATCCTATGCGCTGAAATATAAATCCCATAGGATATAATGGGAGGTATATGTCAGCGGGTGGGATATGACAGAATAACTCCTCTGCCAAACTCTAAATCAGGCCCACAGTCTAGCAAGGGGCTGATTTGCGTAGATCGATCAAGCTTTTCCAGAGGAAAGTAATCGAGAATAAAAAAATAGTCAGTGTGGAAAAAAGAGAAACAGATGGCAAGGTTTTCATCGGAAACTTGTTTTTTGTTACTGATGGTCAATCTACGAAAGTAATATAATGTTACACTGTGAGAAAATTACCATTTTTAAATGGTTACCACCAGTTTTGCTGAAATGCATTGCTGGATGTTAGCCTCTTCACACTGGGGACCTGCTTTCCTTAGCTAAGTGTGTGTGCTCTGTCCCCTAAAATATGTAAAGAGTGGCTAATCCCTGATAGCCATCGTTAACTCTCCTGTAAGGCCATACTATACAGGGACAAGAAAAGCTGCAAGACACCTTTTTCATTGAGTAATCAGTGACCTGTTGTGAGAAATTGATTTTTGGTTGAGGGGTGTGAGACTCCTTCTCAAACAGAGACCACAATCCCAGTCAAGGTGTACCACAAAAGTCATTAAATTCTGGTAGCTTGGCACAAAAGTAGTCACACAAACAGTAATAAAGTGAAAACGTTACACAAAAATTCCACACCAATTTGGAAAAATACCAGGGGCGGCTCCCCCGCGGTGGCGGAAGGGCACCGCCCCCCTCGCTGAGCAAGCAGATGTAAAATAAAATGATATGCTTTATTTTCCATTATTTGTCATCTGATGGCTGAGCCAGCAGGTGCAGGGAGGGGCGGGCTGGGCCACAGAGATGTGGGAGGGGGGAAGAGGGTAGAGTGCACTAAGTGCACTTGTGTGTTTGGCCTGCCGTCTGAGGCCGGCCAAACACACATGCACACTTAGGTTTCTCCAACCCGGCTGTATAGACAGCCAGGCTAGAGAAACAGTACAGACCCCAGGGTTGTGTCTGAGCAGAGGCGACTGCTGCTCAGATCACTCCTGATGCTGCTTACATGCTATGTTTAGCATGTAAGGCAACACCAGAATTGCTGGGGAGCCTGTGCTGGTGTCCCAGTGAATCCTGGGACACCACCAGAGCAGCGAGGGGCAGCAGACAACGGAGAGGGCGGTGGGAGGTAAGTGTTTACTTTTTAAAAAATGGTTCCTCCATCGTCATCCCCCCATTCCCTTGACATATGTGGCGGCTGCTGCTGAAACATAAAGTACATTTTAATAAATTAATTGACACCAAATTGTCAAAAATCTAATCAGTAGAACCAGAGTTATGAAATGTAAAAGTTTTTAATAAAAACTAATATGAGATAACACAAAGCAGCAGATCCGCTAGAGGGACTAGTGAAGACCAAAAACAGTGGGGTATGCAGCTGAGAACTGCACACTGAAAAATATCGAAGTGCTCATAGAGGAAGTAGAATCTATGCTAAATGGGGTTAAGAGTAAAAAGTGCCTATGTGGGGCCAAAATATAGAATTGGGTTTCTAGTTGGCAGTGGCTTGCACCCTGTCCAAGTAGGGACCCTCACTCTAGTCAGGTTAAGGGAGTCGCACAGCTAACATAACATCTCTCTCTCTCTCTCTCTCTCTCTCTCTCTCTCTCTCTCTCTCTCTCTCTCTCTCTCCCTCTCTCCCTCTCTCCCTCTCTCCCTCTCTCCCTCTCTCCCTCTCTCCCTCTCTCCCTCTCTCCCTCTCTCCCTCTCTCCCTCCCTCCCTCCCTCCCTCCCCCCCTCCCCCCCCAAACTGCCCCCCACACCCACCACCTGTTTAGGAAAAATAGCCAATATTTTTCTGAATAAAACAAGACCCAAACACCAAAAATCCAACATATACAATTAAAAATACACATTTTCAAAAATTAAATGGAGTATAGTGCTTAGAAACAAATAGATCGAACTTGGGCTATCACAGCAGCGTTGCACTGAGTCGGGGAGGTGAGGCGCTGCTGGAGCCAGTGTGTCATTGGTTCCTTACTGTCACTGGGGAGGTGAGGCATCAGTTCCTTACTGCTAGGCAGGGGAGATGAGGCATAGGTTCCTTTCGGGTGCAGAGGAGGTGATATGGCATTGAAAGCGAGGTGTCAGTTCCTTACTACAACACGGGGTCGATGAATCCAGCAGGTCAAGGTGCGAGTTGTTGACTTTGCGGTGTCGCAATCACACCACGGGCCACAGATGCTTCGGTGGAGTCGGGTGGCGTGAATGTCAGTAACACAGCACTCTGGATTCTTGCGTTGGCAGAACTTCAGAGGTGCTCCTGCGGCATCGGGCATGCATTATAGGTCACAGTCGTTGCACTCAGTGGGGACCATTGCTTCTTTGCAGGTAGCAGCGTGGGGTCAGAGAGCGGCTCTGGTTCCGAAGTCATGCTAGAAAGCGATGCAATAGTTTCTTCCTTATTGCACCAGAACTCACTCTCAAGGGCAGAGGAACTGGATTTGGCACTGCTTGGCAAGTCAGGTCTCTCAGCAAGAGAGCCCACTCGCTGGCAGGTGAAGTCTTTGATG
This sequence comes from Pleurodeles waltl, assembly GCF_031143425.1. Classification (NCBI taxonomy): domain Eukaryota; kingdom Metazoa; phylum Chordata; class Amphibia; order Caudata; family Salamandridae; genus Pleurodeles; species Pleurodeles waltl. The sequence goes on from NC_090447.1 coordinate 570,888,903, forward strand.
TCCCTGAGACTTCGTAACAGGAGGCAAGCTCAGTCCGAGCCCTTGGAGAACCTTTGGAAGCAGGCTGTAGAAAGCAAAGTCCAGTCCTTTCACTCCCAGGACAGAAGCAGCAGGCCAGCACAACAAAGCAACAGTCAGAGTGGCAGTCCCTCCTACAGAATCCAGCTCATCTTCCTGATAGAATTTCCTCAGTCCAGAAGGATTCTAACTGTGTGGTGTCAGAGATCCAGTACTTATACCCATTTCTGTCTTTGAAGTAGGCAAACTTCAAAGAGAAGTTCGTGTAGTGCACAAGACCCAGAAGTGCAACCCCCCCAGGATATAGAGTTTAGGAGCGGTGGTTATTTGTGCATCTCTGAATTTGTGGGTTCCCGTACTAGTGTATGATTGTGAATGTATTTATCAAAATGTCATCAAAATGGAAAGGCACAAATGCAGCAAAATTCAATAGGTAATAACAAAGGTCCTTCTATTCTATGCTTCCACAAGTCACCTGGTTAAAAATGGTACCTCGCTTGTGTGGGTAGACCTGGTGTCCACGTCACGAAACGGCCCGAAATGCAACATGGATGCATCACATTTTTTCACCGACAACTGACCCTCTTTTTCCAATGTAGGTAGCTCTAAATTCTAAACCCTAACTCAGGTGCCACCTATGGAATCCTAGCTAGCCTATACATTTTTTTAAAACTAGATGTCGAGGGGTATCCATGGTGGATGACTTGTGTGGGTCTTACCAGTTTTTTGTTTACCCAGAATCCCTTGCACACCTCAAACTTTGACTAAAAAACACATTTTCCTCAATTTCTGTTACAGAAAGTACTAGAATCTGGGGGAACCACAAATTTCTATCCACCCAGCATTCCCCCAGAAATGGTACCTCACTTGTGTGTGTAGACCTAGAGCCCGCAACAGAAAAGTCCAAAACACAACGTGTATGCAGCACATTTTCCACTGAAAACTGACACTCTTTTTCCGATGTTGGTAGCTCTAGATTTGGGACTCTATCTCAGCTGGCACCTAGGGAAACGTAGGCAACCTTTATATTTTTGAAAACTAGACACCTAGGGGGATCCAGGGTGTGCTACCTTGTGTGTGTCTGACAAGTGTTTTTTTATTTTATTTACCCAGAATCCCTTGCAAACTTTAACTAAAAAAACACATTTTCCTCATATTTCTGGAATCTGGAGGAAGTCACAAATGTCCTTCCACCGAGCATTCCCCAAAGTCTCTTGATAAAAATGATACCTCACTTGTGTGGGTAGGCCTAGTTCCCACAAGGACACATCATGTTTTTCTACTCAAAACTGACCATGTTCTTCTGATGTGGGTATCTCTAGATTTTGGACCCTAGCTCAGCCAGCACCTTTTCATAACTTGACACCTAGAGAGGAATCCACAATGGCGTGAATTGCGTGGATCCCATTAGGTTTTCCTACCCACAATGTCCTGCAAACCTCAGACTTCTCCAAAAATCAGCTATTTTCCGTATATTTCCTGTTGATCTTGGATGGATCCGTTCCTGTCGTTGGCACTAGGCCCATTCACACAAGTGGGGCAAAGTTTTTATCGACACAGGTGGGGCAATGCAGGTTGTTTGGAATTTTGTGGGTTCCTGCAGATTCCAGAAATTTCCATCACAGAAATGTAGGAAAAATGTGTGACTTAAGGGAAAGTTGGAGGTTTGCAGGGCATTGTGGGTAACAAAATAGTGTGGGGTGCATGTAACGCACATCACCCTAGACTCCCTCAGATGTCTAGATTTCAGAAGTTCACGGGTCATGTGGGTTTTCCAGGCGGCAACCTACCCAAGCACAAAAAGTTCAGCCGTTCACTATTGCAAGTGGAACGATATATGAAGTTAGCCAAAAGAACAATCCTTGGTGCCTAGTGGGCTTTCTGCCCCACCAGGCGTCAAATCGGGGGTTATGACATCATCTGTCCTGCAAGGGGATTTCCAGTGCTGTGTGTGCGGACAGCCGGAAGCAGTCTGACGCACACGAGCACCATGGCATCGGACAGCTCCTGACCGTCAGACACGTCAAAGCAGTTAATTACACCCTTATTTTACAGGTAATGGAACATTCATGTTGTTTTATGTCTTTCTCAGCTATAGTTGGTAAAGGTGATTTGGGATATTACTCTGTAACTTAATACCCAATAGGCAGTGTTTGAGCAGGTGTGCACATGCATCAAATGACATGCTACATATAACTTTGTGTCATACTTCACTTTCTGTTCAACAGTGTTCTCTTACCCTTAAAGGAAGTTTGCTCATCCCCGTGATGTTTCATTGTATTGTAAATCTGGGAAAGTTCAAAGTCTCAAAGTTCAAAAGTCTCAGTGTCATTCAATGTTCCTATGAGTAAGAGGCATCCGTGTGAAATCAATGGATACCATGATCAGCAGTACAAAGAGACCACTGGTATCCATAACCATTTCTTGGTGGCCTTGAAGAGGTGTCAGACATTGTTGTCTCAATGAATTTCAAAAGAGACCTTCAAGATGATCAATCTCTTGTACCTTATATCTTGCCTCAGAGATCACCAGTACTTGAGGCAAAAAGTTACTCTAGAATGCAGACCAGGTGCTCTAGAACTGAGGTTCTCGTGAGGTCTTTCAGTAAGAACTGCAGGTGATGAAGTTGATGTTGGCCCTGGTCCTCATTTTTGCTTTAGTTAGGGTCACCTTCTTGGTGTGAGAGCAATGTATCCAGGAGGTCAGCCCCTCACAATTCACAGTGCACCCAGACCCAATCTCCTACTTTGAGATCATGTTCAGCTGGTGTTGAGTTAGGAAAGGCCTGCAGCACCTGACAATGAAGGTAACTCAGTGTGACTGTCAAAACAACTCAGATACTGACAGCAGAACAATGGACATGTGTATAGGCCAGAGAAACAGTATTTCCGTTGGTGCTCAGTTTTGCCTCTCTGTCATGGGTGCTTCTCCTAACCAGTGAAGCAGGTCATAGTGCAACAATCCAGAACAGCTCAGCAGATGCACAAATCTTTCCAATTTCAGTTTTAGTACACCAGCCCTTCAATCTACTGTGCCTTCTGCTGTAGAATGGTAGGCACAGCGCAACATTGCATTTTCCCCCAGAACTGTGCAAAAGAAACTTGATCACTATGGAAACCAACGTTGATCCATTGTCAGAACTCAAGAAATCAAACATTTGGCCGGGGTCATAGTTCACTGTTCTTTTCCATAGTATGTCTCTAGTTCATTGTAATTGTTGCAGAAATGTGGAACCAAAGCCTTATATAGGGAAATCCTGATCCAATGGCGTTAAGCCATACTTTAATGTTAACAGCTCACTATATTATGGGGTAAATCAATCAATTCTCCCCCTTCTCTTTGCACACACCTGATCCCACAGGCTATTTTACTACCTGTGAGGTGTGACTCATAGTAAAAGCAGTAGAATCATAAAGCATGTAACATAAACATCATTGTTAATGGGACAATTCCTTTCAACTAAATGTGGACAGGACAGTAATAATAAGTTCTCATTCACACATCATTTATCAAGGGCACTATCATTATCATTGCAAACCATACTTATACTGCCTTGGAAACTAGTAACTCAACTAGGTGAGGCTGGAGTGGTGCTAGGAGGAATATGCATCTGAATCACTTTTAAATCAAGAAAAGAAAACCAAGTCTAGGTCTGTGGGGGAAAGGCTCCTTCCTCTGTCCACAATCGCATCACTTTTAAGGGGAAAAGGTGTACTGAAACGTGACTTAAACTAGTACACAGAAATAAAACACAAACAATTTCACCAAACAAATAGTAACCACTAGGGTCAGGAAAAAACAAATGTTACCCGTGTATACAGCAAGAATTGTTGGAACACAGGATTGCGTCCCATTATTCGTCTTTAACACACAGAATAGTTGCATCAAGGCTAGAGGGGATGGGGCATGACAGGCATCACCAGTGTCAGATGCCACTTCCTCCATCTTAAACAGATGTGATGCTGTGAAATGCAAATGTTCCTTTAAGCAAGATACGGGTGGGGTAGGGGGCATATATCAGTCTTTACTCTGTGCACAGGGTCTGTAATTGTCATGTGGTTATACTCTTGCATAGTCCGAAAACACAAAACAGGAGGCATAAGGGGGTAATTCATATTTGGCACCTTTATCATCAGAAGCAGATTACTAATAGCTGTGCTGTAGCACTACACTGCTCATCTAGAGGTAGGAACAACTCTATTCATTAATTTCTCAAATAATATATAGTCCCTGAATTCTGTGCCTAGTATCACAAGTGCCACACTTCATTACATGTACACCTTTCCCAAACCTCAAACCTCGGCAGTACAAGTACTGCAAGGGTGCTGATGCCAACAACACATGCACATATATTCAGTGTCATTGACACATTAGGGCATTCTATGTTGCAAGGGACAAGAAAATAGAGAATCGGTAGAGAGAGAGAAAAAATAATATTCTAATCTAGATATGTTCATTGCTCAAAGCCAGTATAGAAAGTATATAGTTGCAATCTACTGACACAGGAAGGCAATCAATGTCACTGTACTTTATATATTAAGATGTACCCTAAAAACTCTCATAAACAATGAAAACAACATAAACGGAACTCAGACAGACATTTGCAAAAAACACATCCTCTCGCCAATATTCTGAAACCTAGGAAAAACATGGAAAAATACTTGTGCACAAGCCAATTATATTAGTCATATATATATAAATATATATATATATATATATATTGGTTGTTAAACCTTTATATGATATAAGTACAAACTCCACATGTGCATTAACAACAAATAGTGAAAGCAGCCAGAAAATCCACAGGTTACAGGCAGTGCTATGTTAAAAGTACAGCCAATCGTACCCTAGCTGATTCTACTGCATTCCACACACTCATGTGATATTCATGCTAATCAAGTGCTAACTTTTATCACAATAGTCAAATTCATCAATCGAATAACTTCAGCCTTCCTGGGCATACTTAATCTCATGTGTCTTTGATCGCTATTTACTTCACTACTCCTTAATTAATGGATATAGAAAAAGGACATCAAAATACACAAGTTAGAAACAGCATCATCCAATCGCCATCAGTAAAATGATTATAAGCACTTATTAACAATCTCAATGTGAGGTTAAAAATATTAAATGTTCATTAGACATCCAAATACACATAAACTTGAAACTACATAAATACAATTACACCCTTATAGGCTGTTGTTTAGCCATCACCCAATATTTCCTTTTTCTCTTGATTAACTGCATGACTAAACAAACTTTCTATTTCAAGAAATCCAACTGTCATTCCCCAGAGATTAAATTACTTCACTCAGTCATCAATGGCATCATTTGCATCTTTTCTTTGTCCTATCCTGCCTGACGATTCTGCCTCTGTGGAATACACATGCACACATGTTAAAACCATATTAAAACTACATAATCAAACGTTTTGTACAAACTAGAAATAGAAACTTAGCGAACATCCATTCTCAAACTTGTTCATAGGTGACCGTACAGTTCTTCATCTGTGTTCACCCTGAACGGCTCTTTTGTGTCTAACTCTGATATATGTCTAAACTCCAACCTCTCTACATCTCTCTCCCTGTCACCCCCTCTCTGGTACACAATCCATTGCACTGTATAGCAGGACTTTATGATCACCACCATGCATCTTATGGAAATGACATGCAACTGGGTAGGTACCATCATTATTTTTTAATGCTCTTGAATGTTGAAGTACCCGCTTATGCACTGGTAGGATCGTACTACCTACATACATCTTGGGGCAAGGGCACAACAGCACATACACTGCATATTCAGTCTTGTAGTTCAAGGATTTACCTATCCTCATTTTTTTTCCTAGAGATGTCTGAATCTCTACCATGTTTTTTACATTCTCACAAGCTTTGCATCTTTGGTATTTATGAAAACCCAATACGGGCCTAAGCCATATTTGCTTCTTATCTGTCACTTAACTTCTTACTAAACAATCCCTCTTAGATCTGTCTCGCCTAAAAGTGATCTGTGGTTGACTTGCCATTGTTTCTCCTGTTATTGTGTCTCTCTTGAGTAAATGCCAGTGCTTGACTAGTGCTTCCTTACTTGTATGTGTCTTACATTATACGTGGTAAATCTCACCATATTCTCTTCCTCAGTTTCATTACTTATTCTTTCATTGCTAGATTAAAAAAGGATTGCTTCCCTCTTCACCATAGAAACTCTAGATTCAGCTATGGACAAAGTGATTTCTGGATACCCTTGCGCTCGTAGTTTAAATGTCATATCTGTCTGCGTCTCCTCAAATCAGACTAGGTGCTGCTTATCTGTTTTGCCCTTAATAATTCGCCATATAAATTGCTTTGCTTCAGGATTACAGGATGAAAACTTTGAGCATGTAATGTGCTATTCCCTGCTGTAGGGTTCCTAAACACTGTCGTAACTAATCTAGATTGTCACACCTCTGTTCTAATATCTAGAATGTCCAGCTGAGTTTTACTCACATTGCTTGTAAAATGCAAGTTTAACTTGTGATGTTTCATCTTCCCACCATAGAACAAATGAGCCATCAATAAATCTCATTCAAAGTAAGATTTTACATGCCTATTTGTCCATCTCTGCACTGTGAAAGACACAGGATTTTTTTTATTTTTTAAACTGAACCAGCGCAGGCTTGTTTCTAAGAAGCTCCTTGGTGGACCATGTCCTAGGGGCATTGACATTTTGAATGCAGGGGAGTGGGGGCGCCCACCACCCCGCAGCCCGGGGTCCCACCACCTCCTTGGGGCTAGTTTATAATGTGTGCGGAGGGGTCCCCGGCCCCCATGCACCCCCAGAAACCACCACCTTCCCGGGGCTTTAAAGAAATACAGTACGCAGCCCTTGGGACCACTACCTCCTTGGGGCTTCTAATTAAATGAATGTGGTGTGCCTCCCAGCCCCTTCGTGGTCCAGGGACCACCACCTCCACAGGGCTTTAAACAAATACAATGTTGGGGGTGAGCAGCACATCTCTTCCCCCTGCCCTGACGCCCCAGGGGCCACCACCTCTCTGGGGCTAAAATAAAGAATGAAGGTGGTCTGTTACCGACCCCGGCGTGCCTTCAACCACCACATTGGAGGGGTACCACATGTTTCCCCTCGTGGAGTCAATAATGGCCGTCGGGACCGCCACCCCCCAGGGCCGACTCCTGCTGTGTCCTGGGATGCATACCCCCAGGGCATAATTGTTTGCTCTCACTTGGCAGGAGCTATGACTGCCCCCATCAAGTGAGAGCAAACACTTCACTTTCTGCAAGTGAGAGCTGTCAAACAGCTCTCACTTGCAGAAAGCTAAGTTTTTATTTTTTTCCTGCACACAAATATGCATGCAGAGAAACAGATGGAAATATTGCTCCCACAAGCAGGGAGCTGCTATTTAAAACAGCTCGCTGCTTGTGGGAGCAGTGCCAGCTCCTGCAGGACGTGGGGAGGCAGCTAGGACTCTGGGAGCCTTCAGGACCCGCAGTCCTGTCACTCTCTCTCTCTCTCTCTCTTCTATCCCAAAAAGGAATGGCAGAGAAAGAGAGATTGTTATTGCAATTGTCTCTCCATACAGTGACTTCAACGAGCCAGACTAGCAAGATGTTTGATAAGAATGTTATAGTTCCCTTTGGATGCAGAGTGGAACAAAGTCACTTCTGGCCTATTGGTCACAGTCTTGTGTTGTCACTCAGTAGGCAGAAGGTTCAAATCCTAGTATTGCTTGGTAGTGTGTCTGTTTATTTTCTAGCGTTATCACTGTTAAACATTCATAGTGTTGGAACTTTGAAGTCTTTTTATCCTCCAAATCTGTGGGTTGAATGTCATAGCTAAGTCTGGACACTGCACAGTAATGAGTCACCTCTGGCCTAGTGGGTTAGGTCTCAAACGTGCACACTAAAGGTTAAGGGTTCTAGTCTACGTGAGTCTGTGGTCATTTCCTGTTTTAGATTCTTTGCAACTATAAATATTTAAGTTACATACTGAATGGTGATCTCACTGTTTTTAATAGACAAAAACATTTTTCTTTTCAATTTGTCCAGAAATAACTCTTTCTAAGTATATAGTTTATAAAAGCCTAAATCGCTGCCCGTTCCACAATCTCTTATGTTCTCTCTCTCTCCCTCTCAGGGTTGGGTGGTTAGGGGGATGGCAGCAGGCTAGGCCTTGTGGTCAATCCCAACATGCACAGCCGAAGGCAGTGCATGGCAGAACCCTGTGGCCAACTGCCACCGTGTGCAGCAGTGGTTAAATTAACGTATAGTAATGAAAGCTACTATACGCAAAACAAAATTGAAATTCACTGAAAAAACAAAGGTCACAACCGTTATTGTTAGCAAGTAGAATTTAAAAAAATATTGAAATTCACTTAAAAAACAAAGATTGCAGGGACGTTATAGTTAGGCTTACATTTTAAACATATAAAACCATAGAAATTTACCTGTTAGAGTTACCTCAAAAAACTGTAACTCGTGCCCTAAGGTAACTGTAAGCTGTGCCCTCCCAATCCACTGCTAATTACCCCACAAATTACGGCACTCATGACATCTTTGCTAACATCATTGATAATACCAATGTAATATTTGCAGTAAAATTTTGGACAAAAGAACTGTGCATGATGGGGGCGCGAGTCATAGTTACCTTAAGGCACAAGTTATAGTTACTTGAGATAGCTCCGACTATAACAGGTGAATTTCATTGGTTTTATATGTTTACAATTGTAGTGAATCCTAGTTTGTTAAATGGGATACAGGAGTTAGCTTAGTCTTTGGCTTGCAGACTTGTGCCCCCCGTCGTACAGTGGCTTTTACCCTACTTAGCTTGCTCTGTTTTAGCGAATTCATTTAATTAAGTCTTTTAAGATGGCTGCCCTGTTTTATGTTAGGCCCATGTTTTAGTTTGCGTTATCAGTGTCACCGCGCTAAGGCGTCAAGATCAAGCGACAAAGATAAACACACTGTAAGTGTTCACTTTAGGTACTTTTCCTCTTCATGCTTTAGAGGGAATTGTTTATATTAATTACCGTCCCAAGCACACCTTGTTATCTATTGTTTGGGAACAAACCTACATCAGGGGTCCAAGTAGATCTGTATAAATACTCCTCACGTAAACAGATAGTCAGAGGGATTCTGACCAGATGCCATCGCTGCTATCGATGCTGAACGTCGCCTTGACGTTGACCCAGTCTTCTTGTCCCTACGGAGTCTGAGCTAGAGACCTCATTCCAAGGTAAGGAGGGTTGGGGGCTCTTCTCATGGACATGGCATTGGCAGATTAAGGTTTAACATACCTAGCTCTCATTTAGGTTAAAGGTTAGGCCTATCATGCTAGGGCATTAGGACATATTTCACACTTCATGTCATTTCATGATATTGCAAGATGGTGGGGGTCTTTGTATTAATAACTCTTTTCTTTACCATTCTGTTTCTTGCACTGTTCATTATCCTAATCATTGCAGCCCATGCAACTTATCGCAGATTGCAGTTTTGCTAAAATAAAACGCATTGAAACTTTACTGCATCTTCTTCATTGCCTGTGTGGGATTGGGACATGTTGTTAATGTGAGAAAAGGGGTAATCTCCGTTTAACCACGACACTCCCTGAGATGTCATACTCTTGAGTCCAAGCGTAAAGGCTGCCACAAATCACCTTTTACTGTTTGGGTTTCTGGTGAGGTGCTGCTTGTGAGCCGGAAGGGTTGGGACAACCTACAGACATAAGTACTGTCATCCTTAAACCAGCAGTCTTGCCTAGAGCAAGAGTCCAACTACGACAAAATGTGAGCCTAACTATAACATCCCTGTTAGAAATGGGGTCTCTAGTTGGCTGAGGTATACACCCTTGTCCAAGTAGGGACCACAATCCTAGTCAGGTAAGTCATACAGAATCTAAATCATCCTGTGCCCACCCTCTGGTCAGTTGGCACCGAGCAGTCAGGCTTTAACTTAGAAGGCAATGTGTAAAGTATTTGCAGTAACACAGGGACAACACCACAAAAATACACCACACAGGTTTAGAAAAATATAAGATATTTATCTGAGTAAATTAAGGGTAAAACGATCAAGATTTGATGAACACAAGTTTGAAATATCACTTTTGCAAAGATAAGAAGAGTCTTAAGTCTTTAAGAATCAACAAAGGACTCTTGTGTGCACAAAGTACCTGGTATGTGTCAAAATTAAATGCACACAGACTGCATGGGGGGAGATGCGATGAAAAAGGAAGGTGTGCATCCGATTTCCTGTTGAGCACAGATGATGCGTTGATTCTTCCCATGCTTCAAGGGCTTTGCGTATTTCCGGCGTGCAGTCGTGGATCCTAACTGCGATGAGGGGTCTTTTGACACCCAGGGACGATGCGTGGAAATCCTGGACGTGCAGGACGCAGTCACGGGTGCTGCGTTGATCCAGTGTGGCAATGAGTCGGAGTTTCTGTTGCACGGCAGGCGGTGTGCCGATTCCTCACGCAGGAAGTTGGGCTGCGTGATTCTGGCTCAGTGATGCGTCGACCGGTAGGGCTGTGCATTGAAGTTCCGTTCGCAGCGCAGGCGCTGCGTCAATCTCTACTCGGAAAGCCGGACTGCGTCGTTCTGTTTCGGCGATGCAGTGATTCTTTCACCGCTGGGCAGGCTGTGCATCGAGTTTCACCACACAAGGAGTTTTCTTGGAGAATAGAAGTCTTTTTTGGTCCTGAGACTTCAGGAACACGAGGCAAGCTCAATCCAAGCCCTTGGAGAGCACTTCTCATCAGAGCCAGAGGCCAGCAGGGCAACAGCAAGGCAGCAGTCCTTCACAGCAAAGCAGTCCAGGCGAGTCCTTTGGGCAGCCAGGCAGCTCCTCTTGGCAGGTTGCAGAATCTGGTTCAGTGTGTCTGTCCCAGGAAGTGTCTGAGTTGGTGGGGTTAGGGACCCAGTTTATATACCCAAAAGTGCCTTTGAAGTAGGGGAGACTTAAGAGAGTGGTTTTGAAGTGCACAAGGTCCCCTTTCAGTACAGGCCTGTCTGCCAGGGTCCCAGTAGGGGGTTTGGCAGTCCATTGGGTGAGGGCAGGCCACTAGACTTTGAAATGTAAGTGTCAGGCCCCTCCACCATTCTGGCCCATTCAGTATGCAGATGAATGCAGGTGTGACTGTGTATCTTATGTTTGTGGTTGTTTGGGTGGAATTCACAAGGAAGCTCTCAGCCAACCCAGCCCAGACATGGATTGGAGACAGGCTGTAAGGCACAGGTGGATTTTAAGTGCAGAGAAATGCTCACATTCTAAAAGTGGCTTTTCTAAAATAGTAATATAAAATCCAACCTCACCAATAAGCAGCTTTTTGTATTACCATTCTGGCCATACTAAATATGACCTGTTTACCCCTTTCTAATCAGAATCTGCCACTCAAACAGTATATGAGGGTAGCCCTAATGTTAGCCTAGGAAAGGAGCAGGCCTTGCAGCAGTGGAAAACAAATTTAGGAGTTTTCCACCACCAGGACATATAAAACACACAGGTTTATGTCCTGCCTATTACCTACACAGCACCTTGCCCTATTGGTTACCTAGGGCCTACCTTAGGAGTGACTTATATGTAGAAAAAGGGGAGTTTAAGGCTTGGCCAGTAAATTTAAATGCCAAGTCGAAGTGGCCTTGCAATGGCAGGACAGAGACATGGTTAAAGGGATACTTATGTGGGTGGCAAAACCAGTGCTGCAGGCCCACTAGTAGCATTCAATCTAAAGGCCATGGGCACATGCAGTGCACTTTACTAGGGACTTACAAGTAGATCATATATGCCAATTGGGTATGAACCAATGTTACCATGTTTTAAGGGAGAGAGTATGTGCACTTTAGCACTGATTAGCAGTGGTAAAGTGTGCAGAGTCCTAAAACCAACGAAAACTATGTCAGAAAAGTGGAGGGAGGTAGGCAAAAAGTTGGGGGATGACCACCCTAAGGCTGTGAGGTCTAACAGTTTATATATACATCCCTGCGCCCAGAGTGTATGAGAAAATCATTCAAACCTAAAAATAAAGAGGATCCAAATATTTATTAGGCATCAGCATTCAGTTTGTACATCCACTGTGCATGCTCTACTTCAAAGAACGCATGCTAAACTCGATAAGCTATCCTGTCTACCATGTGCAGTACACTTCTATTTGACCTGTCACAGGATATTGCGACAGCCTGTGGCTTTGCACATGGACCCATGCCCAGAGTCTGTAGTGAGCAAAACTGGGGAAATTAATCTTAACTGGCATAACTGATGCAGTGGCTTTAGGAACTTTTACTATTAATATCATAGTTAATTTTAGATGGTGTGAATTGCCACTATTTTGTTTGCAAATAAATGGAGAACTTGTGCTCAGTGCCGTTCAGTGAGTACCAAAGATAAAATTACATTTGTCGCAAAATGGTAGGTCTTATGCGCAAACTATTATCATGTGGGAAGACATTAGAAATATGGGGTTGATAGGACCCCACTGTCAAAATTGAAATGGCATCCTACTGCTAGGTTTCAACATTGTGTGTTGCGTTCTGAGCAGAAAGTTGCTCAGTGGGTTTTGCACCTGTTGCAACATCTGCACACTGTTGTATGAATTTAAACTTCAGAACTCTACTCACTTCACAGAATGACCTATCATGCTCATCCATCATTGTTCTACGTGTCCCTTCCATCGTTGAAGTTATAATAGTTGTTCCTACAACATCAAAGATGCTGGACAAAGGATGCAGCATGATATCTCTGGGACTAGCTCTCAGAGCGCATACCCATTGACAGCAAGAGAAAAGCACATTCACCGGTCTTGTGATACTAGCTTACCATAAACGTACATACGAACACAAAAATAAAATTGTCTTCATAGACAAAAGGTGCTAAAGATGCTCGTTCCCCAGTGTCCTTGCCACCAAAATAAAGGAGACAGAAAAGTCAGAATAGGTTTAGTGCCTGAAACGCACAGAACTTGCAGACAGTGGTGAACCCTCATTCAGACAGATGAAATAGCCTTGGTGTGTCCTACCCACACATCAAAACCAACAGGCAACATAAAATGTATGGCACATATATAATATAGCAGTTCAGTGCTAAATGAAAAAAATCACCTGAACTTCCTCCTGCGGCCTCCTCTTGTAACAAGGGTGTTCTCCCCATGGTAACAACTAGAGGTCCCCCAGGTGCCAGGTGTCTGGAACCAAGTATAAGCACTCAACTTCCAGGTGCATCCTTGGTTGAGCTAATCACTAGGTCGATGCAGAAGCCAAGTCAGAGCAGCAGAGCACACACCGCTCCCTGCAATTCCAGAAGTACAACCACCTTCCCTTATTGGTCAATATTTCACTCACCATACTCCTGGTATACCAAAATCCAACTAACTAGTGCACAACCAAGATATGCACATACCCTTGCCTGGCATAGCCCCCAACGCATAGCACAAACAATACACGAGATAACCAACCTTCAGTATGAAATGAGATACCCAACCGTCTGCCCAAGCCGCTGTTTGCGGTAACACACGCAACCGGCAGGCGTGAAGCCCAAATCCCTAGTGTCCCACAGTCAATCGCCAGAAATAACCTACCAGCGCAAAATAGAAAACCTGAGTAAATATGCAGGGATAGCTCTCCAGCGCAACATGGAAAACATCAGCATCTGAGGAATCAGGTCCAAACCCACGGACCTTATACCAAATGTGCCTCTGAAGTGGGGGTGACTTCAAAAAAGGGTCTTTGAAGTGCACAAGTATCCTTTCTTCCTCAGCCCTGGCTCCAGACTATCAATAGTGGGTAATCAGCCCTTTGTGTGGGGACAGCACTTCTGGCACTACCTGTTCAGGTGTGTCAGCTTCTCCTGCCCTTCCTGCCCAGGAAGAGCCACCAGAATGCAGATGTATACACATGAGCAGTCAGACATACCTAAGCTTCCTGTCTTTGTGGCTATCTAGAGGGAATGCACATCATGTTGCTGTCACCCACCCTAGACATGTATTGGAGACAGGCATACAGAACTGTAAGAGCAGGGAAATGTCAACTTTCTAAAAGTGGCATTTCTAAAATAGTAATGCTAAATCTGACAGTAAAGAGGATTTGCAATTTCCATTCCAAAGATATGAAACATAAGATAGCCACTTCTTTCTAATTAAGAATTACAACTTAAAAGTGTATTAAGGAATTACCAATGTTAGTCTATGAAAGGAGTAGACTTCACATGTGTAAAAACAACTTTTAGAGCTTTTCGCTACCAGGACTTTTAAAACTTACAAGTACACGCCCTTCCTTTTAGTTACATAGCACCCTGTCCTATGGGATTCCTAGGGCCTACCTTAGGGATGACTTAATTGTAATAAAGAGGGAGTTTCAGGCTTGGCAAGGGGTCTTAAGTGCCATGTTGAAGTGGCAGTCACACTGTACACACAGGCTGTGCAGTGACAGGACTGAGACATTTCACAGAGGTCGTAAAACCTGGACCGTTTTTCACAGAACCTCTCTCTGCTACCTTTTAATGAGGTACGGATTGGTTCTCTCATTGTCAGATGGGCAAAACCATTTTCATGCCCAACAGTGAATAAACAAGGGACAGGTCAACATAAGGCTCCACCTGGTGATCCTGCCTTCCTTATGTAGCACCCTACCCCAGAGAGCGTAATGGTGCAAGCTTCCGCCTACAGAGCAAATCTCATTCCTTTCCCACAACCCAGCCAAAGTCTAAGAGTACTGAGGCTTTTGGAAAATTAATGTTTTCCTTGCCCAACCATGCCCTTAAATCCATCACTATCAGCTGCTTTCTAGGATGCTGCTCCCATGCCTTATAATACTGTGCCGCTGAAATTCTTCTGCCTGATCCAGACGAGTTAAGGACCATCTTGGCCAGACCATTAAAGATGGTCTTGAAGCAGCTAGTATGTTATCTTCTAGGGGTTAGACAGTACAGACCCTTTGAGGCCAGGGTCACAGATCCAGCCCACAATGTCCAGGCCCTCAGGGATACCGGTCCTCCCACCACTTCCACCTAACTGCTATAGCTTGCCCATAGTCGCACATGGCCATCCCATTGCAGTCAGGATAAGGTATTACCCCCAAGGGTGGAGGGCATTACATCTGACAGATGAGTGCTCCAGATAATCCACTGAGGGCAGTCTCTACCATTCCTTTTAGTTCCACCACATATTCAGCCTACATCGGTGGCTGTCAGAAGACCGTTTGTCCATTCTGCTGCAGAATGTCCCTGCTCTTGTGGACAAAAGAGCCTTACAGATGGTCTTAGCATGGAAAATGGGAACTGAATGTTACTTTTGTCATTCCCTGCTCACAGGGTAGAGGCTTTTGTCCTATTTTAGATCTTCACCCTCTCAATTTCTTCCTGGAAAAGGCCAAATTAAAATTGCTCACAGTGGCCCATTTTGCATTTGCCCTGGATCCAGAAGACTGAATGGTAGAGCTCGACCTGCAGGATTCCTATTTTCACATTCCTTTCACATTTCTGTCCTGCAGTTCCCCAAGCGTTACCTTCAGTTCAAGGTGGGCCAGGCTCCTGTTTGGCCTTATCAGTGCCCCTCGGGTGTTCACTAAAGCAAAGGTGATGGCTGTAACACATGTTCAGAATTTGGGGATACCAGTTTCCTCCTACCTCGACAACTGGCTGTTGAAGGCGGGCTCACCACAGTCAGTCGTAGACCACCTTCAGATGACAGCACACCTCCTAACATCCTTGGGGTTCTAGATCAATGTGCCAAAGTCACATCTGGCTCCTTCGTAGATGCTCCAGTTCATTAGAGCCGTCCTGGATACAGTGCAATTCCAATCCTTCCCACTGGATCCACAAGTCCAGGATATTCGTGGTATGATCCCAATGTTTAAGCCTTGGTCCTGGGTCTCAGTGACAGTGGCTCAGAGACTTCTTAGCGTTTTGCCCTACTTCAACCTGCTGGTGGACTACACCAGATGACACGTGAGCTCTGCAGTGGAAGACTCAGTGGACTCAGCAATTGGGAGCCTGTCAGATACCATCCGTACTTTAGAGCCCTGCACAAGTCCTGCAGTAGGGGTTGCTCACCCACAAATGGATAGGTGTCAGACCCCCCTTCCTACCTCACCCAAATCTGACAATGATGACAATGTCACTGTTGTGTTGGGGTGGTCATCTGGGAGAGGTGGAGCTCAGAGGACTCTGGTTGACCAATGAGACCTGCCTCTGCATCAGTATTTTAGAGTCGTGGGCCAATTGCTTGGCATTGAAAGCCTTCCTAACCTTCTGTAAGGGAGGCTGGCTAGATATTCACAGACAACACCACCTACATGTAGTGCTGCAACCGGCAGGGTGGATTGGGATCCTAGATTCTGTGCCAGGAGGCCCTGCTTCTCTGGAACAGACTGAGTTGGCAGAGAATCTCCCTTGTCGTGCACCCACCAGCAAGTTCTAGAAGCATCAGGGTGGATTATCTCAACTGTCAATGCCTAGTTCATCATGATTGGCTGCACACCCAGAGGTGGCACAATGCGTCTTTCAGCAATGGGGAGAGCCCAGGCTCGATCTTTTCACCACTACTGAGAACATTCAGTGTCAACACTTTGGCACAAATGACTTTCCAAGAACTCTCTCTATCTCTGAAACACAACCCCACCTACAATGGAACATGGAGTCCTTTATGCCTTCCTGCTGCTGCTGCTTCTTGTGATATCTCTCCATTTCTACTGCTGTCAATTTTCATTATGTTCCACTAAAGAATGTTGTAATGTCAGTAGAATGTTGGTATTTGAGCAGAGATTCAGTTACCAGTTGCTGCTACTGGCTGAGGTGTTCTTACTGCTCGACTATATTTCCATGATTTGTCAATCAGTATTTTCCTGTTACACTGTTACTCTGTTGATGATTGCTTTTGGAAGATAAAGAGAAGATCTTCATATTGGTAAATTGAGGTAAGTTCAAATCACGAATGGGAAGCAGATTGAGTTTCCACCTGACACGTGTAGCTAGCATAGTGATGCGGTAGCTTCCTTTTACAAAGATTAGTAGGAAAATTAGAAGTGAAGGAAAATCTAAAGCAATGGCCATCATATCTTGCAGTTGAATGCAGGATGTGTTCCAAGGCTGAAAATAAAGACCCCTAATGCCTTGTAAAAAGAAGCATAATGACACATAGCCGATGTTAGTGGCTTCACCATTGTGCCCAGCTTGGAATAGAAAATGACACATGATGGGACTTAGTCAGCCATGGTTTGAGTTTGGGTGATCCTGCTTCAGATCAATCTGTCCCAGGGCATTGTTGAGCATCTCAGCACGCTTAAATGAAAAGAAGATTAAGAACACCATGTGGGAGCACAGGCTTTTCGATTCCAGGAACAAATCCTTTAAAAACAGGGAAAGCCACATCAAACAAATATCTTTATTTGCTTCAGCCTCTTGTCCACTTTATTTCTCTGGCATATAAATGTTTGGTGACAAGTACACACTAATAGGTCTTTAGCCTCTTAAACGGGTTGTATGACAGAACTATGCATGCCATTACTATGCTTGCCCTTAAAATGTGTCCATTACAACGCAAATGCCTTCACCAAAAGTATTACCCAGGTAAGTATAAAGCTTTTTTATATGTGTGTGTATGTGTGTGTGTGTGTGTGTGTGTGTGTGTGTATTTACACACACACATGCACACACACACACACACACACACACACACACACATACATATATATATTTACCTTATCACCCCTAACCTCAACCAGCCCTAAACCCTAAAAATACCCTTGCCACCCAAATAGTCCTACCCGCTCTAAAAATACCTTTGCCACCCAAATACCCTTACCCACCCTAAACCCCAAAAATGTATTTACCCTATCTATCTATATATCTATCTATCTATCTATCTATCTATCTATCTATCTATCTATCTAGATATTGATATAGATATAGATATTCACACATATATACACACCTGCATTATGCTTACACTTTAGAAGTAAAGGC